>NC_044303.2:33321714-33650714 GCF_007474595.2 Lynx canadensis
ATGAAAAATTTATTTAAATAAAATGTCCTCAAGACAGTTGTTAAAAATTTTTATAACACTCAAGGGGCTCCTGGGTGGCTCAGAGGCTTAAGCATCCGACTTCAGCTCAGGTCATGATCTCATGGTTCGTGGGTTTGAGCCTCACGTCAGGCTCTGTGCTGACAGCTCGGAGCCTGGAGCCTGTTTTGGATTCTGTGTCTCCCTCTCTCTCTGTCCTTCCTCCGCCCGTGCCCTGTCTCTCTGTCCCTCAAAAAATGAACAAACATTAAAAAGTATTTAAAAATTTTATAACACTCAAGACCAAAGGATATCCATGTAGATTTGTAGTTCATTATAAATCCTGGATTCAGGGCAGCTTTACCACAATCAATACTCACAACCCATTTCAGGTAGAACATCCTTATCTCAAACTATGATATAGGTTCTGCTCTAGGATCCCATTTTATAGGGAAGGAAAATGAAGCTTATAAAGTTTAGGTCATTTTCCCACAGTGTGACAGGTTGTATCAGGCAGTCTATCTTCGGAGGCACTGGTGGTTACTGTATCAATAAAGCATGTTCTTTCTTATGTCACAAAAAACTGTAAGAAGCAGAATACTCCGACTGTCTTTGTGTGCTCTAGTTTCCTAACCAAAGCACCATTGACATTTTGGACCAAACATTTTGTTCGGGGTTGGGGATCTGCATCGTAGGATGTTTATCAGCATCTTTGGCCACTACCCACTAGATGCCAGGAGCACCCTGCTCCCCGTTGTGACAACCAAAAATATCTCCAGACAAAATTTCACGTGGTTGAGAACCACTACCGGTTTAATAGAATCTACCATAATAAAGTGACTGATTTCGAATAGAAATGTTTTCTTTAAAAACATGCTATTGTTTAAGGATGAAACATAACAAAAATTAACAAATGAATACCTGTATATCCCTTCTGTATGTATTTAAAGAGAAAATACAGGGGTGCCTGAGTTGGTTAAGTGTCTGACTTCGGCTCAGTCATGATCTCACGGTTCGTGGGTTCGAGCCCCACGTTGGGCTCTGTGCTGACAGCTCGGAGCCTGGGCCATGCTTTGGATTCTGTGTCTCCCTCTCGCTCTGCTCCTCCCCTGCTCGCGCTCTGTCTCTCTCTCTCAAAAATAAATACACATTAAAAAAATTAAAAGGAAAATATAAAGAGAAGAAAGAGTGTCTCTATTATATATACAAAAATGTATCACTTTGTTGCTCCTTTTATTATTATGGGCAATGATAGTGCATTGACGTCTCTGACATCTTTTCATATTGTATGGGTAACTTTTTCAGTGTGTTAAGATATGTGATTTTGTCAGATTGTTAGGGACCCAGAACCCCTTTGACTTTAAAGATGTTATATTTAAATACAGACCTATATAAAAATAATTATGTTGTGCTTCTATATGGTTTATAGAACCAAATTAACAATTTTTCTGAGATAATTTGATTTTTGGTTTCAGAAGATTTTGGTATTATTTTTGTTAGCATACAGTTCCAGTTTTTAGGCAAACAATTGTCTAATAAAAGTTTAATATTGGAAAGCACTATATTAACTAAAAGTTTAAAACATTGTTTTTTCAGCCTCTACCACCTGGCAAGTCAACACATTAACATATCTTTGTTTTATCCAGATTCTTTCTCATATCTATTTAGAAGTAATTATTTCAAGTATTTGCTGAATAGGGATAGAAATATAGAGAGACATGTAAGTATTAAACACATACAAGAGTAAACTTTGTGCTATGTGGAATCCTTGTTAAAGGAACTAGAAATGTGGGCAAAATAAAAATGAGAAAATAGACATTGGCAGTCTGGATTCTAACTCCAAACTCTTTGTCTTTCAATTTCCAGCAGCTGAAATCTCTATCCAGTTCTTACACTGTTAGCTGCACTGTTTGGAATCTACCCTACACAAGAGGGTCCAGATTCAGGCAGATATTTGGGTCTGTACACAGTTGATACTCCACCTTTTTTACAGATTTGGAGCTTCCTTTTTTGGCTCAGTTCTTTGAAGTTTTTCCTCCTTCCCTGTCTAGAGGCTGTGAGAGCCCTGAACTCTGTGCCCTGGTTCTTCATGAGAGTATCACAGTAAGTTTCTTCCTAAATTTCAGTGCTCATGGTGTCACCCGGCACGTTCTGTCAGGCAAAAAGCCACAAAAAAACAAAAAAAAATCTTAGCAAATTGCCTCAGTGCCTTCACTTGAGCCAATTTCTCCCTGATCTGGGTTGCTTTCCATTGCCTTTGAGGAGTTTTTGTTTGTGTATTTTCTTTTGAAGTTGTTTTTTTTTTTTTTTTTTTTCAGTTCCTAGTCACTACCCAAGTGAGGACTAGTCCCATAAAAGCTCCATGATCAAGAGCCAGTGTGCCAACACCTTCAGGATTTAAGGTGCAGCCCAGGCTCCAAATCTGAAAATGTATAGTTTTCTTGTTCTTTTTTTTTTTTTCTTCCAGTCTTGCTGATCTAAGAGCATATTTAACTGTCTTAAATGTACCTACTTTTGGCTAATGGAATTGCATGCCTTACTGATCATAAGTTGTAGAGTATTTTATTTGTGCTAATTTACATAATTTGCTGATTAAACTACATATTTAATCTGTTGACCTTTATACATATCTTACTTACACAGGCATATAATCAAAGCCTATACTTAACTGGATGGTGTTTATATCTTACAAACTTATTTATCCCTTATCAACCTCTGAAATACCAGAGACAAGGGCCACATGCTCTTTGCTAAGCAGGAGTCGAATATTTTCTTCTTTCAAAACTGCATACTTATTGTTTGATTTGGTTAATTCTTATCTTCATTTCCTTGAGTTCTATTGCATTAATTTGTCTTTTTCTTTTACTATTTTTTCTCCCTTCTGTTTTCATTAGCTTTATATCTTTAGGGCTGTCTCTCTTTATGCCATATTCTGATCAATAATAAATACAGGAAAACCTTGGTTTGTGAGCATTATGTGTTCTGGAAACATGTTTGTAATCCAAAGCACTTACATGTCAAAGCAAATTTCCTCGTAAAAAATAATGGAAACTCAGATGATTCGTTCTACATCCCCAAAATATTCATATAAAAATAATTACAATGCTGTAATATAATTCACAATAATAAAATTTTTAAAAAGATAAACAAATTAACCTGTACTTACCTTTGAAAACCTTCGTGGCTGGTGTGAGGGAGACACGAGAGATGAGGGTTATTGTGTAAGACGACTTTCACTAACAGATGTTGACTACATTCAGTATTAATAAACTCGTATCATATGCTGTATTTAATGGAACTGTCAATAAGACAGCAGACAAAAGGTCTATATCTGCAGGATGCCCAACCTAGAATGAAGCAAAGCATTGTTAAGCTCACTCTTGAATGGAAAAGCAAAGGACTGTCCATAGGTGCTTTGAAGTGACAAAAAAACAACAACAACAACAACAAAACACTAGTGCTAGTCGTGGGCACCTTCCAACATTCTGAAAAATCACTGATTTCTGCCAAACACCATGGCCTGCAACCAAGCATCCAAGCATAGGAGACGATCATCCATAATCCCACAGCAAGAGAGAGAGAGAGAGAAGAACCATTGGCTCAGTTGTGATCACGTAACATTTGATGGCACGTACCACTCGTATTGCAAGACATCATTCGTTTTTCAAGTGAAAATTTTTTAGAAATATTTGCTCGTCTTGGGGCGCCTGGGTGGCTCAGTCGGTTAAGCGTCCGACTTCGGCTCAGGTCATGATCTCACAGTCCGTGAGTTTGAGCCCCATGTCGGGCTCTGTGCTGACAGCTCAGAGCCTGGCGCCTGTTTCAGATTCTGTGTCTCCCTCTCTCTCTGACCCTCCCCTGTTCATGCTCTGTCTCTCTCTGTCTCAAAAATAAAAAAACGATAAAAAAAAAAAAATTTGCTCGTCTTGCAGAACACTTACAGAACAAGTTACTCGCAATCCAAGGTTTTACTGTATATCGTTGATGAGCTCCAAGATATATGGGGCTAAAATCTTCCCCCTGGAAATTTTAATGAAAACATGATTTTGCACAGGTTGGGGAGTCTGATTTGTTCAATCTTTCCTCTGATTTAGAACTGCCTTTTAATATATATTTTTATATTCAGTAAAAATTCCCAAATCTGGTATGTACTCTAGTAGGGGAGAGAGGTAAGGAAAGACACAATTGTAATATGACAAGTAAATGTTATGCGCTTAATGTGAGGTAGTTTGCACATGGGAGGGACAATTAACCCATAGTTGTATAGGAAAAAAAAATATATATATATATATAAAACTGGAAGTTGGCTTTATAAGCTGACTCTTGAAAGAAATCTGGTTGTCTCAATAATATAAATTTATTGACCTAACATTTTGGTATCTGACATTTTCTTCTGTGTGATATTCTTTTAAAAAGAGAAATGTTAACTAAGTAAACAAAGTAATGTTAAGGGCCTCAGCCATTAGCATATTTTCTTAAAACGTGTGAAATCTGTATTCCTTATATATGTGAAATTAACATTGAAGTTAATTAATTGACCAATGCCAAGAGCTAGATTCTGGCAGATTTGGACTTGGTTTTGAGACTGCATTATTAGACTTCAATGTGACTAGACAGAGTTTCTTGCCTAATAATAAAAATTTAAAAATCAAGTTTAAAGATAGACGATGGATTGTTAGATGAAATAGCTCAGAAAAGAGAAAGGAAGACCATTTACAAATGACAGTTCCAAGATTTTGAATGGGTAAATAGGATTCAAACCCAGGACCTTTGACTGAATTATTTATTAATTCATGTCAGTGTGCCATACTGTCAATTCTATTTTGAAGACCTATTTCTTAACTTCATAAACCACAATTCCCCATAAAATTACACTATTTGAGGGGCATCTGAGTGGCTCAGTTGGTTAAGTGTTCGACTCTAGCTCAGGTCATGATCTCACAGTTCCTGAGTTTGAGCCCCATGTTGGGCTCTGTGCTAAAGAATTGTGTCTCCTTCTCTCTCTGCCCCTCCCCTACTTGTGATCTCTTTCTCTCTCCAAAATGAATAAACATTAAAAAAATTAGAAAGGAGTATAGTATTTGATGTCTATATTATATATCTATTTTTGATCAATTTAATTTAGAATATTATTCAAAATGCAGAACACTTTTGCAGATAGTCCACAGTCCCTCAAGTTCCTCACACCCAATTTCCACTCATATTAACATCTTAAATTAGCATGGTACATTTGTTATAATAGTGAACCAATAATTATATATTATCATTAACTAAACTTATTACTTGAGTCAGGTTTTATAAGTTTTTACTTGTTATCTTTTTCTGTTCTGGGATCCCATCCAGAATACTACACTTAGTAAGCATGTTTCTTTGGGCTCCTTTACCTGTGACAATTTCTCAGACCATCTTTGTTTTTGATGACTTTTATGGTTATGAGGAGTAGTGGTCATCTTTTATAGAATGTCCCTTAATTAAGATTTGTCTGATATATTTCTCATGATTTGAAAGGGAGTCTGTGTGCTAGGGAGGCAGACCACAGCAATAATGTGTCATTATCATCACATCATATCAAGTATGCATACTGTCAGTGTAACTTAGCACTGTTAATATTGATTTTGATGAGTTGGCTTTGATTTTGATGATGGCATTCATAAGATTTTTCCACTGTAAAGTTACTTTCCTCCCCCCCCCCTTTTCTATATTACACTTTTTGAAAGGAAGTTATCATCTGCATTCCACTCTCAAACAGTGGGGAGTTCTATTTTCTCTCCTTGAGGAATGAATATCTGTATAAATTATTTGAAATTCTCCTGCATAGGAGATTTGTCTAGAATCCTCATTTCACTTATTAATTCATTTGTTTCTATCAGTATAGACTCATGAATATTTATTTTATATTCTAGAAAATAAGCAAATACTACTTTATCGCGGTGCTCAAATTATTCCAACTTTGGCTATCATGAACTCTACCAGTGGCTCCTTTATCCCTTTTAAAATATCCCCATCATGTGTGTGTGTGTGTGTGTGTGTGTGTGTGTGTGTGTGTGTGTGTTGAACACCTCCTTATTTTCTGATACCACAAGATACTCAGAGCCATCTTGTACATTTTTTGCTCCTGGCCTAGAATAAGCTACTTTTCCATGAAGCCCCAGTTGTTTTTACTAAAGAATGATATTATAAATCAGTATCTGGGTGCTACATTAGGTATGCTTGTTGCTCTCAGAATGTCATTGCTTCTAGGTGTAGGAAGCTGATTTAGCAAGGAAGTATACGTGAGTGTACTAACGCGTGTGTATATACATATATATAAAATATTGCTATATCTAACAGTGTGTATCTGCATTAAGGAAAATATGAATTAATACGTCTCCACTCTGATCCTTTGCTATGTGGATCACTTTACCCTCCTCTTGTTATCTATAGACACCAATTGTAATAGAAACTTAGCTCCCGCCATCTGCCATCCATTTAATTGTTCAATTCCAGTACATATGTATAGCAGTGTCAAAATTCTTAACCAAAACCCAAAACCCGCCGTGGAAGCAACTATATCAACTATGGTACAGTGCTTATACTCAGCATAATGTTCATCACTGAAGATATACAGATGACGAATCGCACTCGATCTATTCAACTCCGCCCTTAGGGAAGGATTATTTGCAAAGCACGTATCTGGTACAGAGAAAGCAGATGTTGACTCACATAGTCATCTGATCTTTTAAAGATTCAAAGGCAACTGAAGAAAGAAAGGATAGTCTTTTCAACAATTGGTGCTAGGATACTTGGTCGTCCGTGGAAAAATAAACGTAGACATGGAACTTTCATAAAACAGCCTTTATTATGTTGTAATTTTATTCTATATGTAACAATTTTTCTCAGCTTTTTGGTTTTTAATATGCAAATGTATTTATTTAGTCTTCATTTGAAAGGCATTTTGTTGGATACAAGATTATTGAGTGATAGGGTTTTTGTTTGGGGGTTTTTCTGGTTTCTTTTGCTTTTTACTTTCAGCATTTTGAATACGCTGTCTTGTTGCTTCATGGCCCTGTTGTTTTCAGATACTCAGCTGTTGGTTTTTTTGTGCTTCCTTTTGTGCATAAGTCATTTTTCTCTTGCTTCTTTCAAGATTTTGTCTTGGGTTTTCAGTATATTGACCATGATGTGTCTGAGTATGGATCTCTCTCCCTCTTGGACTTGATGGTGGCTTCTTGGATGTGTAGATTAATGTTTTTAACTGTTTGAGAAAGTGTTCAGTCATTTTATTTTCAAGTAATATTCTTCTACCTTTTAATCTCCTGTAATTCCAGTACTTGTATATGGGAGTACTTAGGGAGTCCCGCATTTTTCTGAAACCTCTGCTGATTTTTCCTCATTCATTTATTTCTCTGTTCTTCAGATTGCATAGCATGTTTTGAAAATCTTCAGGTTTACTGTATCTCTTCTCCATGAACTTCAGTGTACTGTTGAGCTATACTGCTGTGAATTTTTTATTTCAGGAATTACTCTTTTCAACTACAGAATATCTATTTGATTATTTAATAATTTCTATTTCTTGGGGCACCTGGGTGGCTCAGTCGGTTAAGTGTCTGACTTCGGCTCAGGTCATGATCTCACGGCTTGTGAGTTTGAGCCCCACATTGGGCTCTGTGCTGACAGCTTGGAGCCTGGAGCCTGTTTCTGATTCTGTCTCCCTCTCTGCTCCTCCCCTGTTCATGCTCATTCATGTAGTCTCTCTCTCTCTCTCTCTCTCTCAAAAAAATATAAATAAATAAATAAATAAATAAATAAATAAATAAATAAACGTTAAATATTTTTTTAATAATTTCTATTTATTTACAGATATTTTTTATTTAAGGAGACATTGTCAAAAAACCTTCCTTTAATGTTTTAGGAATGGTGTCTTTTAGTTCTTTGAGCTATATTTATAGAATCTGCTTTATAGTCTATCTGCTAAGTTCACCATCTTGTCTCCTTCAAAGATAGTTTCTAATGCCTGCTTTTTTCCTGTGTAAAGATCACACTTTTTCTGTGCCAACATGTATCTCAAAATCTTATAACTTTAATTGAAAACTGGACATTTTGATAATAATTGTAGTAACTGTGTATAATGATTTTGCCTGGTCCTTTTGTAACCTATGGGAGAGTCTGCATTGTGTGAATTGAGGTCTTGGTCCTTCAATTCCTAAGAAGATTTACATGGGGATTCACTCTAGAATAAAGACAGCCAGAAGGAAAGTAGCAAGGGCAAAGCAGTTTATTAAAGTGAAAGTACACTCTCAAGGTGGGAGAGGGGCAGGTTCCTGAGGCGGAACAGGTCCTAGGTTGTTTTGGGATTGGATATTTGTTATGTTTCTCTGAGCTGGGAGTTGTTGTGACTTATGGTGGGGTGGTCTCTTATGGAAGCTGCTTCCAATCATTTGGGGGACTCATCCCACAGGTAGGAAGGGGGAGTTTTAGGCCCTACAAGGTTTGTACCAGAACGATCATGGCAACCTTTCTCCATGGTAGGGTGGGGACTATAATTGCAAGCAGATGCATTATAATGAGTCTAGGGATCACCCTGGGCAGGGGTGGAAGAGGAGACCACATACTCTGTACCTGTGGCTCTTGATCTGTCAGCCCCAAGGTCTTGGAAGCCACAAGCTCAGGATGTTGTGCCCCCATATTCTAATGTGTAACCTATTTAGCACCTGTCCTTGCCTCCAGCTCATGTCTCTGTCCAGGGACCTGAGACTCTGTCTCTGGGTACTCCTTCCACTGCTCCTGTTTACCTTCTACCTAACACTTTATTTGTTTAGATACTTAGATGAATTAATTCTGCGAAGTCTATTTCCCTTGTCTATTGTACGGCCTCTAATGTTCTACTAGAGTTATTTTTCTCCTTTCTTCCTTCCTCCTTCCCTCTCTTTCTTTCTTTCTTTCTTTCTTTCTTTATTCCTTTCTTTCTTTCTTTCCTTTTTTTTTCTTTTCCTTCCTTTTCTTTTCTTTTTTAAATTTTTGATAGAATGGACTACAGGTTGTCCCTCAACCAACATAAGACATTGTCAGAAGTTTTATTGATGTCTCTTCATCAGTCTTATTTTTCCCTTTACCATTTGACTTTTGTAGCTTGGAGACTACTATGTCAGTTCTTGACCATAATTAGTAAAAGTAAACTCACCTTTTCTTCTGAAATAATTTCATCTGTATTGTTGATGACTATAATCTATTTGTTATTAGAGAACTGTTGTTCTTAAGTTACAGACAAGAATTTTAGTCCAAGTACTCCCGATCTTTCTCTATTTCCTACCATTGGATTATGAATTTACAGAGAAATGGTATTTTTGTTGTTGTTGTTGTTTTTCACTATTATGTCCTCAGGAACTAGGGGACTGTCAGCTCAAAACAGATGAACAATTTTTGTTGAGTAAATGGATTAGCATTCTTCACTATCCTTTTCTATACTATTTTAATATTAAGTGTGTCTCCTTTCATAAAGCCACTTTGTGAGAATTATTATAAATTTTCAGATATTAGTGTGAAATTCTAAATATTAGACTTTGAAACAATGTCTTTACCAAGTATATTATATTTCTGTGACTGCAGTTTTTTAGAGTAGTCACTGATTATCAAAGGGGTCACTTTTTTACTCTTTTTAAGGTTCCATAAATACGTGAATGTCAACTCTTGCATGGTTGCCTTTTATGTCTTAGAGGAACAGCTTTTGAGACTAATATGAGGTAAATGTGATAAGGGGTGTCAGCTGGTGTAAGCTATGATATGCCACCTAGGAATGACTGCCTTTAACCTTTACAGAGATGTATTGGACTAAAGAAAATTATCCCAACCAAAGACATACCTCCTTTCAGGGGGCAACTCGCATTCAGTGGCTGATAAATGTAGTGGTTAAAGTCCTGCTCTCTAACCCCAGCTCAAAGACTATTCAGAAGTGCCATCCAGTCTCCTAATGTCTCTGGATTTAGGTGAGAACTTCATTTAAAGTACATCACAACTAAGCCGCTCTCTCTCCTAATGCTGCCCTTTCCTCTTACATTTTGTAGATACTGACTGAAGGAGTACAAACGTATAAACATCCTGCAAATGCATCTGTACCTCAGTATGTTCAGGGTAACCCAACCTCTAACAGCGCCCCTTTCTATAGTCAAAATTGATCAGTTAAATTTTTGTACTTTTACACAATAGAATATTATGGACCATTTAAATTAGTTACATATGTGTCTCCGTCTCTATTACTATATTTATACATCTATACCTGTGTATTTCTACATATGTATCATTTATATCTATATTTACTATTTAGGAAAGAGGATGTTGGTAAAAAAAATGAAACATTTAATGTGATTACACTATAAATCAAATTATGGAACCATTATTTTAAAGAGAAAGACCTGTCAGAATAACTATCACATGGGTACTGTTGGCTTTGAGGAATGAGAGAACACGAAGCTTGTTGTTTTTTTTTTTTTACATATCTTTTGCTTAACATTTTGTAGTGATTATGTGCTATTTTTTAATAAGACAAAATATATTCACAATGCCATAATACTTTAAGTTTGTTTATTTTGAAAGAGAGAGAGAGGGAGGGAGAGAGGGAGAGAGTGAGCGAGAAGGGGAGGGGTAGAGAGAGAGGGAGAGAGAATCCCAAGCCGGCTCCATGCTGCCAGCTCAGAGCCTGATGTGTGGCTTGATCTCACAAACCATGAGATCATGACCTGAGCCCAAATCAAAAGTTGGACACTTAACCAACTGAGTCACCAAGGTGCCCCTAATTTTTTTTTTTTTTAATGATGATGATAATTGTTGTGCAATGAAGTGTTGCCCCCTCCCCAGTTCACGGGTTGAAGCCCCCTAATCCCCAGTCTGATAGTATTTGGAGACAGGTCCTTTAAGGAGAAATAAGGTTAAGTGGTGTCCTAAGGGTAGAACCTGAATCCAAAAGGACTACTGTCCTTACAAGAAGAGGAAGAGACACCAGGAGATTGCATACACTGAGAAAGGGTGTGTGAGGACAGAGTGGGAAGTCATCTGTCTGCAAGCCAGGAGAGTGGCCTTATCAGAAACCAGTTCTGCCAGGGTCTTAATCTTCCACTTCCAGTCTCTACAACTGTAAGAAAAAAAGTTTCTGTTGTTTAATCCATCAAGTCTGTGGTGTTCTGTTATGGCAGCTTTGGTAGATTAATGCAACAAAGATACCCTCTAGGTTAAAAAAAAAAAAAATACAAAGATGATGATGATAATGCCATGATGAGGAATACTTTATTTAAATTTTGCAAGTGTTCTTGGTTAAGTTCTGTGAATGGAACTTCCAAAAAGGCATTTAAGGTTGAAATGCAATTAATGGTTTATTCAGATGACAACTGATCATCTTAAAAATATGATTCTTCATTTAGGAACATATTTCAGTATTTATTTCAACATGTCTCTTTTTTTTTGTTCTTTTACCCTCTACATAGCTCGTACTTCTTCAAAATTATTATTTGGTTTAATCTTATATATCTGATTTTTTAGAGACCATTATGAATTTGCTGTAAATATCATATTTTTCACTTTTTATTATTAATCCTTTCATTGATTATATGAGTCAAACAATAAAAGAATATTAAGGTTACGTGGGGTGCCTGACTGGCTCAGTTGGTTAAGCATCTGACTCCTGATTTTGGCTCAGGTCACGATCTCATGGTTCATGAGTTCAAGCCCAGTGTCAGGCTCTGCACTGTCAGCATGGAGTCTGCTTGGGATGCTTTCTCACTCTCCCTCTCTCTCTGCCCCTCTCCTGCTCTCTCTTTTTCTCTCTGTTTTTAAAGTCATAGTATACCATGAAACTAATTAATTTAATGTTATGTATTTGCACTACATTGCTTATAATCTTGTTGTCATGTTGGTTCCTCTTATTGTTGTTGCTGTGTTTTTGTCATGGTTGGAATATGTCTGGTGTTAGTACTGCCTATTTCGGGAGCACTGTTGTTATTAGCAGTTAGATAAGTTGATAGTGTTCATTGAATATTTTAAGATTTTCCTCAAAATACCGGCATAAAATATTTCACGGTGTAATGACTATTATGGCAATATTACCAAAAGGTTGTTAGTCACATCAGTGTTTTCATGGATATCAGGAATTATAATATTTTCCTGTACAATTATCCTCTAAGTTTGTGGTAATGTTTTAAACAGGCAGAAAAAAAGGAGGTTTCTGTTTAGCATTAAATGTGCAAACGCCAAGAACATGAGTTCTGCTGCACTGAAAAGGCACACTCAGTCTGTTATGTCTAACCAATTGTCAGTGCGTCACCAGAAATGGTTGAATTGTCAAAACAGATCCATGTAAGTCACAGGTTTTCCCCAACACTGGCATTTGCTAATGATTAGTAAAGAATGAAAACAACCAAGAAATAGCCACAAGCCCATCATCATTCTTGAGAAGTTTCAGATTTCCAAAAGCCTCTTTTGGCACACTGGGATATAGTTCTATTTCAAAGTGACCAAGGCAACTCCGTGCGGTACAGCTGAACACAAGGAAGCCACTTGGTTTGGGGCTCTTTTTGGTTTTTGTACGTTGACTCTCATGTAGCTAAAGGACCTATGTGACTTGCCTGCACTGATCACTTGAAAATTTTCGTTGTTAATGCAGCTGCATCCCATAAATCCAAATCATGGCTTCATGACTACTAAACAACCAAGTTACACAAGAACTTAGAGAAGAACCTAAAAGCTTCTTATCAGAGCTCTGGAGGGGGTCTAAAAGGTAGATTCCCTAAGGATGGAGGAAGGAATTTAGAGACTGAATACTAACTGTTTTCTTCCTAGTTGCCACGTGAAACTGAACCTCATTTCTTAAGAGAAGAGAGAAATTCAGATTTTTATGTGTAATGTCCTATGTATAATCCTGGCTGAAATTTTGTGTAGGATTTAGTCCATAAGCTGCCAGATCGCTTCTTCTATTGAAGATACAGTGAGGCCCTTTTCCCTCTCCTACTGTTTTCTTGAAGCCAACTCGATGATCAAGTAATAATTTGCACGCTGAAAAGCATTGCGAGGCCATTATTTAACAATTTAATAATGGCATTTGTCTTCCATAAGAGAAAGCAGACGAAGGGGTGAAATAATAAGGAGATATGTTATGACAAAAAATAGGACGTCCAGAGGCAGGGCAATTCAGAGATCTGATGACTCAGCTACTTGGCAAAGCCTTCGCTCCACTCGAGCTTGTCTCCTGCCTTTTCCCTGTGTTTCATGAGGTTCTCAGGGCTCCTTCCTTACAGGATGGCAAAACGTAGCACAAAAGGATCGTCATGGGGTTATGTGAAATAAGAGTGAAATAAAAACTTTTCAGAAGCATCTAGAAGCCTTTCTGATATCTCAGTGGCCAAAATTGTAACATATGTCTCCGCCTGAATCAATCCATCACTTGATGAGAGGGTTGGCACTACTCCAACTACCATAGAGCAGTAGAGATAGAAAGGTGAACTTTTGAGGCTATCAAGGGATCCTGTCTCCAATGAAGGACATGCCCCCTCACCAGGTGCAGTGAGTTAGGCGGAAAAAAAAAGCAACATCAATTTCATATCCTTCTGATATCAATTACTGTCTTGTCCAGTACCACCCAACTTCCAGATGATTTACTCATTTTTAAAACCTGTGGGTTTCTTCCCTCAAGATGCCATCGTGCTACAATATGTCATCAAATCATTGCCTTGAATAAATTAGAAAAAATTTCCTCTCTCTATCTTCATATGTCACAGCAATGTTTTTGGAATAGAATAGATGCCTTGACATTTACCAGCATTATGTTTGCCAATGTACTTTTAAATTATATGATGGTACAGAATGTGATACTATCCTCTGTAGCCTTTGGCACAGTATTACACATAGAAGGGACCTGACATATATTAATTGAATGATTTAAATATCAAATTGTTAACAGTCTGAAATAGGTTTGCTGTTTACATTTGATATGTTTCCCTTCAAAACTGATTTCAATTTCCCAGATATACTAAAACCCTTTTATTTCTGCCCCTGCTAGAAATTTACATCTTTTCAGAATACTTCATTTTTAAAATATATTCTCCATTGCTGCTATTTTCCCATATTGTACTCTTTAGTAATGTATTTTAAAATATATATAAGAATTGGTTCACATGATTGTAGAGGCTGACAGTTCCCAAGGTCTGAAATCTCTGCAGTCAATAAGCAAAAGACCCAAGAGATCCGATGGTAACACCCTGAATAATGTTTAACCAAATATCTAAGTATCTCATGGTCCAGTCAAGTTCACATATAAAGTTAACCATCCCAATAAGTCTTGTTTCTTTATGATTATGCTCTGAGAGAACATTACAAATTTACTGGGAAATTAAAAGTTGAATGTCTTTCTAGCTGAGTTAATCATGCCAATACAAATTTAATTTTGTTAATAAAATTATGCACATAATCTGAAAACAAAGGCAGTCACTGCTATAGCACAAGGCATGTATTTTGAATCAATATTTTTTAAATATTTAGCTTAGCTTATTATCCATATTATTCTAAGTATATCTAATGTAAATTTGTTTATGTGTGTAACTTATTTTTCTTTCAAAATGTTACTTGTGAGGGTAAAAGCCTTGGAAAACTCTCTCAGGATACAGTTAGATCTTACAAAATATAGCAAAGGATTTATATCACAACTGTCATGACTCACAATTTCAAGTATTCTCTACTACATCTTCTGTCCCATTTTCAAATACCACCATATAAGATTTTCTCTTTAGTCCTTTGATTATATTTAGCTGTATGTGAGTGGCAGAGAATAAGAGAGGGTAAGTTAACCATCCCAATACACAGCATATTATCTACTGCATTCTAATTCTATATTGGTATGAAACTGAAAAAAAAATAACAAAACAACTAGATTTAGTAAAGCAAAATAGAGATTTTGGGAGGACTTCTCAGAAAAGCTAAAATATTTGTTAGCTGGAAAAAATACCTAAATAAGCATGCATTCCCTCAGACAAAAAATCATATATTCAATATAGTATTTTGTACAAACATATATTTATGGAACTATTGCTTGTGCCTATTCTCACAGAGAAAATTTGGGTTAAAAACAAAATCAGTTTAAAAGCATCTTATTTCTTTGTATATTTTCAATTTATTTGATCCTGGGAACAGTAACCACACTACATCACAAGTATGAGTCATTTGGGAGAAAAAAATGACTAGAAATGCAATAATGATAGCAATGTTTCTCAATAATTAAGTTGCAGTTTACTACTAGAAGTCGAGAGACAGAAAGGGTCCAACATATTATCCACAGTGTTCATGATCAAAAACTATTTCACTGTTGCTAAAGAAGCTGCATAAAAATGTTTCCTCTGCTGATATTGAGTGCTACTTTCTTTGCTTTTATTTTTCCTCTTTTTCTACGTGAACATAATGATTTTTTTTTTCTTGTGGCCAAATCATATTGAAAATGTTAGGAAATATTAGGAAGATGTTCATTATGTTTGGAATATGATTTAGATAAAGCATAGGTCTGAAGGCATAAATAGAATCCTCTGGGGGGAGAGACTGAAGAAGCCTTTAAATAAGTGAATTTCTCCAAAATAAGTGAAACTGTATTACCTCTGAAGATGCCAATTTTGATGAAGAAATGTGGAAATGTGTGTCACATTCAGCTGGATTCCAAAGGTAGAAGAAACAAATTAATTTTTAATATAATCAAAAAATGGTAGTCACAGTGGTAGATGTTGTGAAGGCTCAGCATTCGTTTCTAACTGAGCTTCTTTTCTCTTAAATTCCACATAGATGGGGCACCTCAGTCGGTTAAGCGGCCGACTTCAGCTCAGGTCATGATCTCGCGGTCTGTGAGTTCGAGCCCCACGTCGGGCTCTGTGCTGACAGCTCAGAGCCTGGAGCCTGTTTCAGATTCTGTGTCTCCCTCTCTCTGACCTTCCCCCGTTCATGCTCTGTCTCTCTCTGTCTCAAAAATAAATAAACGTTAAAAAAAATTAAAAAAAAAATAAAATGTAAATAACAGGGGCGCCTGGGTGGCTCGGTCGGTTAAGCGTCCGACTTCGGCTCAGGACTTCGGCTCAGGTCATGATCCCATGGTCCCGGAGTTCGAGCCCCGCGTGGGGCTCTGTGCTGACCGCTCAGAGCCTGGAGCCTGTTTCAGATTCTGTGTCTCCCTCTCTCTCTGACCCTCCCCCGTTCATGCTCTGTCTCTCTCTGTCTCAAAAATAAATAAATGTTTAAAAAAGAAAAGAAATTCCACATAGAGAACTGAAGATTGAGAAGAAGCATGAATGGGCTGGTTTGATGATGGACAACTATTATTCAGAGCAGGCAGGCCAGGTAGTCAAAATGCATTTATCCTAATGAATGTAACAATCAAATCATTACCTTATTCTAATACTGCGTATTTCCCCGGACTTTTCTGGTGTATTATCTCTTCCCCTGCAAAGCTTAGGTTTACAACATGTTGATACAGGAGAAAAAGTCAGGGTGAATATTTTTTTCAATAGAAGAAGCTAAAGATGGACAAAAAGAACGAGTATTATTATATCGTTGAGTATTTTCCTAGATACAATTTTCTGATGAGGAGTAGAAGGTGCTTTTAATAGCAGGACTACATCTCTTGATGATTTCTTGATTCTAGAACCATTCAACTCAAATACGAAAACCAGGAATGGGGATTCCTAAACAGCGGCATGTATAAAATTTAGGGATAATGATACTAGTTGTAAAACTTAAATTTTAAGTTCATGCCATTGTCAAAATATTTCAAATAATTACATGAATAATATTAGATCAATCATAAATCTGTTTCAAAGCTTTGAAATGTTGAAATAGTGTAGACAGCACCATTTCAATGCACATAAGTAGAAAAAAACCCTCTTCTTGCCCAGAAAGAAGTTCAAAATTCCATAACACTGAGATACTTCTTTCAGTTTGAGGAGTTTGCAAATTAAATTCAAGAACTATGTACTCATCGTATAAAAACATATGGAATGAGAAAGAAAGGTCTCTTGTTTCTGATTTCTTTGAACATACACAACTTGTTGCAGTCATAATGACATCTTTGTCCTCCCAGGTAATTGAATTTTTTTTTGACAAATTACACATAAAGTATAACATTATTTTAACATGCCTACGAGATGGAGTAATTTGTCAAATATGGTATCACGCAATGCACTCCTTGTAAAATATAGACTTTAAAATGTGTAGTACAGAGTAATAGAGAATGATAGTATTTTTGTGTGTATGAAAGAAAAGAAAGTTTAAAATATTAAAACAGCATGGAACTCATGCCCATTGAGACAATTTAGACTGAACACACCCACGCGCACACACACACACACACACACACAGGAAAAGTAACAATGAAACTTTGTGTTGTCCTTTATTTTCTTGTTTATTTTGCATAAAGGATACAAAATATCAAACTATGAAGTCAATTATCTCTTAGGTTTTGCACAATTTTCTCTGAATATATAGCTTACATACCTTACAGTATCCCTGTTATTTTGTTTATATTATCAACTGACAGAAGTAGAATTTCTGTTTATTTCCTTTAGCCAGGTACTGACAAAACATCCTATAATGTGGATACTTAGTATATAGCACTTGATAAGGAAGATAATGTTCCAATTTAAACTAGAATATAATGCATCCCATTCAGGATTTCCTATTTGCTTTCCTTTTCAAAGAATGACAGTGTTCTCTCACACACTTTATACACTCAGTATACACAGAAACTGTAACATATTCTGAATGATGTTACGGAAATTCAAAATTGTCTGCATAGGATACAGAATGTTATCAAAGTTAGAAAACTCACTGCTGTGCTGTACTCTACTCCGTAGTAGCTAGAAACAGAGACATAGCATTTTCTTCTCAGAGGCAGCCCAAAATGCCACAGATTCAAAGCAAGGAAATAAGATTTCTTTCAAGTATTTTAGAAGGGTTCTTTCCCTTCAAGTTACCAGATTCTGTTGCTAAGAAGGAAGACAGAGAACACCCAGCAGTCTTTCAAATTATACCAATGTTAAAAAAAAAAAAAAAAGTCTATAAGCTGAAATTAGGTATATCTGATTTTAGGTGATTGCGTTCCCTGCATCTTTTCATTATAGGCAAAGTCAAGGCCACAAAAAAATGAGTCAGTCTTTTTATTGTCTTTTTTTATGCAATTTATTTTTTAATTTAATTTTAGTTAGTTAACATACAGTGTGACATTACTTTCAGGAGTAGAATTCAATGGTTCACTACGTGCATACAACACCCAGTGCTCATCACAAATGTCCTCCCTAACACCTCTTACCCATTTAGGCCAGCTCCCACCCACCTCTCCTCAACAACCCTCAGTTTGTTCTCTATCATTAAGAATCTCTTGTGGTTTGTTTCCTTCTCTTGTCTTCCCCTCTCCCCTTCCCATATGTTCATCTGTTTTGGCAAATGAGTCAGTCTTAAATGAGGAGCCATATACTTTGTCTTCAGGCTATTTTCTATGGTATTTGAATGTGACACCACGTTGAAAATAGCACAAATTTAGGCAAAGTTAGGAGACTCTTGTAGCAGTTATTTATTTACTATCGTATGGCTAATCAGCATATATCAATTTAGATAGATATGCACACTCTAGTATTTTTATAGAACAAGGACTGAGAGTGCCTGTGCTTTAATTTTTTAGATAAATTACTTCAAGTATTTTGCATATTTTTCTTTGATGCATACAATTGTAAAGTCTTAGCAAGTAGATGAGCTATTGGGTTTGATGTTTAAATATTATTTTTAATAAAATATCTGGATATTGAAATGGAATCTCAAATGCAGTTAAATTTACTTTCGTGTTTGAAAATTGTAAGTTAAATTTAATTCAAAATATATGTGCCTAAAATTTGTAGGTAATAAATTATTGATGTACTTTTTTATTACACCCAAATGGCAACTTCTTATAAATGATAGCACTCTACAAAAGCCTAATAGTTTTTCTTTTATGGGAGATTTAATTAGTAGACTCTCAATTCAGTGATATACAGCCACCAAATCTGTTCTCTCACTGAATCTCTACAGGCCTCCTGGGTTCTACAGATGCACAGATTAATCTAGATCCTTCAGGGGAAATTGTGTAACAAAATTCCTCATTTCTGATTGAAGAATACCATGCAAACCGCTGCAAGTTTTTGTCTTTGGCCCTGATTATTGTTGAAGCTATATGGTTAGTATTCTCGATGTGGACTCTAAAGGATTATACCCCAAAACTACCTAGTGATTATTCAAAAATCAGGAAGGATCTAGATTGACTGTGGTGATGGCTACAGAGCTGAAGAGGGGAAGGACATGATCATTACTTATGTGTTTCTCACTTTCGTATTTTCATGGGAAAGTACAGCTTAATGTCTGCAACTGAGACCTACTTTAGCTAGTAAAATGGAATTAGCTTTATCATGAAAGAAAAGCAGTTGAATGAGCCAGAGAACAAATTGTCCATATAATGTTTTATTATGTATTAGTGTATTTGGCTTTTGCAAAAATGCACATTATTATATATCACACACACACACACACGTGTGTGTGTGTGTGTGTGTGTGTGTGTGTGTGTGTATTTTTCCTGAAACAAACTAGTAAATTGGTTGTGCATTATTAAAAATATCTGTGTGGCTCTTTCTACCCATTTATTTTTTCTGACCTCCTATCCCATAAATTTCAGTTGAATTTCATGATACTTAAGAGCCAACAAGGCCTTAATGACTTTATGAAGAGGCCTCTATGCACCTGACATGGAGGCTGGCTTTCAAGGACAAATCTTCATTTCTCTTTAGATTCAGGTTTTAACTTATGTTAAGCAAAGTTCAGGGGTCCAAGAAATTAAAGTTCACCCAAGCTCTTACGTCTTATTGTAAGAGAACAGGAGATACTTTATCCTACCTCAGTGAGGAAACAGGATGCAGGAGAGAGAGGCTGAGGTTGGTGATGGGCATAGGGAAATACAGAGGTAATTTTACCAATATATACTGTTTTGACTGGGGTTGGCTGAAATTTTAAGTATGTCAAGTCTTACAAAATTGACATCACAGATAAAACATATGTTAAAGATAAACATATGTTAAAACATAACACACAGATAAAAAAAAATGACCAAATAATCAGACTGTTTTTTTTCTGGAACCAAATCTTCTCTTTTCACTCAGCAATGTGTCTGTCCTATATATCCTTTATGGTCATAGGTTAAACACAGTGCCAAAGGTTACCCAGAATATGTCAGAAAGATAAATGTCCATTTATAATGTCACTGTAGGCTCACATGCTGTACCAGCCATTAAATATTTCTAATATTAACTTTACATACAGATATAACTGACCTTTTCTTAATAGCTTCATAGAATTCCATTTTATGGTTCTTTATTTAACCATGCCCAAATTACTGGCTCCATAGTTTTCCAGTATGGGAAATCCTATGTTAAACATCTTTATAGCATATCTTAGCATACTTTCCTATTATCTTCTTGGGACAAATTTAACAAGTGGAGCTAGTGGCTCGAATTAATTTTGATGCCTATTGTCAGGTGCTCCGAAAGAGTAGTTCTAATTTACATGGCTTCCAAGATTGTATGAGACTACCTCTTCTCCTTAATCTCTGGGAGGACTGAAAAGTAATATCTATTTTGATTTCACATTCCTCTTCTTTTTTTTTTTTTTTCAAATTCTCAGTAATATATTTCTTTAGTTTTCTTAAAATAAGTATGTACTACTTTGAAAATCACACATGCACAAACGACTAAGAATTTTTGTTAAGAATAACTCCAATGTAGAACTGCTTCCTACCCATTCTGAATCGTAACAGACTTTGGAAATGATCAAAGCCCAAGCCATTGGCATTGATAATAAAATGGAGACATCCAAGATGCTCCAGTCTGACCAGACACATCCCAGAGCTGACCATAGAGCCAAATCTCTAAATCTCAAGAAATTACTATACCAGGGTCCTCAACCAATTCTAGCCCCCGTAGAGCCATCTGGTCAATGGTTGGCAGCTTCCTCTAATGGCAACATTTACTCTCTTTACTGATAAGGACTGAAGAGAGATAAGACACTTTGAAAGACCAGCAGGAAATTTAGTTAAAAGGCAAGCCTGGATTTAATGAAAATGCACATTACAGGGAACCACTTTCATTCTCCTGGAAATTTGCTCCTAATGACCCGTAGTGAGTATTACTGTAAAAATACAAGAAACTAGGCAGAGGCAAAACTTGGTAGTGAATTATTAAAATTCATTGTAAGGCCAGGATCACATTATGTTATGGTTTTCATTTCTGAACTTTAAAATATTTTTCTCCTTTGGCACAATTTTTGTACATTTTTATATTAGCTTGTTCATTTTTTTTCTTATTGATTTCTCTGGTAGTTAGAAGATGTTTACACTTTGGGGGGGGTGTGGCTTGCTGTTAAGCTTATCTATCTTTTCCTACTTTGTGTCTTTTATGTTTATTCTTTAGGTTCACAGCAAAGTTGTGAGGAAAGTACTGGGAGTTCCCATATACCACCTGCCCCCACATATACACAAGTCTCCCCACTATTAAAAGCCCACACCAGAGTAGTTCATTTGTTACAATCAGTGAATCTACACTGAAATATCATTATCACCCAAAATCCAGTGTACCTTAGGGTTCACTCTTGATGTTTTACATTCTATGGATTTGGACAAATGTGTATTGATATGTATCCGTGACTGTAGTATCATACAGAAGAGTATCAGTGCGCTAAGAATTCTCTATGCTTTGCCTATCTATTCCTCCCTCCTCCTAATCCATGGCAACCACTTATCCTTTTACTGTCTCCATAGTTTTGCTTTTTTCATTGGGTGACATAATTGGAATCATAGTATATTGTCTTTTCAGCATGGCGTCTTTCACTTAGTAACAATAATTCAAGGTTACTTCCGTGTCTTTTCATGACTTGATAATTCATCAATTTTTAATGTTGAATAATAATCAATTTTCCAGATATAGCACAGTTTACTTACAAATCACCTGCCGAGGGACATTTTGGTTTCCAAGTTTTGGCAACTTTGAAAAAACCAGATATAAGCATTAATGTGCAATTTGTTGTGTGGTCATGTTGTTACCTCCTTTGGGTATATCCCCAAGAGCATGATTGATGGGTCATATGGCAAGAGTATGTTTAGTTTTGTAAGAAACTGCTAAACTGTCTTCCAAAGTGGCTGTACCATTTTTGCATTTCTACCATCGGTAGATGGGAGTTCTTGTTTCACATCCTCACTGGCACTGAGTGTTGTCAGTGCCTTTTGTTTGGGGCAATTGTAATGGGTATGCAATGGTATACTACTGTTGTTTTAATTTATAATTCCCTAATGACCTACGATATTGAGTATCTTCTTGTCTGCTATATATCTTCCTTGGGGAGGTGTCTAGGTCTTTTGCCCATTTTTTTTAACTGAGCTATTCCTTTTCTTATCATTGAGTTTTAAGAGTTCTTTGTATATTTCAGAAAACATTCCTCTATCATACATGTCTTTTGCAAATATTTTTCTCCCAATGTGTGGCTAGTCTTCTCATTCTCTTGACAGTGTCTTTTGCAGAGCGGAATTTTTAAATGCTAATGAAGTGCAGTTTATCAATTCTTTCTTTTATGGATCCTGACTTTGGTATTGTGGCTAACAAGTTTTGCGTATGTAAGTAGTCAAATCTATCATTTTGAAAAAAGTCAGTCAGATCAGTCTCATCCTTTAATATGTCTTCTCTCCCAACCTCTGTAAAAAATATGCACATATATTTTCTTTAGCGTGTTACAAATACCAAACCATTAAACAAATCAGAAAACAAAAAGTATGAAATTGTAGAATCAGAGTCAAAATATATTTCCAAGGAAATTCATGCAATATCTATATGTTTTAATTCACTAAAATAATCCTTATGGGGTGCCTATATATTTTGGTGCTAAGGATGTAAGTACAAATAAAATAAACCCCCTTTATTCACACAGTTTACAGTTAAGAGAATAAAAATAAAGTATGGTTAGCTAAACAGAGAGTACACGGTGGCGTGGGTTTGCGAGAAGCCCTCACTATTAAGATGAAAATGTAACAGAGATACGAAGGCAGTAGCCATAAACACATGTGGAGGATGAGTCTTCTCTGCAGAGGTATTGAAAGTTCATAGGCTATAGGAAAGATGTGTACTTGCTGTATTCACTGAAAAATAAGGAGGCTAATGTGAGGATAGTGGAAATTTAGTCAGAGATAAGGGGCGTTGGGGAAGATCCATTATGACCTTGTCTGTCTTTGTAAAGATTTTGCATTTTACTTTGTTAGATAATAAGATATGGGAGTATTTTGGGGCAGAAGAGAGACATGGTTGAAGTTATATTTTTCAATGAGCACCCAGCTAATCATGTTGAGATTACGTACGTGTGTGGTGGGGAAAAAGATGTCCTAAAAAGTACTAGAAGGAGTCTGGTACACATCCCAAGTTAGACCTCAATAATAACAGAGTTGTTAGGACAAAAATAAAGAACTGACCCCAAGATGTCAGTCAGACATAAATTTGTAAAGGCATTTATGTTGATTAAAATGAAAATACCTTTCATCCTTTGTATTTTTTCCTCTTATATATATCACTTGTGTAAAATAGAGTTGCTTTGCCTTTTCCTTTTCTTTTTGCCTTTTACCACCCTAAATGGATTCACCTGGTAGAGGACTTCCTTAAAATTGATTTAGGTCTTGGGGCACCTGGGTGGCTCAGTTGGTTAAGCATCCGACTTCAGCTCAGGTCACGATCTTGCAGTTGGTGGGCTCTGTGCTGACAGCCCAGAGCCTGGAGCCTGCTTCAGATTCTGTGTCTCCCTCTCTCTCTCTGCCCCTCCCCCCACTCATACTCTACACTCTCTCTCTCTCTCTCTAAAATAAAATAAAATAAAATAAAATAAAATAAAATAAAATAAAATAAATCATTAAAAAATTGATTTAGGTCTCCATCCAGACCTTTATATATTCACATCAGAAACTTTCAGGAGTAAAGTTACATAGAATTTTTGGGGTTTACCATGAGCTACATGTCTTTACTGCACCATGTATATGACCTATATAGGAATGAAGAAAAGTTCATGGGGAGGTGGAAGGAGTGGCAGGCCTGGGAAAGGGTGGGAAACGTGGAGATGAGGGAACCTGATGCACTCTACAGCTCCAATTGCTATTTTTTCAATTTCTTCTCGTGATGATTGCCAAACCCACTGCTCTGTGTATGTGGACTCAGAACCAGAAGCATGTCCTAATTCTCCTCAGAGAAGGATTACATTTCATATAATTCTGAATTATAACTTTTATTATTTTCTTCATAAATTTAATTTCCTTTTTTCTTCCTATAATATCCATGGTCAATTTAATTCTACAATGTTATTATTTTTTTCATAAAAGCACATTTCTTCTAATTTTGATAGTAACATGAAATAGAGGAGTGATATATACTAAGTGATAGTATAGAGTGAAATAGAGGAGTGATATATACTAAGTCTACTTGATGCAAGTAGAAACCTAGTTCTTGCTTACACCATGTTTATGCTGTGCCTACATGCAAATGACTAGGTTCCCCATCAGAATGTGGAGCAAAGTTTATGGCACACATACATACGTGGTTCTAGAAACAGAAGAACACTGGATTGAAACTACAACATTAACAGCATAAAATTGCCAGTTTTCAAGGTTGGAATTATCTGATGAAAAGGCTGCTACTGAAATAATTAAATTATAATAGTTGAATGACTCTTGGATGATATTCTGACAGCATTTAAACCTATTGGTCTAGCTCATGAAAACAGGCAGAATATTGAATCTCTTTTGTTACTTTAAAGCATTCAGTATATTAAGTCAAACACACTTCATGGCATTTTAGTAACAGGAGCATGTGTTAAAATCGTAAGTATGTAAATCGTCATGGACATAAAAGTAAAGTAAATAAATGTTAATGTTTTCAGACAAGCAAAGGGAAAAGAGAAATTAACAACAGCTATTAACAATGGCTATATTTAAGATTACTATTTAAAAAGCATTTGTCAAATTTAAAGAGCTCACTAATTAAAAGAATTCTAAAAAAACTACTTGAAAATCTTATCATTAAATATCTCTAGCTTTCACCAGGTCCTTTTATTTATCTACATAGTTCCCTACTTTTATTCTCTCTCTCGTCTTAAAAATGTACAACTTAAATAAAGTGGAAACACTACTTCATTGACATAGACCTCAAAAATCTGAAAATTATATGAAATTGAATTGATAATTATAAGCAAATTTTTCTAATAAATACCAACAGAATCACATAATACTAGAGTTCAGTTTAAATATCAAAATTTCTGCATTGTGCTTTAAACATTATATTACTATTTCTTCTAGAGGACCTCAATGGGATGGGAATGAAAATACTTTTTTTTTTTTTTTTTTGCAAACAATCAGTGAGTGATTGATTATGCCTGTCCATACACATGTCTGATGGATTTAAAAGTGATAGTATCTCTAATTGCAAATCCAATACCTGATTAATGTTGTTCTGAAGTTTAGTGACCTTTTAAAAGAGAAAAGTATTTCACATCAATCACTGCATTGTTACTCATCAGAATATCCATTTTCACTCATTTGGATATGTGCTGCTATTGGGCAATGTGCCATTACTCCTTAACAACTGAGGCTTAAACTACTAAATTGCTTTCATATAGGCAAAAAAGAAATGCAGATGTAAGCCATGTAGACTCCTCTGATTCACAATATTCATTACAAGGAGAATGTTCCTTTGGCAAAGAGAAATCTGAGGAGAGCAGTCTATGATAGATTTTGGTTCACGGTGAGCTACAAACCACCCTAGACCTTAGCAACCTCTCTGGATAAAATAAAGAAAACCTCACAGGTGTATTAGTGATATGCACATAATAGGAATTCATTAACAATTGTGTATGAGCAACTATAAAACTGACATTTTATGCAACCATGCAAATTTATGCAGTGGTGTCAGAATAACAAACCTAAATTATACAGGTAGATGACTTAACTACAATGATTAATAAGCAATTGCAAGCATTTAGGTTGTTTTTAAGTAAATGTTATGCAAATATGCTTGAATCAAAAATTAAAAGCTAAACAAACATGCTAAACTTTCAAGTAACTGCTAACATAAATGTTAATCTGACACAAATACTCTTTTGTTATTTATTTTACTTGTCAGACCCTCTGACCTACGTTAAGGAAAAATCACTTGTGTGCTCACATATTACAAAGAGAATAAATCTACATAATTTTAGTTCTCATTTTTAAAATAAAGAATTAAAATGGAATATAGCCAAAAAACCACAAGTTGAAACTACATATATAGTCTAAAATTTTATTTTTATAACTCTATTGAGTTGTAATTGACATCCAGTAATTAAATAAAGTTTATGATTTGATGTTTTGATATCTGTATACAATTATGAATCCAACATCAAAATGGTAAAGAACATATCCATCACCCTCAAAAGTCTCCTTATACCCTGTTTAATCCGTTTTGTCTGCCTCTTCCCACATCCCCCAACCTATCACCTTCCCTAGATAATCTGTAATCTACTTACTGTTACTAAAGATCAATTTGCATTGTATAGAATTTAAGACAAATGAAATTTATACAGGATGTACTTTTTTAAAAGTTCCTATAAATCTTTTTTCCCCAGTTTTTTTGAGGAATAAATGGCATACATCACTGTATAAGTTAAGGCATAACTCATGATGGCTTGAATTACATGTATTATGAAATGATTACTACAATAGGTTCAGCTAATGCCCATCTTCTCAAATAAATACAAAAAAAAAATATTTTTTTTCCTTGTGGTGAGAACTCTTAACAACTTTCTAGGAGTGTTTCTATAAACAACTTTATAGCAGTGTTAGCTATAGTCCTCATGTTGCACATTATAATCCCTGGTGCTTATTTATTTTATAACTGGAAGTTTGTACCTTCCTCAAATTCTTCCTGTCTTCCATCCCTCCACCTCTGGTAACTGCAAGTATGATCACTTTTTCTATAAGGTGGTTTTGTTTGTTTTTTTTTTTTAATTCTACCTATAAGTGAGATTATTTTTTTAAATTCTACCTATAAGTGAGATTATAAGTGAGTATTTGTTTTTCTCTGTCTCACATATTTCTCACTTATTTCGCTTTGAGTAATTTCCAATATCCCATCCTCCAGGTTGCTGATTCTTTCTTCTGCATGGTTGAGTCTACCTTTGAAACTCTGTTGAATTCTTTGGTTTAGTTATTGTATTTTTCAACTCTAGGGTTTGGTTTTTTCTTTTTTCTTTCATTCTTTTTCTTTCTTCCTTCCTTCCTTCCTTCCTTTTGTTCCTTCTTTCTTTTTTTTTTTTATGGTAGTTGCTGTTTCCTTGTTAACTTCTTGTTTTGTTCATGCAATAACATAATAAATATTCTTTTTGTAGTATCTCAAGGAAATGTTACCAAAATTGATGAAAGGTGAGCTCTGAAGAAAGTCTCCACCAATTTCAGAGAAACAAATTATGTAATATATGTTTTCTGGCTTCAGTGGAATTCAGGTTGAATTCAGTAACATGAAATAATTAGAAAACGTATTATATATATATATTTAGTTGGAATAATAATAAAAACATGTGTCAATTCAAAAATTATGCCTTAAACGTATACAGTGATCTATATCATTTATTCCTTAAAAAAACTGGGGAAAATATTTATAGGAACTTAAAAAAAGTACATCCTGTATAATTTCATTTGTCTTAAATTCTATACAATGCAAACTGATCTTTAGTAACAGTAAGTAGATTACAGATTATCTGGGGAAAGTGATAGGTTGGGGGATGTGGGGAGAGGCAGACAAAATGGATTAAACAGGGTTTAAGGAAACTTTTGAGGGTGATGGATATATTCTTTACCATTTTGATGTTGGATTCATAATTGTAAAATATAATGGATATATATAAAATGTGTGTGTGTGTGTGTATGTGTGTGACAAAGACATATTCAAGAATATTCATTTATAATGGCCCCAAACTAGATGCAACCCAAAGCTTCTGCAATTGTGTGTGGATAATAATGTTATATCTTAAAACTGCATATTATAGTTCGATAGCAATGAACAGATGACTGCTACATGCACCAAAATAGAAGAACTTACATATATTAAACAAAATAAGCCAAATACAAATATATTGTATGATTCCATTAGTGTAAAGTTTAAAAACAGGCAAAACTAATGCATAGTGATTTAAGTCCAACTGAGAGGTAACTTTGGGAAGTGAAAAGAGGGGAGGGAGACTGGAGAAGGTACTGGCAGGGGATATTGAGTGCTGATAATATCTCACTTTTGGGTCTGCATAGTAGTCATACAAATGCTGATTTTGAAATAAAATAATGAACCATACAATTTCTTCACTTTTATAAATGTATTCCCATAAAATATACTTTAAATAAATATCATTACCGATCTTCACCTCTTTGTCTCCTGTCATCACTGATATACTCTCTGCCTTACCCTTTCGTTACTTTTACCTTCTGTGAATGTATAGAAGAGAGATGTGAAATCTTTCCCACTGAAAACAACAAAGCATCCATAAAAACTCCTTCCAACTTGCCTCTGTTATTCTTCTAAAGTAGAGATAAGAAACGATGGATGTAAAGGGGACAAGAGAGAAGACAAGAAGGGAGGGACACAGGAAAGAAAGAAAATGAAGGGAATGTCAAAGAGAATAGCTGTGAACTGAGGATTAGGACAATTAATGGAACTAAGAAAGCCCAAAGGACAAAGAAAATAAGAAAGGGAAGCCAGAAAATTTCCCATTCAGTCTTTTCACTAGTATTAAATACTGTTTATAATTTTGATCATTATACACATAGCTAAAAACTGTAATGACTGCTGTTTTTCATTTTACAGGATGCCATGTAAGTAAATCTATAAGTAAATGTCTTTTTCAATTTCATAGGCCTTTGATAGGAATCCTTCCAGTGTCTCATTTTCAAGGTAAATCTCATGATGCATTGTAAATTAAAATTTTCCCTTTGTTGGGATTTTTTACTTTCAAAGTTTTAATAAAATTATATGAAAACTTCTTATATCTGCATGAGTATAGACATATATCTCCTTATATTTTAAAGCTGTGTATTTCTAAAGTTTTTTATCAGTGCATTAGTAGCATCAGTTTGGGGACACCTGGGTGGCTCAATCAGTTAAGCGTCTAACTCTTGAGTTTGGCTCAGGTTGTGATCTCACAGTCTGTGAGATCCAGCCCCGTGTCGGGCTCTGTGCTGATAGCATGTAGCCTGCTTGGGATACTATCTCTCCCTGTCTCTCTCTGCCCTTCCCCTGTTTTCTCTCTCTCTCTTTCTCAAAATTAATAAATATTTTTTAAAAGCTTCAGTTTTGAGTATGTTTTATGAAGAGTTGATATTTCTCTCAAATTTCAAAAACACTGGCTTATATCTATATTACTAATTAAATATTTTAGGGAGAACTTTTAGGTTTTAAAATACATGAGATTTATTGGGACACATTTGGAAATGTAAATGTATATATTTCAAAACATATTTAATACTTACTAGTAACTATACTCTCAATAACAAAAAGTACCATGACTTAGTAGAAAAAAATTTATTAAGTGAGGCAATTATATCTGTATTCTAGGATAAAACCTTTACCCAATATATGCAAAAACTTATCACATTGATTCTACGTGAATATTTCATTGATGCTGAGAAATGTATTTTTGCACATTTTAGTATTTGTAATAGTGGGATGCATCTGACAATTGTTGTCACAATTGTTATAGTCTTACAATCACTGTAAGACTGTTAGCAGTTATGACAGAGCTGTCATTACCTGCCATGTATGACCTTGGTCTGAGCTATTCATATTGTAATTACTTCAATCGAATCATGTGCGTTATTGGAACTACACATGTCAAGTTTGATTACCATTTTAAATGTCTTTTAAAATGTCCAACTATGTCTCAGCATTGAAATACAAAATGGTATTGTGTATGCAGAGGCATAGAAGCAGAACCACAGGGCATAAATAAGACATTAGTGAAGCAAATATTCATCGTTGAAGGAATGTGGCTGCAATTTCAAATTTTCTTGAAAGCAACAAGCAAATACTTTATGGGACTTGAACAAGGAAGACACTCCCAAGTAGGGAAGCTATCTTATTTTATTTCTCTGAAATATGCAAAAGAATTTTCAATCACTGGCCATGGGAAAAAAATGAAACAAGAAATTATCAATTCCTAGAAAAATTTGGACTAAGGGAGGGAGAGACTACTGTGGGAAATTATATATTATTTAAGTTATCAGTTTGTAGAACTTCCAGGTGATTTTGTGCACAGAGGCTTAAATTCCAGCAATAAGTAATTTTCTTGAGAAAAAACAAAACTATGAATATGGTAAAATCAAACACATTTATGTAATATCAGCAACTAAATTTGAAAAATGGGTTTCAGTGGCTTAGAAGAAAATTCTGTAGACAATAATTCAGTACTTGTCTATAAAAGCTGGATAACCATGCTCTTGAGGGCAAAGAGTAATGCATTATGTGGAAACATGAAATTGTTGACCGTGATTGCAAAATTAATATACAAGATTTAGGCTATGAATGAGAGGGAATATTTAGCAATCTCTAATTTATCTTTAATGTATGCATTTTTGTTTATATGTGCCTTAAATTGATATATATGAAAAACATCTATTAAATTTAAGGTAGCTCACTCAATGATTGTAATATTTCTGTCTAAAACAAAGTCAACATTTTACAAAACACATCCACGAACCCTGCTAAAGAAGCATTTATTTGTGAAAATTTGCAGAAACAGGAACAGTATCAGAAACATGGGTTTCCCTTGACCCATTGTATTTTAGGCCAGAATGCAGTGATTTTGGCAACGGAATGTCAGAATGTAGAAGAAAAGCTCTGATTGTGGTGTTTTTAGCTGCGTAAAGAAACAGACATGTTGCTGAAAGAAGCAGATATTTAGTAACAGATGACATGGCAGCAATACAGGTCCTGTTCTTTTTTCTCTTTCTTTCTAATATTTATTTTATTATTTTTAAAGTGTATTTATTTATTTTGAGAGGGGGTAAGTAGAGGGACAGAGAGGGAGGGAGAAAGAATCTCAAGCAACCACGCTGTTAGCACGGAGCCCAATGTAGGGCTTGAACTCCAGAAACGTAAGATCATAATCTGAGCTGAAATCAAGGTTCAGACGCTTAACTGACTGGGACACTCAGGTGCCCCTATTGTTTTAATTATATTTTACTTCAGTATAATTAACATACAGTGTTATATACAAGTTTCAGGTCTACAGTATAGTAATTCGACAATTTTACATATACTCAGTACTCTTTATGGTTACTGTATAGTTACCCGTCACCAATTTCACCCACCCCCCACACACCACCCCTCTGGTAATCAACAGTTTTTTTCTCTATATTTCAGAGTCTGTTTTTGTTTCTCTCTTTTTTTTCTTTGTTCGTTTCTTTTGTTTAGATTCCACATGACTGAAATTATATGGTATTTGTCTTTCGCTGACTTATTTTACTTAGTATTGTACGTTGTACATCCATCCATGTTGCTGCAAATGATAAAATTTCATTCTTTTTTCTATGGCTGAGTGATACTCCATTGCATATGTGTGTTTATTCATTTATCAATTAATGGGTACTTGAACTGCTTCCATAGTTTGGCTATTGTAAATATCACTGCAATGAACATGGGGATGCAAATATCTTTTCAAATTAGTGTTTTCCTATTCTTTTGGAAAATACCCAGTAGTATAATTTCTGGATCATGTGGCAATCCTATTTTTAACTTTTTGAGGAACCTTCATACTGTTTTCTACAGTGGTGCACCAGTTTGCAGTCCCACCAGCTGTGGGGATTTTCAAAGGTGGCTTTTCATCCCCAGCCAATACTTCTTGTTTATTATCTTACAGATTTTAGCCATTCTGACAGGTGTTAGGTGATATTTCATTGTGCTTTTGAATTTCATTTCTGTGATGATTAGTGATGTTGAGCATCTTTTCATGTGTCTGTTGGCCATCTGGATGTCTACTTTGGTCAAAATGTCCATGTCTTCTGCTCATTTTTAAACTGGATTGTTTTTAGTGTTGAGTTGCACAAATTCTTTGTATCTTATAGATACTAACACTTCATCAGATATGTCATTTACAAATATTTTCTCCCATTCAGTAGGCTCTCTTTTTGCTTCCTCAATTTTGGGTTATTGTTGTTGTTGTTGTTTGTTTGTTTGTGTTGCTGTGCAGAAGCTTTTTTATTTTGATATGGTTCCAATAGTGTATTTTTGCTTTTGTTTCCCTTGCCTTAGGAAACGTATATAGAAAAATGTTGCCACAGGTGATGTCAGAGATATTACTGCATGTCTTCTCTTCTATGATTTTTATGGTTTCAGGTCTCACATTTAGGTCCTTAATCCATTTTGAGTTTATTTGTGTATGATGTAAGAAAGTGGTCTGGTTTCATTCTTTGTCTGTAGCTGTCAAGTTTTCCTCACACCATTTGTTGAAGGGACTGACTTTTTTCCCCTTACATATTCTTGATTCCTTTGTTGGAGATTGAGGATATAGTTGTGGGTTTATTTCTGGATTTTTTTGTTCTATTCTATTAATCTATATGTCTATTTTTGTGCCAGTACCAGACTGTTTAGATTATTATAGCTTTATAATATAACTTGAAGTCTAGAATTGTGATACCTCAAGTTTTGTTATTCTTTTTCAAGATTGCCTTGGCTATTCAGGGTCTTTTGTGGTTCCATTCAAGTTTTAGGATTGTTTGTTCTAGTTCTGTGAAAAATCCTATTGGTATTTGGATAGGGATTGCATTAAATCTGTAGACTGCTTTGGGTAGTATGGCTATTTTAACAATATTTGTTTTTCCATCCATGAGCCTGAAATACTTTTCCATTTATTTGTGTCATCTTCAATTTCTTTCATTGATATTTTCTATTTTTTAGAGTACAGTCTTGCATCTGTTTGGTTAAGTTTATCCTGAGGTGTTTTACTGCTATTGGTGCAATTGAAAATGGGATTGTTTTCTTAATTTCTTTTCCTATCGCTTCATAATTAGTGTATAAAAAATGTAATAACTTTCTGTACATTGATTTTGTATCCTGTGACTTTACTGAATTCATTTATCAGTTCTTGTAGTTTTTTGATAGCATTGTTAGGCTTTTCTACATAGCGTATCATATGCAAATAGTGAAACTTTTACTTCTTACTTACCAATTTGGATGCCTTGTATTCCTTTTTCTTGTGTGATTGCTGTGGCTGGGACTTCCAGTACTATGTTAAATAAAAGTGGTGAGGGTGGACATCCTTGTCTTGTTCCTGACCTTAGGGGAAAAGCTCTCAGTTTTTCTCCATTGCATATGTTAGCTGTGGGTGTTTCATATATGGCTACTATTATGTTGAGATATGTTCCCTCTCAACCTATGTTGTTGAGGGTTTTCATCATGAATGGGTGTTGTCAAATGCTTTGTCTGCATCTATTGAAATGATCAGATGGTTTTATTCTTTCACTTGTTGATATGATATATAACACTGATTAATTCGCAAATATTGAGCCATTCTTCTAACTCAGGAATAAATCCCACTTGATTGTAGTAAATGATTTTTTAAATGTATTATTGGAATCAGGTTACTAATATTTTGTTGAGGGTTTTTGCATTTATGTTTTTTTTAGAGATATGGGCCTGTAGTTCTTTTTGGTAGTTTCTTCAATGGATTTTGATATCCAGGTAATGCTGGCCTCACAGGATGAATTGGAAAGTTTTCCTTCTTCTTCTATTTGTTGAAATAAAAGGACAGCTTTGAGAAGGACAAGTATTATGTCTTCTTTAAATGTTCGGTAGAATTCACCTGTGAAGCCATCTGGTCTTGGATTTTTGTTCCTTGAGAGTTTTTTGAATACTGATTTCATTTCATTGCTGATAATCTGTCTGTTCAAATGACCTATTTCTTCCTGATTCAGCTTTCGGAGATTTTATGTTTCCAAAAATTTTCCATATATGCTAGGTTGTCCAATTTGTTGGCATTTAATTTTTTATAATATTCTCTTAAATCCTTTGTTTTCTCTGCTATTAATGGTTATTTCTCCTCTTTCAGTTCTGAATTTTATTTGAGTCCTGTCTCTCTCTGTCTCCGTCTCATCTCTCTTTCTGTTTCTTTCTATCTCTTTTTTATGAATCTGGCTAAAGGCTTATCAATTTTGTTAATCTTTTCAAAGAACTAGTTCCTGGGGCACCTGAGTGGCTCAGTCAGTAAAGCATGTGACTTCAGCTCAGATCATAATCTTGAAGTTTGTTAGTTCAAGTCCCACATCAGGCTCTGTGCAGACAGCTTGGAGTCTGGAGCCTGATTTAGATTCTGTGTCTTCCTCTCTCTCTGCCTCTCCCCATTTGTGTGTTCTCTCTCTCTCTCTCTCTCTCTCTCTCTGTCTCTCAAAAATAAATAAACATTAAAGTTAAAAAAAACTAGTTCCTGTTTTCATTGGTTTTTTTTATCAGTTTCATTTATTTCTGTTCTACTCTTTATTATTTACTTCTTTTTAATGGTTTGGGGTGTTTAGTTCTTGTTTTTCCAGCTCTGGTAGGTATAAATTTAGGTTGTTTGAGATTTTTCTTGCTTCTTGAGTTAAGCCTGTATTGCTATAAACTTCTCTCTTAGGAAACCTTTTGCTGTATCCCAGACATTTTGGACAATTGTATTTTCATTTTCATTTGTTCCAGGTTTTTTTTTTTTTCTTTTATTTCCTCTTCGATCAATCAACCTCTTGGTTGACCTATTCATTATTTAGGAGCGTGTTAGTTACTCTCCATGTATTTGTGTTCTTTTCAGATTTTCTTGTGGTTGATTTCTAGTTTCATGGTATTGTGGTGGGAAAAGATGCATGGTGTGACTTCCATCTTTGTGCATTTGTTGAGACTTGTTTTGTGACCTAACATGTGATCTGTTCTGGAGAATGTTCCATGTGCACTTGAAAAAGAATATGTATTCCTCTGTTTGGAAATAGAATATCCTGAATATATCTGTTAGATCCATTAAGTCCATTGTGTCATTCAAAGCCACAGTTTCCTTGCTGGTTTTCTGTTTGGATTATGTATCTATTGATGTAAGTGCAGTGTTAAGGTCCTCTACTATTATTGTATTACTATTGATTACTTCCTTTATGTTTGCTAATAGCTGCTTTATGCATTTGCCTGCTCCTATGTTATATGTATAAATATTTATAATTGTTATATATTCTTGTTGGATTATTCCCTTTAAGATATTATAGGGTCCTTTTTTGTCTCTTGTTAGAGTATTTAATGTCTGTTTTATCTTATAAAAGTATTGCCACCCTACCTTTGTTTTCACTTAAATTTGCTTGGTAAATGTATTTCTAGACCTTCACTCTCAATCTGCATGCGTCTTTAGGTCTGAAATGAGTCCCTCGTAGGCAGCATATAGATGGGTCTTGCTTTCTTATCCATTCCTTTGCCCTATGTGTTTTGATTGGAAAATTTAGTCCATTTATATTCAAAGTAATTATGGGTAGATATGTACTTATTGTCATTTTTAAATTTGTTTTACAGTTGTTTTTGTACTTCTTCTCTCTTCCTTTTTTCTCTCACTCCCTTCTTTCACATTTTTATTTGTGGTTACTATTTATATATAACATCATATGCATATAGCAGTCTATATTAAATTGATGGTCCCTTAAGTTTGAACCCATTCTAAAAAGCATTAAATTCTTACTCCCTCACCCTCCCCCCACCCCCACACACATTTTTTAGGTATATGGTGTCCTACTTTACTTCTTTTTATTTTGTGAATCCCTTGACTAATATTACTGTTTCTGTGCTTCCTGCTTTTCTTACTCTTACTTATGGTCTTTCCTTTCCATTCAAAGAGTCCCCTTTAACATTTCTTGTATGGCTTATTTAGTGGTGATGGATTTCTTTAACTTTTTTTTAAAGTTTATTTATTTTGAGAGAGAGACAGTGTGGATAGGAGAGGGAAAGAGAAAGAGGGAGAGAGAGAGAATCCCAAGTAGGCTGCATGTTACCAGTGCAGAAGCAAATGCAGGGCTTGAACTCATAAAAATGCAAGATCATGACCTGAGATGAAACCAAGAGTCAGGTGCTTAACAGAATGAGCCACCCAGCAATGCTGGATTCCTTTAACTTTTATCTGGAAAACTGTTTATCTCTCTTTGTATTCTGAATGATAGCCTTTCTGGATAGTCTTGTCTGCAGGTTTTTTTTGTTCTTTGTTGTTTTTGTTTGTTTGTTTTATTTCAGCACTTTGAATATATCATGGCATTCTCAGCCTGCAAAGTTTCTGCAGAAAAATCAGCTAATAGTCTTACAACGTTTACCTTGTATGTAACTGTTTTCTTTTGCTTCTCTTAAAATTCTCTCTTTATCAGTACTTCATGCCATTTTAATTACTATATATCTTGGTGTGGACCTCCTTGGATTGATTTTGTTGGAGTATCTCTTTGCCTCCTAGACTTGGATTTCTCCCCCGCCTCTCCCAGATTTAGAAAGTTGTCAGCTATTATTTCTTCAAATAAATAATCTGTTCCCTTTTATCTCTTCTCCTTCTGCAAATGTTATTACACTTGATGGTGTCATTGAATTCCCTTAATCCATTCTCATATTTTATTATTCTTTTTTCTTTATATTGTTCATTGCTTGATTACTTTCCATTACTCTGTCCTCCAGGTTGCTGATTAGTTCTTCTACTTCCTCTAGTCTACTATTTATTCCCTCTAGTGTATTTTTTTAATTTTTTTAATGTTTATTTCATTTAAAAGAGAGAGAGAAACACAGCAGGAGTGAGGCAGGGGCAGAGAGAGAGGGAGACACAGAATCTGAAGCAGGTTCCAGGTTCTGAACTGTCAACACAGAGCCCAATGCAGGGCTTGAACCCACGAACTGTAAGATCATGACCTGAGTTGAAGTTGGTCGCTTAGCCAACTGAACCACCCAGGCGCCCCCCCCCCCCCGCCAACTAGTGTATTGTTAATTTCACTTATTGAGTTATTCATCTTTTATTTGTTCTTTTTTATGTTCTCTATCCCTTTGTTGAGGTTCTCACTAGATCCTCCACTCTTTTCTCAAGTCTAGTGAGTATTTTTGTGAACATTACTTTAACTTTTCTATCAGGGTATTACTTGTCTGTGTTTCACCTAGTTCTCTTGCTGTGATTTTGTCCTGTTCTTTCATTTGGGACATCCTCCTGTGTCTCATACTGTCTAACTCTTTGTCTCTGTTAGGAAAGTCAGCTACTTCTCCTTCTCTTGAAAGTAGTGGCCTAATAAAGACAAGGTCCTATGGTACTCTGTAGTCCAGTGTCCCCAGTTCACCAGAACATGATGCTTCAGGGATGTCTCCTATATGTGTTATGTGTGCCCTGTTGTTGTGGCTGAGTTTTGCTTGCCTCAGTCCAGTCATCTGCCATGGCTCTCTTTGCCTGTTGTGGGCAGGTTTTGTCTGATATTACTCAAGCTCAAGGTGGCCTTGTATTTTTAGTGAGACAGTCTGGGGCTGGCTTGGGCTTGAGTTGGATCAGAGCAGGCATTTGACAGAACTATGATCACACCAAACTGCAGGATGCTTTCCCTTAGTGCCCTTTTCATTGGTTGATGGGGCCTACAGTCAGGCTTGACTATAGTCCCATTGCTGGGACTATAGTTGGGCTGTGTGGTTATCTTCCCCTCTCCCCTAGGCAGGAGTCAGATTTCAGTGGTGCTGGGCTTTGTGATTGCTTTTTGCACAATGCCAAGCTCGTGGTGTTGCTTTGCATGGACTCCTACCAGAGACGTGTTGTATTGAGCAACTCTGCAGGAAAGCACAGGGTCAGGTCATATGATGTTAATGTTTGCAAAGGTCTGCTATTGGAGGAGACCTGGAGTTACTTTGGAGAACTCCTGAGATGGTGGGTTGTCAAGAAAATGTATGGGCAGGGGACACTATTAGCAAGCAGGATGGAGAGTATTCACACTAGTTCCAGTGTTGTATCTAGGCTGGGGGCTGAGAGAGGGAAATGGCTCTTTTGTTTTGGAGAAATCTAAAGATCCCTGCCTCTCTTGCAAATGTTCTGACATTAGCAAATAAATCTCTTTGCCATATACCCCAGGCATTTTTCAAACTGCTGTTACTATGCTGTCTCACAGTGGAGTTATTTGATATGCTATCTTTTTAAGGGTGGGTACTCAGTTTCCTATGGCCCTCTGGCTCTCCCAGAGCCAAGCCTGCTGATTTTTATATTTCTAGGTGTTAAGCCCCGCTAACTGTATGAACTCACAAAATTAGAGCCTTCTGGTTTTCAAAGCCAAATGTTATGACAATTTTTCTTTCCAGTGTGGGTCCCCCATGCCCGTGGTGCCTGATATGAAGTCTGCTCCTTTATGTCCTCTCTGTTTGCAGTGGTCCTCCCTCCTGGTTCAGTTTGGTTCCCGACGTCTCTGCCTTTCCTACTGTTTTCAATGTGGCCTCTCTATTTGGCTGTGGAGCGTCTGTTCTGCCAGTCTTTGGGTGGGTTATTATCTGGGTTATTTATACTGATTGTGTGTTATCTAGGTGTATCTATATGTTGAGGTAAGCTTAGAATCCCTCAACTCTGCCATCTTCCCTGGAGGTAGACCCAACACAGGTCCAGTTCTATATTGAAATCTCAGTATTAATGGTTTAAGGAATATTGGTTTCTCCCCAGCATGAAAGGGAGGCATAGGCCTGATACCTATGACTTGGGATTGTAACAGGAAAGATTGTCATAAAATAACAAGATTGTCATAAGGATTCACGAGGAAAAAGAAAGAATTGGGTTATAGTTTAATTTGCATTATTCTTCTCATACATAGTGTTATGCCCAGAATTCGTGATCCCCAAAGACCACTAGGGAGCCGAGTCTGATGCAAAAGCAAAGAGCCTTTATTCGAGCTAGCTGGAGCTCAATCCCCTACCTGCACCAAAGCAGCGGTGAGATACCAGAGAGAGAGAGCAAGAGTTTCAAAAGGACAAAGGTTTTATTGGGGCCTGGGGGCAGTTGGTGAGGTAATGGCTATGGCCTCAGCCGATTGGGTGGGGAAGGGGAAGGGTCCGAGTCCTGTTAGGCAGGTGAGGGGGGGTTACTCAAGGGGAGGAGGTGTGGTCAAGGTGAAGGACACAGAACAAGATGGAGTCGGCCGGCGTAGGCCCGCCCTTTCACTTAGTAGTAAATTTATAGAAAGGATCATTATATGATTAAATGTATCTTAGAATTAATAAAATGTAGCAAATGGAACAATTATCCATTTTATTCTCCATTGAAAACAGGTGATAGTTATATGGCTTTTGTTTCTAATATTGATTTATACTCACAGATATATTTGCAGTATGCTAAACTTGTACCATAAAATAATAAGAGATATTAGGGAGAATATATAACACTCTTTTTCCCTTCATATATTACTGCATACATACAATAAATGATAGAATTTGAGCAACCCTTGGGTATCTTTTGGTTATCTTGGCATGTAAACTTTTAAATAAAATATGGCATGACTGGAATCTACCACTAATAACATTAAATGTAACATTTATTAAATTATTGTATGCAGTATTTATCTCATGTTTCCATCCTATGCTCTTTATGAGCTTTCTAGTAGAATGTTTTATTCCTTTCATCATTTTAAAGTAATTTTATTACATTATATTGACATCCTTAAATCTGGTAATAAAGTCCTTACAGTAATGTAATATGATTCTGTAATGTTTTCTTTCTGATAATAAATAAAGATATGTTTAATAAGGTATGCCTAAGTAAAATCATATATATTACATTACATTTTTATCAGTGAAACAGTGTCATTTTAGGAGCCAGGATCAAAGATGTGCTGGAAATATAAGTGATGTAATTTCTGGGTTTTCACCTAAGCTGAAATACTGCATGAAAGAATATATTCTCTTTGAAATTACCATTATTGCTTCAAATAAATGGTAACTGAGAATGTCTGAATACTTTTCTCAAAATTATGGCTTTAGCTATGGTATGATACACTGTTGGTCAGATGAGAGGGCTATAGAACTTTTTAAGCATCCAGTAGTCTATTGAATTTGGATATAATATAAATCCTTTAAAGTTTAGTACATTCTTTTAAATTTAAACAGAGGAAGTCTTTCCATACTACTCAGTCATATGCAGTATTAATATTTTGGTACTCTTTCTTGTTAACTTACCAGATCCAATTTGATTATTCATTATTGTCGAGTTCTTTTGGTAGATATCAATAATATCAATAATCTCACATAATTAAAGGTAGGTTAGGACATATTTCCTTTTCCTCACAACTGAGACACCAGGTGTTTTATTACAGTAAAAACAAATCTCATATTAAATTCTTCCACAAAAGCAGGTATTGACAATTTGACACAAAAAATAACCATGTAACTTTATCTTGGAGGTTTGATAGAAACACAGCTATCTACTCTGACAAGTATTTTTAGAGTTGACTGTAGGCAGATATGATAATACTGTATTTTAGGATTCAAGTAATATTCTAGTCTGGCCATTGATAGAATTATCTCCTCTGTTCGTGATAAAATGTGGACTTCTTCAGAGTTCTAGGACTGTGACACAACCCCAAAGGGTGAGAATAGTTCAGTATTACATATTTTCTACCATGCTCTGTTTTTAAAACTTTGCAACTTACACCAACTGTTTGAAAGAGGACTTCACATGGATATCAGTGATCAGTTTCATAATTTTACAAAGTTATGATCTTTGTCAAGCCTTAATCACACCATCAACAGGTTTATAATGGGAAAATCTGAATGTCAATCTAAGTTTATTTGATGAAATGTTGGTGAAAACCTTCTTCAATAACATGTTTATCCACGTTAGATTAGACCAGCACTTGCAGTATGCTAGGTTAGGAAAACTGACTCCACTGGGTACAAAAGGACTTGGGTTACTGTATCAATGTGGCCTTTATTTAAATAGGTAAGTTCCTAGGAAGCCCCAAAAGACAAATTAATAAAAAAATAAGAAGGAAGAGATGGGGGAGAAGGGGGGCCTGTCTGATTAAGGGGCACTGAACCAAGAAGCAGTGGAGTTTGAGAAGCCAGCAGCTCCAGGTTCCACATCAATGGCCCCATTGGCCAAAGTTGGGAAGAGAGGTCCTGGTCTTCGGCTTCTACACTGGGTCCTGTTTTGACAACAAACATGTCAACATGTTTGTTGTTTGACAACAAAGCCTGTCAGAAATAGAAAGGTCATTGATTATTCAGTTTCAGGAATCTGATGATGCTGATGAAGATTATGGAAGAGATTTAGACACTCCAGCTAAGAAAATTCAATCGACTTCCCGAGAAGTTAAAATTAAGAGGCGATCTTGAATGAATTCATAAGAAGACGGTGAGAACTCAGAAGAAAAAGATGTGGAGACCAAGAAGGATGATTCTCACTCAGAGGACAGTTTGAAGATGCAAAAGAAGGTCACAAACGTGTGTTCCAGCAATGGCAGGCAGGCTCTAAAGTAGCTTCCAAACACAGAGAGGCTCATAGAAGATGTGGGCAGTGGAGAAGAACAAGAAGTGGAGGATGAGGTACCATTCCATGAGAAAGATTCTGGCTGAGATGATTTCCTAATAGAAGACAATAATGAAAGTGACTATGGCAGTTCAAAAAATAAAAACAGGGGTGCCTGGGTGGATCAGTTGGTTATGGGCCTGAATCTTGATTTTGACTCAGGTCATGATCTCACAGTTGGTTGGATTGAGCCCTGTGTTGAACTCTGTGCTGGCAGCATGGAGGAGCCTGCTCGGGATTCTCTCCCTTCCTCTCTCTCTCTGCCCCTCCCTTGCTTGTGCTCTCTCTCTCTCTCTCAAAATGAATAAATAAACTTTAAAGTTATTTAAAAATAGACAGAAAAGAAAAAAAAAAAAAAACAAAAAGATGACTAAAAAGTCCAAACCTGAGAGAAAAGTAAAGCAAATTCCCAAACTCAAGCTAAAGGCTGCAGTGACACCAATCCCCGTGAAAGAAAGGCAAAGGGAAGAAGGCTGTCTCCAACAGCTTCCAGGGCATCAAAGGAAAAGACTCCTTCTCCCAAAGAGGAGGAACCAGAAGGCTCTCCAGAAAAGAAACCTTCTGCAAGCCCTCCACCTGAGAAATTTGGAGATGAAGGATCTGAAGATGAAGCACAGTTTGGGCAGCATTAAAAAAGTGATGATGGTTTGGGGAGAGATTTTATCTGAAAAAAAAGAGAAAAAAGAAAAAGGGGGAAAAAAACAAAACCTACTTAAGATAGAACATGGTTTTGGTTATAGCTTGACACATGGGCTTTCAATGTTTTTCCTTTTTCTTGAAGCTAACATTTTCTTTTTCTTTGTTTTCTTTAAAGAAAACTCTTGTATGTTTAACTTACCTTTTATCTGTTGGTCCTCTCTTTGCCATCACGTCCATCCCATCTCTTCCCAAAGGAAGCCATGTCCAAGGAATCACTGGATTGACTGCTTCATCTTTTTATTTTTAGTGGAAGGTATACCACAGTTGTAAAGCAGTAAGATTTGAAATGAACACTATGGAAATTTTGCTTTTTTTCTAAATGGTAGCAAGTTGAACAATAATCAAAAAATGTAGAAGTGTTTTAGTTAAAAATGATTGCTTCTTTCTCTACCTGGACTTAAAAAATATCACTTGTCATCTAATACAAGTTTATACCTATATACACAGTATAAATGTCTAAAAAAAACAACAAAAACAAAAAAATTCCACTGATGAAGCAGGTAGGAGATAAAGATGAATTCTGAATTATTACTAAAAGTATTCACATTTTTTTTATCTTGGGGGCAGGGCAGGGAATGGTGTTATCTGACCTGTTTGAGAGTGTTTTTGTTTTGCTTTGTTTTTAATTTCATCACTTGTTAGCCCCAAGAGACCCAGAATCAGAGCTGCCCAAAACCATCCTTTTATCTTGATACAGTCTTTAAGGAACTTAAAAAAAAAAAAAAAAATAGTCAAGGGCCACCAAAACTTAAATCACTCTTAGTTTCCTATTTCATTGTCTAATGATTCCTGTTTTTACTTTTTTTTTTACTTTTTTTTTTTTTTAATTTCTGAGAGACTGAGGAGACAGAGCACGAGCAGAGAAGGGCAGAAAGAGAAAGGGAGACACAGAATCCAAAGCAGGCTCCAGGCTCTGGGCTGTTAGCACAAAGCCCAATGTGGGGCTCAAACCCATGAACCAGGAGATCATGACCTGATCCAAAGTTGGATGCTTAACTGACTGTACCACCCAGGCACGCCTCTGTTTTTAAATATATATATATATATATATATGTGTGTGTGTGTGTGTGTGTGTGTGTGTATTCTGTTTCTTGGATAAAATTTTACCAAGTATCAAAAATAAATACATACATAAAAAAACCCAAAAAACAAAAAGCAAACCTAGAATTTAAATGGCAAGATCTAGACACCAGAGTGGATTTCTTTTTAACTGACAATGTTTAGGTTTTAAGCAAATAAAGTACCAATCAATGTGAAACTTAACAACAAAAACATATTGATAAAACTAAATGATTTTATATACAAGACAGTCTTATGACATAATACCCTAAAGGTTTCTGAAGATGATTGTCTGCTAGGAATGAGGACTTTTTTTTTTTTTTATCTGAAGAATTCCTCAATCCAATTAAAAGAGCATTACTGTAATCACTGTAGATGGAGAAAAGTTGCCTTGTTGCGGAGGGATGAAAAACAAGAGAATATCAGGGTTATAGTATGACCAATTCACATACAACAATTCATCCATTGAAAAATTGCAAAAAGAAAAAAAATGTTCCTAGTCAAGAATGGTAGATCTGGATGAATTGAATTTCATCAATTCATATGATGATAGATTTGGTAAGGGCTATAACTAGGTTATTTTCAGATATTGAAGAGAGCTTAAATAGCAATCTGAAACAAAGAAAAGAAACAATTCATACTTTCATTCCCAAGTAGCTACAGTGATATGTTAAATCACTTTAATAAAATAATAATTATTTTTTTTATTCTTTACATTTTTATTTTTTAGAGTACAGTTGACACATGATGTTACATTAGTTCCAGGTGTACAATATAGCAATTTGGCAAGTTTATATATTATTCTGTGTTTATTTTTATTTTTTTAATGTTTATTTACTTTTGAGAGACAGAGAGACAGAGTGTGAGTGGGGGAGGGGCAGAGAGAGAGGGAGACAGAATCCCAAGCAGGCTCCAGGCTCTGAACTGCCAGCACAGAGCCTGATGCAGGGCTCGAACCCACGAACCGTGAGATCATGACCTGAGCTGAAAGTCAGACCCTCAGCCAACTGAGACACCCAGGTGCCCCCATTATGCTGTGTTTATAAGTGTAGCTTCCATCTGTCTTGATACATTACTATTAATATCATTGCTTATATTCCTTCTGCTGTGCCTTTTATTCTCATGATTTATTCATTCCATAACTGGAAGCTTGTATCACCCACTCCCATTCACCCATTTTGCTGAACTCCCCAACTCCCTTCCTCTCTGGCAATCATCAGTTCTCTGTGTGTGTTTTTTTTTTTTTAATGTTTATTTACTTTTAACAGAGAGAGCGAGTGGGGGAGGGACAAGAGAGAGGGAGACACAGACTTGGAAGCAGGCTCCAGGCTCTGAGCTGTCAGCACAGAGCCTGACCCGGGGCTCGAACTCACGAACTGTGAGATTGTGACCTGAGCTGAAGTTGGACACTCAACTGACTGAGCCACCCAGGTGTCCCTGTTCTCTGTGTTTTGAAGTCTGATTCTGTTTTGTTTTGTTTTGGTTCAGCTTACGAGTGAAATAATATGTGATTTGTCTTTTTGCACCTAAATTATTTCACTTAGCATAATACCATCTAGGTCCATTCATGTTGTCTCATATGTCTCATATGTCATGATCTCATACTTTTTATGACTGCATAATATTCTAAATATGTATGTATATTTATATTTGTACATTATATATTTTGCTATATATGTATATTTATTTATACACACATACATACATATGTATACCACATCTTCTTTATCCATTCATCTGTTGATGGACACTTAAGTTGTTTCCAATCTTGGCTACCATAAATAATGCTGCAATAAACATAGGGGTGCATATATACTTTTGAATTAGTGTTTTTTATTCTTTTTAAATATATTTATTTTTGAGAGAGAGAGAACACAAGGGGGAAGGGACAGAAAGAGAGAGAGAGAATCCTAAGCATGCTTTTTACTGTGAATGCAGAGCCCCATACAGGGCTCAGACCCATGAACTGCAAGATCATGACCTGAGCTGAAACCAAGGGTCAGATGCTTAACCAAGTGAGTCCCCAGGTGCTCCTAGTATTTTTGTATTCTTTGGGCATATATCCAGTAGTGCACTTACTGGATCATGTATGTGGTAGTTCTATTTTTAATTTTTTCAAGAAACTCCATACTGTTTTCCATAGAGCTATATCCATCAAAGTGTACAAGGGTTCATCTCTGCACATCCTTACCAGTATTTGTTATATATTATCTTCTGACTTTAGCCATCCTAACAGGTATAAGGTGATGTTTCACTATGCTTTTGATTTTCATTTCCCTGATAATTAATGATGTTGACCATCTTTTCATGTGTCTTGTCTATCTGTATGGTTTCAATGGAAAAAATGTCTACTCAGGTCATCTGCCCATTTTTTAATCAGATTGTTTTTTTGGTATTGGGTCATATAAGTTCTGTTTATATTTTGAATATAACCCCTTATTAGATATATCATCCACAGATATCTTCTCCTATTCAGTAGGTTGCCTTTTTCTTTTTCTGGTGATTTTCTTGTTGCACAAAAGCTTTTTATTTTGATGCAGTCCCAATAGTTTATTTTTGCTTTTGTTTCCCTTACCTTAGGAGACATATCTAGAAAAATGTTACTATGGCTGATGTCAGAGAAATTACTTTGTGTTCTCTCCTAGGATTTTTATGGTTTCAGGTCTCACATTTAGAGTTTATTTTTGTGTATGGTGTTAAAAGGTGGACCAGTGTCATTCTTTTACTTGTCCAGTTTTCCCAGTACCATATATTGAATATGCTTTTTCTTCATTGTATATTCTTGCCCCTTTTTCCATAAATTTATCTTATAATCATGGATTTATTTCTGAGCTCTCTATTCTGTTATTGTGATCTATGTATCTATTTTTGTGCCAGTACCATACTGTTTTGATTACTATAGCTTTGTGGTATATATTGAAATCTGGAATTGTGATAGCTCCAGTTTTGTTCTTCTTTCTCTACATTGCTTTGGTTATTTGGGATCTTTAGTGGTTCCATGCAAATTCTAGGATTATTTTTTCTAGTTTTGTGAAAAATGCAATTGGTGTTTTGATAGGGATTGCATTGAATCTGTAGATTTGGGGGGTTAATATGGACATTTGAACAATGAAAATAATTTTATAATTCTATAAGTGGTCTATCACAAAGCAGAAACAAGGAAAATTATGTTGAAAAATTATGATTTCTAGGTAAGAGTTTTAGAGGAAACCTAAGTAAAGAACTGATCATTATCATTCCTATGGAGTACAAAGTGCATCCCATAGAGATGAATAGCTCTGCACAATCAGCAGAAGTTCTACTTTAGAGATGAAAGCTAATCAATGTAGATGAAATTATAGATCTCTTAAAAATCACTACATCTCAACTTCTAATGTGATCATTAACTTAGATAAGAGTCATCAAGTGGCATTGGCAATTGTTGGATGGGAAAAGGGAGGGATGTTAGATATTCATGTGATGCTAAGTTATGTTTTATTAACAAAAGGAAAAACAGTACATGAGGAAGGAATCAAACTGTCACCATTTAATAAATTGGCCAATCTCACCATTATTCATATTGGGGTGACCAAATATAAGTTAACATTTAATGCCAAATTAAGCATTAATTATCATATACAATTAAATAATATAATTTTAAGAAAGTTTAACTTTGAATCTAATAAATCCCTTGTTTTTACTTCCCAATTTACAAGAATTATAGGGAATTGGGGTAATTCAATCTTCACCAAAATAGAACAGTCAGTCAGATCTGCTCCCTTCAACAACTAAGAATATTGTTAACAAAAAGCACTGTTAAAAATGTAGAGTCTGGAAGCATCGAACAATCAAATGTGATTAGTCCTAAATTAGATCTTGATACTGAAAATGAGCTGTAAAGATAATTTGGGGGGAAAGTGTTAGGCTAGAATATTTAATGAATTATTATTAAATCACCAGAAAGCTTGTGAGAATGTATTTCTCACCATGTAAAGGGATGTTTACATTTTCTACAGAATCATACTGAAATATTTAGGGGGGTAAAACTATATTTCTAATTTTCTCTTCTGAAATGTTAAAATTAACTATAGATACATGTGGAAGTAAATTAGTTTCAGTGTACAAATTAGAGTTATATAGTTCATATTTGAAGTAAACTTAAGAGAAGATATATACTCAAGGCTTTTTAGTTAGCATTGAAAGACTTGAATCAGTGATATTTCAACTATCTTTATCTCTGACCAGCAGTATAGAATTTCTTAATTAACATAATTCACATTATACATTTTTTCTCAATTTAAATGGTGTTCAAGCCATGTGGTTTGAAGGAAAATATTGCTCAAGCACCCTTATCTTCCATGGATAATATTTAAAATCTCTAAGAATCAGAAGCTGGCCCTTCAGAATGATGCCCTCGGCCTAGACCCCCATCCAGTCCTAAATGTTTAGCTTACATTTTAATCTTACTGCATGAAAATCTTCTTACTGGCTACAGTCTGCCTGTAGGATATTGTCATAATAATCTCAAACCTTCCATACAAGGTTCTTTTCAGTGTGATACAGTGGCAGAGTTGGGGCTTTATCAAATTAAAGGTTGTATGGTAGTTTTGTTTGTTCATTTGTTTTGTTTGTTTGTTCATTTTTGCCTTCTTGCTAAATCCATATTGTTCTGTGTCAAAACCTCACTCTATATTTGCTTCCAGTTGATAGCAGATTTAAGCAGGGGGAGAGAAAATATTTTTACCCTTCACTTGTCTTTATTTAATTTTATTGATATCTGAACAAAGAAAGTAATAAATGTAATTATCAAAATTGGCTTAACTCAGTTTGCATTAGTCTCAGACCATAAATGTGATTTATTTCCTTGTTATTCCCTTCATATTTTAGTGCTGTAAAGTTTCCAGGTCTTTGTTAGTCAAATCTCCTACAGTCTTGCCTTACTATTATAACAATATATTTTTGTTAGAGAAGCTTTCTTTAAATGATCCAGTTACAGCTTATTACTTTTTTTCTAAAATAACAAAGACTTGCTTCCCTCATTGTTTCAGAGCCATATACTCTGAAATAAAATCTAAAAGTAAACACTGGTAAAAATACTAATTCTACATGTTATCTACACAGCACAAGGTAGGGCTATATTATTTATTAAATCCAATGAAAGACATGGAAGGTAGGCTTCTTAATTACTTGTGACTATGACAGTGATTAAAGTATATTAGATGGAAAGTCTGTGGATGAAAAAATATGAAAGATATCTATGAAATATGTATTTGTAAACTCTAGCCTATTAATTTTTAAAGTAGAAAAAAGTATTCAACCTTAACAAGAGTCAGGTATATATCAGTATTGTCTTTTGGAAAAAGATTATTCCATCTGTTAACTTAAATATGAAGGATGTGAGTAATTAGTTCCAATGTTAGTTCAGATTCTGTGCTTTAAGAGAAAGGGGTGTTAGTAAGCCGATGTCAAGACTGCATTTGCAATGTCTAGCCAGTGCCATAGAGTCAGCTCAGTCAGTTGAAGCCTAATCTTGATAGTAATTCCTTCATTCCCAGGAAAATAAATCATACTTCTGGGAATCACACCTCATTTTCAGCCAATGTTGAGTGACTATTAGGGTTGTGTATCATTTTTTTTTCAGACTGAATAAAATTTTTCTTCCTAATTAATCATCTAAATGAATGCCCAGGTTTCTTCACCTTCAGTTCTGAATATGAATCAATTTCAAATAGAAGCATAATGAGAAAGAGGGCAAATAAAGTTTTGCCTTGGAAAAAAAGTGACGTACAAAGGGTCAAAATCATCAACACTGTCCTCATTAGGAGCATTTGCATAAATGAAGACTAAATACTTTTTAGACTAAAAGGAGAAGTTTGCTATTCCTTCCCTTAGCCTGTTTTGCTTTGTGAATTCTAATTATTAAAAAATTAAATCCTCACTTATTCATATGCAGAGATAACTATTGTTAGTCTTCTAGATTACCTTCTGATTTGTGACAATTGCAAGAGTACTAATATTTGTGGTATAATTTATGGTCACCTTTCTATTTGTCTAAAAGAAATCCAAAATTAGCAACATTTATGCCCTAATCAGACTTATCATTCACAGGATTTGATCCTGAGAAATGTCTAGTGATCTTTCCCATTTCCATCCAAAAAACTAGGACTATTAGAAAGAATTAACATTCCAAATAGTGTTACCTTGATATTGGATTTCAGTTCATATTTCTATTAGTATAATTTTTTCTACCATTCTTGGAAGTAAGGAAGGAAGTTTCTACTTAACATTAATGAAGATTTTGATGAAGATGAGGTTCAGACTGGTTACATCTTTGTTAGTGGCAATTATAAGACCTCAACTTAGAATTTTTGTTTCCTACCTATTTTTAATTAGAATATAATGTCTTAAACTTGATGTATTTTGGCCTAATGATTAACCTGAATCCAAATCTAAGAGAACTTATAAAAAACTGTCATTATTGAACATCCATTAAGGCTAAACACTCTTTATGAATTATACTTCATCCTATTGATAATTGGTCAAATTGTTACTGCTAACTGCATTTTACAATAAGCATATATATTTATTCTTCCAGAGATTACTCACATATTTTTCCTTAAACTTAAAAATATCAATTTCAATGTGAAAATGGAAAAACTAAAGTTTAGAAAAGTTGTGACTCACCCAAGTTTACATGGCTGGGAGGTTGTAGCATTACAACATGAGTGGTGTTCCAGATTTGAGAACTTATGTGTATAATGAAAACAACAATGGTGATGCTATGGTAGTTTAATGAATCCAGTGACTATGAGACAATGATACCAGTGACATTAAAAAATGTTGCCAATTTGGAGGATGTTGATGAACAGACAAATTAGGTGACATTAGAAGGGATGATGCTTGTTCAGATATATTTTGGATTTGGTGGTCACTTTGTCTACATTGAAACATGAGCTTGGCCACCTGTCTCCTTTCTGACCATGAAGAAATTACTGAAGCCTTAATTTTCTTAGTTTAAAAATGGGTAAAGTAACAATAGCTCATGGGATGTTGCTGTCAGGGTTTGCGTAGGTTAACTCATGTAATCTTACCACTACCCAATGAGGCAATTTTACAAGTGGTTAGAAAAGGAAATCTTGAGAAATTTAGTTAATACATTTGGTCATTCTGCCACAGCAAGTATGTGAACAAATTTGGATTTATACCTGACACAAAGTTCATGTTCTTTCCACTGGGCCACATGGTTTTCCTAACAGCATATTTAATAAAACACAATATCTCTAATGATACATTTGTAGAATCTTTGAATGAAATTTCAATGCTGATCATTTTTAGCCCACTATATAAAAACAGAAATTACTCTGCCAGAAAGCAATGTGTAACCAATTCAAGTGATACTGATGGTTTTTAGAAATTGTGCACAAAAGCCTTTTCACAAAATGGTTGATTTTCCCCAATACACACATCTGGCTATCTCACAGCCTTTTTAAATAAAGAAACATAATTTTCAGAAATGTAGGTTTACAAAGCATGGTGGTCATGAACTCTTCTCTGTATTTCAAAACTGGGCAGCTAGACACAGAGCTTCTTTGGGCGATTGGCCCAGTAAATCATGTCACAAATATAGAACTGGCCGAGAGTACTGAGTGCCAAACTAAACTCCTAATGTTCTATTTCAATCCAGCAGATTCTATTGTGGCTGATTTTGGAAGAAGGATAGTTTGGCTTACTGCCATATTTCTCACTCAACCCTGCATTGGAGGCAAAGAGCCAGACTTTGAGAGAAATCTGTGAGCATTTTTATTCCTTTCTCCTATATAATTACATATATTAATTGAACTCCACTGATAGTTGGGAAAACAATTCAACAATGGGATCCTACTGTCTTTTGACTATGTGAGGTCAAGATGGAAACTGGTTCACATTTTGAATAATTTATGGCCAATTGATTTTAATAATCTATGGGGAATATGATTGAGGAGGCAACTGGCTGCCTAAATTTAAGTGGGAAGCAACACAACTAAAAAGGCAATAGTAGCAAATTGTCCTCAAAATAGTGTACAACAGGACCAGAAATTCCAAAAGTAACTAAAAGTTTATCTACATATAGCCCTTAGGTCTAAATGTAGGAGTAGAGCCTAAACTGAAGTAGATGCATTGGTAGTTGGTGGCATAGTCAAACAGAAATGTGATGCGAAAACACAAATACCTGCACTGTCAGCATAGATGTAATAATTCATTTTGAGTACGTGTATAGAATCATGTACAGATACAGTTTGCTTAGGTCACATCTCTAATTTACCATTGTCTCTAAAGTTAATAATTACAGCACACCAAAATAAAGTAGAACCAACACATAAGCAAAAGTTTAATTATTCTAATGTCTTATCACTCACTTTTTAATCGCTCTCAATTTGTGTTTCAAATTACATAACTGAAAAGTATCTTTCAGCTTTTACAAATGGAATCATGTTATAAAGAGTGATATTTTTCTTATTACCAAAGCTCCGTTTTGCTGAATTTTAGATTATTTCAAAGGTGATGAAGGATTGAGGAACTGGAAAAGTAGTATCATCAGACAACTATAGGACTGAAGGGGATGACATTATTAGGATGATCCTATATTGTTCATAAAAGCCAAGGATATCCTCAAAAATTTCCAGAAATACACATGAATCTAGAAATAAGTACCATCATCTTTAGATCGTTTGATGTATTTAATAATTTCAAATTATGAGAAAATATAGTTGTATCAAAGGGATTTGAATTTAGTTCAATTTTTTTTTATCAAATAAATGATATTAGCATCCATTGCAAACAATATGCCCATTTAAAGATAATTAAAATATAGGTCCTATTACTTGTGGCCAACAGGGATAGCTTTCCCAAACCTAGTCTATTGTGTAAGTCTGTGTATGTAGTTGCTGACTTTTTTGCTGTTAAGTTTAACTAGGGTGGCTTAATTTAAAATAAAAGTTTAAATCTCAAGCACTTCTTTTATACCTACCTACATATTTATTTATCATTTTCTATTCATAAGGTTAGTTTTCAACTTGAGCCAGACTCCTAAAACTCAGGTAATTTTTTTTTCCTGAAAATTCTTCTTTTTATTATTTTGAATTAAAAAAAAATCAGGACTTCTCTATTCAATTAAGCCTCATGTGTTATGTAAGTCTGCTTTACTTACTTATATATTTTGTGATGATTTTATCCAGGCTTGATAACTGACAAGAAAAAGAGAAATTAAGGTGTTCCAAAAATCTAAATGGGTTCAGGACTGATATACAGCAGAGGTTGACGGTGAAGGTTTTTTGTTGTTGTTGTTGAGCAATGAGTATATGCTAACACTGATTTTTAAAAAAAGTAATCAAGGGTATTGAAATATAGTTTACTTCCTTCATGTGAGTCACCCTGAAAGGGAAAAAGAATATTCTATTTGGAATAAGGGGTTTTGGATATGGTGGCATCTGAAGTATTCTGGCATTTAGCTGGAATTAACAAGTAGAAGGAGATTAACAGCAAAAGTATGAGTTTCCAGAAGAACTTATTGAGGAAACAGGGTAATTTCCAAAAGATACTTTGGGGGAGACTAAACAAGTATATGGAAATAATAAGTATATTTAGGAAGCCTTAATTTTAGCAGCAAAGGGATCAAAGTTCTTAAAAGCCAATCAGGGAGTAATAGAAAAATTTACTATTTATGCACAAGAGGTTTTGAGTATTGAGGGAGTTATGATTTATGTTGAAGAAAAACAGTTGTGACAAATGACTAGAAATGATACATCACCAGATAAATTGTTCCTTTAAACATCACTATTAGGTGATGTGTGATTATGATTCTACTTTTACATCATGATATACCAGATGAAGTATGACAAATATATCCTTTTTTTATCAACCTTCACCTAATATTAATGAGCTACAATTTTACAAATATCCAGCTCCAGCTTGCTATTGTAAGAAAAAAAATAGAGTTGCAAAGGTTAAAGATGTGTTTAAAATATGAATAAGGAGAATTTCCTACTAGCAAATATATTTTATAGTAATTTCTTCAAGAAATAATAAAAACATTATATAAAAATTTTCAAAGTAGCAACGAGCTATGCTAATGGCCAGCACACTGAACAAAGTACAGAACTGGTGAAGAAAAGAGGGACAATATAATAATCTTTAATTTCATTGTTCATTTTACTGTGTTTGTAAGGACTCAATAACTCACACATTTAAATGCTAACATGTTATAAAACAGACCTAATATTTTTAAAGCTTTCCCTTAAAAGAATTATCCCACCTTTAAATTATAAAGGATGAGAGGAGATTCTAGATTCATTTAAAATTATACATCCGAAACATCACACAATATTGCATTTATTTTCATCCATGTCATCATTATTCTCTCTTGGAGTCTTTCATTTTCTATATATTTTGGTTTGGTTAATTGGCAGTTTACCAACTGTCTGCATTCTACGCTTTCACCAGCTCTATAAACACCCCTATTTGGAGATAGCATCACATAATGTTCACTTACAAATGTCGTAAAATAAATGGCTACATTGTGCATTGCAAGGAGCATACATGGGGTTTAGTGGTTTTAAAGCAAAGTTATTTGTGCTCCCCATGCTGTGCAAAGGGATGTTTCAAAATCTGAGAAAAGAGCTTACTTAAAAAAAAAAGATAAAATTCTTAAATGATGGTACTGGTTTTTATGGATTCTTGAAAAGAATGGTATGACATGCTTGTAAATGTTCCTGAGGCAAATATGAGGAGGTCTGTACCTAAAGTATAAAACTGAGGAATAAGCTTTTTCTAGCCTATCAAACCCAAGATTCTACAGAATATATAAATCTCATGTGCAATATATAACCTGTTTTTCATCCAAGCAAAGTAAGCCCCTGATTCTTTCTAGTTCAGATGCCATTTATATCTACTAAACAAATAGTTGGGAGGAGGGGTATGGAAGAGAATCTTAAGGCTCAGAATATGGACAAAATAGATTGCGTTATATATTCTGATGACAAAAGTGTTGTCTCTTGCATGTTTATTTCTTTATAAAATTGTTTTTAATAGTATATTCTTGTCTTGTAACCATCTTAGGTGATTATCAGTGTCAAATACGTTGCTTTTGAATTTTATTGAACTAGCTGTAAGTCAGAAAAACAAAAGAGCTTATTATGCTTTTCTATTATAAATACACAATCTATAATAGACTAACGGGTAAAAATGAGCTATCATTTTATATTTTACAGCATCTCAGTCTTGGTGTAGTTTGAGTATTCTCTTCATACTTTCTGGATTAGTGGCTTTATTTTGCATACTGTAGAGAGAGTTAAAATACCAACTACCTTTATCTTTTTTCTATCTGCACATCACTGACATAATTTACCTGTACCTATTACTATTTTCTTACTCTCATCCCTAAGGCACAGAATGGAGAGAAATAGTACAAGAAAAATTTTTATTTCTGTAATCTGGGTGTATATTTTAACATACGAAGTATACGTGATTGTTCAGTAGTATCAGGGACTGAAATTTCACTTTTTTTTTTCCTTTTCTTGCGCAGAAAATACTTATTATTTGGGACAGGTGTCTATTATGGCCCAAACTCTTTGTATAATAAAACTGGTAGCAAAATATTATTTCATATATGGAGATAATATACATGTCCATGCCAACATTTTTGTATGTGCATGATGTAGTTAGCATATGTTTGTGTTCATTTTTTCTTCAAGTTTATAGTATCACACACACAAAATCCTGGTTTAACAGGGAAGACAAATTCAAACATACGGTCATACCTTGTATTACTAAGTTTGGCTTTAATGTGCTTCACAGATACTGCATTTTTTACAAATTGAATGTTTGTGACAACCCTGCACTGAACAAGTCTATCAGCGCCATTTTTCCAACAGCATTTGCTCATTTAATTTTGTGTGTCGCAATTTGGTAATTATCACAATATTTCAAACTTTTCATTATTATTATATTTGTGATGTTGATCTGTGATTATGACTCACTGAAAGATCAGAGAATGATTAACATTTTTTAGCAAAGAGTATTTTTAAATTGAGGTATGTAAATTTTTTGACAATACTATTGAACACTTAATAGACTGCAGTAGGGTATAGACATAACTTTCTAAACACTGGAAACCAAAAAAATTATTTGACCCATTTTACTGCAGCAGTCTGGAACTAAGCCCACACTATCTCTAAGGTATGCCTGTAATATATAGTGAATGCAATACTGATTTTAGAGAAGCTTCTAAATTTCCTAGCGTAGTCAGGAAAGAAAAGGAAGGAAAAATTGATCAATTGTTGAGAATCTACAGAATATGTTGTTTTATAATGTCCAATTACTATTATCAGTATTATACAAGTGAAAGTGACAAAAGAGAATGATATTGATTCATTTATCATTTCATTTTTATTAAATTTTTTTTTCTTCAACGTTTTTATTTATTTTTGGGACAGAGAGAGACAGAGAATGAACGGGGGAGGGGCAGAGAGAGAGAGGGAGACACAGAATCAGAAACAGGCTCCAGGCTCCGAGCCATCAGCCCAGAGCCTGACGCGGGGCTCGAACCCACGGACCGCGAGATCGTGACCTGGCTGAAGTCGGACGCTTAACCGACTGTGCCACCCAGGCGCCCCTATCATTTCATTTTTAAAAACACTTTATTAAAAAAAAAATCCTTTTTAGGAGAATTCCAGGGAAGATGGCAGAGTAGAAGGATCTTAAGTTTATCATATCCCATGGATACACCAAGGTCTCACCCATATCAGTGTAAATAACCCAGAAAATGACCCACCCAAGACTGACAGAACTGACTCCTACAGTTAATGTAGAGAAGTGGCCACATAGAAAAGGGGAGGAAGGTTGGAAGTGTGGTCAGGGGCCAAACGGACCTGTGAGTCTGTCTGTGGGAAGAAGGGAGAGGGAGGGACACAGAAAGCACAGAGAAGGGAGAAGAGCAGAGCTCATATCAGGCATTCTAGGCATCAGGAATCCACACCAGGAAGACAAATCCCTATAACATTTGGCTTTGAAAAACAGAGGGGCTTGACTTTGTGGGTTGTTACAATCATTGGACTTAACACCTGAAACTTTAAAAATCAGTGGACTAGGCTTGGAAAGAGTCAAAGGGTGATAGGAAATGGAGTCCCTGCCCTTACACAGGCAGCAAAACAAATGACCCTAGATTCAGCCTAGAAGCAGTGTGGGTGATAAGCTTAGGAATCCCTCCAGCTTACACCAATAGGTTAACAAGGCATAAAGAAATACAAAGCCATAAAATGCTCACACCTCAGTTTGGGTAAACCAGATTGGCACCCCGAGAATAGGGAGGTGTAAAGGCCCCCAGAATAGAGAGAGTCAAAGACCTAAAATAGGAACGGCACAAAGGTGCCCAATACATAGGTATATGAAATGATTAAGATTAGATATTCAGGGTGGAAGCACCCCCAATTTAGTATTATAGCAGTAAAGCTGCTTTCACAGGAGGGTAGGGCCAAGTTAGGTAAATTGGGGAATTGGACTATGGACCCCTGTGCTGCAGGCAAGCAGCCAAGAGCAGAGACAGTTAACAAAAGAAAAGGTGGCTTATTAACCCTGAGGTTCTTTCCCCTGTCTCATCCCCTAGGTTAGCTAAGTAAAACAGTCAAGGCGCCTCCTGTCTGCCATTAACAAACATCTACCCATCTGCCCGGCACCAGGATTTTGTTTTATATTCACCCAAACCCCAACTATCTTCAAAACCCCCCTTTTCCCTCATGTCACCAAGTTAATGTTCACAGTTTGTCTCCTTGTGCACACCCATCACGTTTGTAAGCCTTCTGATCTGAACAAATACAGGGCAAGGACGCTTATTCCGGGCTCTTGTCTTTTCCAGGACATGACCCATCTCTCACTTTCAATCCTGCGTCCTGCTCTTTTGCTAGACAAGAGAGAACTTTAGACCCAGAGTCTACCACAAAGCAGTAATTTGAAAAATGCCTGAGGCATATGGGAAAGAGATTTACTTACTAATGGCAGAACTAATGCTGCAAGGGCAGGGATCTTCAAGAGACTTCTCCAAGAGAAGAAGAGTGGATGAGTGACATTTCCCTCCCTGATTCCCCAGCCTTGATATGTGCACACCTGTGGGAACCAGTATAAAGAATGTCCACTTGGCTGGCTAACAGTGTGCCCTGTCCATGTGCTCTTCTGCAGACCCTCCCTCTCTAAACTGCCCCTCAGCAGGAGTTCTCTAAAGGTGCTACAGATCCCCTCCCACAAGCAGAACAGCACAAACCTTGCTAACACTATGTACCTAAACCTGCCCTCTCTTGCTGACTGCCCCTGACATCCTGCTTTTGGCAGTAGTCCATTCAAAGTGATGCCATAAGCTTGGCAGTGTGCAAGCAGCCCTAATATGGGCCAGCACCACTTTGAAGTGACTCCATTGCCCTGGGGAGAAAGGAAAATAACCACACACAGCAGCTGACTATGGCTCAGGAATAGACTGGGGGCAGGCATCTATATGACTGCATGCCCCACCCCCTAATGGAAGATTCTCAGGGAACAACACAGGGAGAGTACCTTGCAGTTCTATGTGACCACAACTATAGTAATTACCTGATCTGTCCCACAAGCCCAACGTGGCCCAGACTAGCCCATTAATAATACAGGGACAAAACCCTGCCCACAACAGGCAGAGAGTAATTGGACATGACTGGACCAAAGACAAACAGAGGTTAGCCCCAACTGTAGGGGACACACAACATACCTCAGAGACATCCCTCAAGTGCCAGGTTCTGTTGAATAGGGGACATTGCACTGCAGAGCAAAAGGACCTCTTCTGCATAAGGCCACTACTTCCAAGAGCAAAAGATATAGTTGAGTTTCCTAACACATAGACACAAAGAGTAAGACAAAATGAGGAGACATAGGAATATATGCCAAATGAAAGAACAGGACAAAATCACAGCAAGAGAAGTGAACAGAATGGAAATGAGTAATATGCCTGATAGAGAATTTAAAGTAATGGTCATAAAGATACTCACTGGACTTGGAAGAAGAGTGGAGGAGCTAAGTGAGACCCTCAACAAAGAGATAAAGAACCAAGCATAGGTAAAGAACTCAACAACTAAAATTAAAAATATACTGGAGGGAAATAAATAATGGACTAGAGGAAGCAGAAGAATGGATCAATGACCTGGAGGACAGAGTAAGAGAAAGAAATCAAGCTGAACAGGAAAAAGGAAAAAAAAAAGAATAATAAAATATGAGAATAGACTAAGGGAAGTCATGGACACAATAATGCATAATAACATTCACATTATAAGGATCCCAGAAGAAGAGAGCAAAAAGGAAGAAGAAAATTAATTTGAAGAAATAATGGCTCAAAGTTTCCCAAATCTGGAAAAGGAAACAGAAATTCAGATTCAGGAAGCATAGCCCCCAGTAAAATCAACCCAATCAAGTCCACATCAAGACACATAGTAATTAAAATGGCATGATAATGAGATGAAGAGAAAAATTGAAAACCAGCAAGAAAAATGAGATATATACAAGGGAAACCCTGTAAGACTAACTACCAGCTGATTTTTCAGCAGAAACGTTTTAGGTCAGAGTGACAGGATATATTAAAAGTGCTGAAAGAAAAAAAATCTTCAGCCTAGAATACTCTATCCAGCAAGGCTATAATTGAGAATAGAAGGAGAGAGAAAGAGTTTCCCAAACAAAAATTAGAGGAATTCATGACCACTAACCCAGATTTACAAGAAACATTAAAGGGGACTCTCTGAACGGAAAGGAAAGACCATAAACAAGAGTAAGAAAAGTAGGAAGCACAAAAACAGTAACATTACATATATCTACAAAACACAAAGGATTCACAAAATAAAAGGATGTAAGGTATGACCCCATATACTAACGTGTGGGTAGAAGAAGAGTAATACTATAGTGCTTTTATTTTATTTTTTTTATTTTTTTAACGTTTATTTATTTTTGAGACAGAGAGAGATAGAGCATGAACGGGGGAGGGTCAGAGAGAGAGGGAGACACAGAATCCGAAACAGGCTCCAGGTTCTGAGCTGTCAGCACAGAGCCCGACGCAGGGCTCGAACCCACGAACTGCGAGATCGTGACCTGAGCTGAAGTCGGACGCTTAGCCGACTGAGCCACCCAGGCGCCCCACTTTAGTGCTGTTAGAATGGGTTCAAACTTAAGCAACCATCAACTTAATACACACTATTATATGCATGTGTTAAATATAAAAATAGTAATGACATATCAAAAACAAGTAATAGATATACTTGGATTTCTTTCTCTTGTGCATATCACTAAAGAAAGCCAGCAAACTGTGACAGGAGAGAAAAAAAAAGAAAGGAACAAAGAACAAGTACAAAAAACAACTGTAAAACAAGTAAGAAAATGGCAATACGGGGCGCCTGGGTGGCGCAGTCGGTTGGGCGTCCGACTTCAGCCAGGTCACGATCTCGCGGTCCGTGAGTTCGAGCCCCGCGTCGGGCTCTGGGCTGATGGCTCAGAGCCTGGAGCCTGCTTCCGATTCTGTGTCTCCCTCTCTCTCTGCCCCTCCCCCGTTCATGCTCTGTTTCTCTCTGTCCCCAAAAAAATAAACGTTTAAAAAAAAAAAAAAAAGAAAATGGCAATAAGTCCATATCTATTCATAATTACTTTGAATGTAAATGGACTAAGGCTTCAGTTAAAAGACAAAGGGTGATAGAATGGATAAAAAAGGAAAACCAATCTCTATGCTGCCAACGAGAAACTCATTTCAGACCTAACAACACATGAAGGTTGAAAGTGAAGGCACAGAGAAAGATTTACCATGCAAATGGAAGTGCAAATAAAGCTGTGGTAGCAATATACATATCAGACAAAATAGAGTTTAAAACAAAGACTGTAACAAGAGGACACTACAAAATCATGAGTGGAATAATCCAACAAGATGTAATAATTGTAAACATTTATGAACCAAACATGGAGGCACCCAAATACACAAGACAACTATTAACAAACATAAAGGGAGTAATCAATAGTAATACAGTAATAGCAGGGGACTTAAACATCCTACTTGCATCAATGCATAGATCATTCAAAAAGAAAATAAACCAGGAAAGAATGGCTTTAAATGGCCCATTAGACAAAATGGATCTAACAAGTATATTCAGAATATCCCATCCTAAAACAGCATAATAATACATTCGTTTCAAGTGCACATTCAAGTGTACATGGGACATTCTCCAGAACAGATCACATGTTAGGCCACAAAACAATTCTCAACAAATTCAAAAAGATGGAAGTTGTACCATACATCTTTTCTGACCCCAACACTATGAAACCAGAAATCAACTGCAAGAAGAAATCTAAACATAACATAAATACATGGAGGTTAAATAACATGTTACTAAACAATAAATGGGCCAACCAGGAAATCAAAGAAGAAAGAAAGAAAAATACATAGAAAAAAATGAAAACACAACAGCCCAAAATCTCTGGAGTGTAGTAGAAGTGGTTCTAAAAGTGTGGATTATAGCAATATAGGTCTGCATCAAGAAGCAAAAAAATGAAACAACAAAACAAAAACAACCTAACCTTACAGCTAAATTAGCTAAAGTAAAAAGAACAAACAAAACCCCAAACCAGTGAAGGGAGGAAATAATAAAGGTTAGAGAAATAGAAACTAAAAAAATAGAGCAGATAAATGAAACCAGAAACTAGTTCTTTGAAAAGCTCAACAATATTGATAAACCTATAGGCAGACACACAAAGAGACAGAGGGTGGTGGAGGGAGAGGGAGGACTTGAATAAATAAAATCAGAAATGAAAGAAGAGAAATAACAATTGACACCACAGAAATACAAAGGACTGTAAGAGAATACTATGAAAAATCATATGCCAAAAAATGGACAACCTAGGGGCGCCTGGGTGGCGCAGTCGGTTAAGCGTCCGACTTCAGCCAGGTCACGATCTCGCGGTCCGTGAGTTCGAGCCCCACGTCAGGCTCTGGGCTGATGGCTCGGAGCCTGGAGCCTGTTTCCGATTCTGTGTCTCCCTCTCTCTCTGCCCCTCCCCCGTTCATGCTCTGTCTCTCTCTGTCCCAAAAATAAATAAACATTGAAAAAAAAAATTGAAAAAAAAAAAATGGACAACCTAGAAGAAATGGATAAATTCCGAGAAACACATTATCTACCAAAACTGAAGAAGAAATAGACAAGTTGAACAGACTTATGGCCATCAGTGAAATTGAATCAGTAATCAAAAAAAACTCCCAATGAACACAATTCCAGGACCAGATGCTTTCACAGATGAATTATATCAAATATTTAAAGAAGACTTAATACCCATTCTTCTCAAATTATTCCAAAATTAGAAGAGGAAGGAAAACTTCCCAATTCATTCTATGAGGCCACCATTACCCTGCTACCAAAACCAAATAAAGATGCACAGGAAAGAAAACTACATGCCAATGTCTCTGATGAACACAGATGCACAAATCCTCACCAAAATATTAACAAATTGAACCCGACAATTAAAAAAAATCATTCACCACAATCAAGTGGGATTTATTCCTGGGCTGCAAGAGTGGTTCATTATTCTCAAATCAATCAACATAATACATTGTATCAATAATAGGTTGGAAACCATACAATCATTTCAATAGATGCAGAAAGAATATTTGACAAAATACAACATCCATTCATGATAAAAACTCTCAACAAAGTGGAGTTAGAGGGAACCTACCTTACCATCATGATAAAGGCCATCATGAAAAACCCACAGTTAACATCATACTCAATGGGAAAAAACTGAGAGCTTTTTACCTAAGGTCAGGAATAAGACATGGATGTCCTCTCTCACCACTTTTATTCAACATAGTACCATATGTCCTAGCCACAGGAATTAGACAAGAAAAAGTCATAAAAGGCATCAACATTAGTAAGGAAGAAGTAAAACTGTCATTATCTGCAGATGATATGATACAATATAAAGAAAACCCTAAAGACTCCACCGAACAACTGCTAGAACTGATAAATCAGTAAGGTCACAGGATACAAAATCAATGTACAGTGTATTTCTATACACTAATAATGAAGCAGCAGAAAGAGAAATTAATAAAAATATTCCATTTAAAATTATACCAAAAATCATAAAATATCTAGAAATAAACTTAATGAAGTAGGTAAAAGACCTGTACTCTGGAAAAGTATAAAACATCAACAAAAGAAATTGAAGACAGTACAAATGGAAAGATATTCCATGCTCATAGATTGGAAGAAGAAATATTGGTGCAATGTCCACACTACTGAATGCAGTCTACAGATTAGATGTAATGACTATCAAAAATATCAAAATTATTTTTCACAGAACTAAAACAAATATTCCTAAAACTTATATTGAACCAGAAAAGACTCTGAATAGTCAAAGCAATCTTGGAAAGGAAAAACAAAATTGGAGATATCATAATTCTAGACATCTACATCTAGACTACTACAAAGCTGTAGTAATCTAAACAATATATTACTGGAACAAAAATAGACACAGGTCAGTGGAACAGAATAGAAAGCCTAGAAATAATCCACAAGCTTATGGTCATTTAATCTTCAACAAAGGAGGAAAGAATATGCAATGGAAATTATAGTGTCTTCAACAAAACTGGACAGCTACATGCAAAAGAATGAAAGTGGAACACTTTGTTATACTATACACAAATATAAACTCAAAATAGATTAATGACCTAAATGTGTGACCTGAAACCAGAAAAATGCTGAAAGAGAACACAGGCAGTAATTTCTTTGACATCAGCCACAGCAATATCTTTCTAGATATGTCTCCTAAAGCAAGGAAAGCAAAAGCAAACATAAACTGTTAGGATAACATCAAAATAAAAAGTTTCTACATGGCAAAGGAAACAATCAAGAAAACTAAAGGAAGACCTATGGAATAGAAGAAAATATTTGCAAATGGCATATCTGATAAAGGCTTAGTATCCAAAATATATAAAGATCTTACACAACTCAACACCTAAAATAAATAAATTATCCACTTAAAAAATGGGCAGAAGACATGAACAGACATTTTTTGAAAGAAGACATACAGATGGAAAACAGACACATGAAAAGATGCTCAACATCACTCATCATCAGGGAAATGTAAATCAATACCCCAATCAGATATCACCTCACCTGTCAGAATGACTAAAATCGAAAACTGACAAAACAAGTGTTGGTAAGAATGTAGAGAAAAGAACCTTTGTGCAGTGATGGTGGGAATGCAAACTGGTGCAGCCACTGTGGAAGACAGTAGGGAGGTCCTCAAAATATTAAAAATAAAACTACCATATGAGCTAGTACTCTCACTTTTGGATATTTGCCCAAGGAATACAAAAACCCTAATTCAAAGGAATATATGCACCCCTATGTTTATTGAAGTATTATTGACAATAGTCAAATTATGGAAGCAGCCTGAGTGTTCATCAATAGCTAAATAAAGAAATGTATATTTATATAATGGAATACTATTCAGCCATAAAAAAGAATAAAATCTTTCCATTTGCAAGATGGATATAGAATACAATGGTAAGCAAAATAAGTGAATCAGAGAAAGAGAAATATTATATGGTTTCACTCAAATGTGTAATTTAAGAAACAAAGGAAAAAAAGAAAAATATAAAAACCAAGAAACAGACTCTTGACTATAGAGAACAGATGGTTACCAATGGCAGTATGGGTAAAATAGGTGAAGGGGATTAATAGTACACTTATCTCAATGAGCACTTGATGCAATTGATGAATCACTATATCATACACCTGTGACCACTATAACACTTTGTTAACTACACTGGAATTAAGATAATTTTTTTTTAAAAAATAACGACAAAATAAAAACAAGTAAAAATAAAAATTATATACAAAACTATCCTATTTAAATAACAAAAATGCATTCATATTTAAATTGTCTTATAATGCAGTTTTATTCCAGTGATCTGCACAAATGGCAAAAAAAAAATCAGGCTTTTTGAATGTTGAAACAATGTTTTAAAAATTATTTCGCGGGGATGCCTGGGTGACTCAGTTAAGTGTCTGACTTTGGCTCAGATCATGATATCATGGTTTGTGAGTTCAAGCCCCACATCAGGCTCTATGCTGACAGCTCAGAGCCTGGAGCCTGCTTCAGATTCTGTGTCTCCCTCTCTGTCTGCCCACTCCCTGGCTCATGCTCTGTCTTTCTTAAAAATAAACCAATATTTAAAAAAAATTTAATAAATAAAAATTATTTTACATATACACTTTATAGGGACAATGAAGCTTTAGCAACTTCTAGATAGGAGATATGAATTAGCCATTTTATATTGTGAGTCTAATTATGATTTGGGGAGATATCATAAGCTCATGTTTGTAATTAAATTAATAAATGCCACAGGTCCACTTTTTTGTTTGCTTCTAAATTAGTCTCTCCTTAATATGTATACACAAAATATATCAAGGCTTGTACATGTGTTATTAGGGGATCTTTCTTTCACTCATTGATAGTTTGGCTTTTCACAGAAAGATTGAAAGACAGAGACAGCACTCCAGTGTGAGCACATAGTACCTTCTAGTTGATGGGGTTTTATGCAATTAAATATTTAGTTTTATGCTTCATATCTAGTTTTAAGCATGATCATAACATATTTACCTTTAAAATGCCTACTTGTTTTAAATTATTATGAAACCAGAGAGATTTTTGCTCATGCAGATTGTTTTGCAGGGCAAATAACTATAGCCCACTGGAATGATTGCTTAGAAAGTCATCTAGTGATTTTAACAATGTTAACACAAAAAAAAAGACATTAAAAATTCAATTGGCATTTAGAAAAATTTTGCTTTGGGCACATTTGGCAACAGTTGTCCAGGATATCAAAGCAATGCCAGTCAAAAGGCAATTTATAAAGAGAGAGAGAGAAGAGAAAACAAAACAAAACAAAAAACAATGACAATTTATCAAAGACAATAAAAAAAAAAATCAGTAAGTGAGGTAAACTATTCTTTGTTCTCTCTTACTTCTATTTCAGCTTGTAGTCCTGTGAAACAAGTTTATTTAAAAGCCATTCACTTTCAGTGAATTGAATTCACTCTGCTATTCATGAGAAAAGTGGACATAGATTCAAATACACTTTGTGTTGAATTTTCTCTACATGGAGTCAGTGGAATTTTTTTTTCCTACAATTAAGTTAACATGTTCTCTGATGCCAAATACACTTTTATATTCACTTTTGTAAATAGCTTAAAGAACATTTGGATACTACATATTTTTATAATATCATAATAATTAGATTTAATGTATTATCAGAGTGCGAGTATTTGAAGTTAATGGCATTTTAATGTTCTTTATATTCTCAGTGTGAATCTCAATTACAACAATTTTTACCTCCTGGGACCACTAAGAATCCCTAATTTCAATCTTTGCTCCTCTGAACTCTGGCAACAAGATGTAGAACTTCTAGAAATTGCACCCCTAAAAATGTCTACTCTTCTGATCACATGGAGAGAACATTATTGTGTCCACCAATTTTGAATATATGGTCTTATATTGTTTGGAAAAATACGAAATTGCCCCAGAGCATCAGACTCTGGTTGCTTTCTCTTTCCTTTATGTTCAGTATCAAAAGATAAGTAGAAATAGTAATAACAATAAAAGAATTAGGCAGAGATTGACCTTGTGGCTGATTTATGTAAGTACTTCACCTTTCAATTTAACTTACAAATATCTCCTGTTCAAATGTATTTCAAAAAATGCTATCAAAAGAGAGGGTTTTAGGGTAGTTAATGGTCATTCTTGTTTTCAAAGATCTCTTACTCTAATGGTAAAAGGAAATTAAAAACAAAAGTATGATAGATGATATTATTATTCCAATGCGTTCCTTCTCTGTTCACAGATCAAGCATCTCCTCCCATTGTCATGTGCAGGCAGAAAATATTTCCCCACCTCAGTTTCAGGCCTGGTCTTATGACTTTCATGGATCAATATGAGAAGTGACAATGAACCAATTTTGAGCTGAGGCTTTAAAAAGAACCCATGTTTCTTACTTCATGTTCTTTTCATATGCCATCAAGAACATTTTCCACAAAAAGGGCTTAGTCTTCAGAGTCAGTATCAGAAAGAGAAGAAAATATGGAACAATTTCAATTCATTTTCAACTACTAATAAGTAATGTAATCTGGAAATAAATGTTCTTTTGCAATACACTGAGATTTTGTTTTGTTAATGAAATAAAGCTGAGTAATACAATATTGTTATTGTTACAATACAGTGTTCACATCTATTCATATTGGAACATTCTGAAAGACAGAATGCCTGTGTTTCTTTCTTTCTTTCTTTCTTTCTTTCTTTCTTTCTTTCTTTCTTTCTTTCTTTTGTATTTTGAAGTAACTTAAAACAGCATTAATAGATGTCTGGAAACAAAATAACTGAATCTTTAGTCATCAAATATTCAGAAAATTGAAACAATCCATATAATTGTATCTCATAAGATTGTCAATAATTTTTTATGCTGGATCATAATTTGTTCTCTGCTATACAAAATGAAGGAGAGTTTAAGTTACATATTTATCTCATTAATTTATATATATTATTATTTATTTTAAAATTGGATTCTGATAAATTTGGTATTGACCTTCCTTTTTTGACAATTTGTGATATTGAGTTTCATAATTTCTTTAATATAAAGCACATAACATATTTGAAATATCAATGGACAGTAATATTATCAACAGAAGAGCACACTAAATATTATGTCATGTTTCCTAAAAACCATTTTAGTCACATAATTAAAGTCTTCTAATTGTGATTTAAGAAGAAATGCAGTTGCCTGTGTTTTTGGTGTCACTGTTGAGAAATCAATGCCAAAGCCAATGTTATGAAGATTTTTCACTGTGTTTTCTTCTAGGATATTTATAGTTTCAAGTCTTACATTTAAGTATTTAATCCATTTTGAGTTGAGTCTTGCGCATGGTGTAAAAAAGGCCCAAATTCATTCTTTAATATATGAATATCTAGTGTTCACACCACTAAAGAGAGTATCTTTGCCCCCAGTGTGTATTTTTGAGACCAGTTTCAAATATCAGTTGACTATGTATGTGAGGCTTTATTTCTGGAGTCTCTATTCTGTTCCATTAGTCTATATACTATCTCCATGTCTAGTAGCATACTATTTAAATTACTGGAGCTTTGTAATATATTTTGAAATTAGGAAGTGTGGTGCTTTAGCTTTTTCTTTCTTATTTTTCAACTATTTGGGGTGTCCTCTGAGATTCCATATAAATTTTAGGATTTTTTTTTCTATTTCTTTAAAGAATGCCGTTAGGATTTTGATAGCAATTGCATTGAACTTGTAGATTGCAAAAACAAAAATAAGTAATTGAGACCATAATATCAAACTAAAAATCTTACACACAGAAAGAAATAACAGAATAAAAAGGTCACCTTCAGATTGGGAGAATATATTTGTAATCCTTGTATCTGATGGATTAGTATCTAAAATATATAAGGAATTCCTACATTTCAGTATCAAAATAACAACCTGATTAAAAATGGACAAAGGACTTGGAAAATCATTTCAAATGGCCAACAGATACATGAGAAAACATCTCATGTCACTAATCATCAGAAAAATGCAAATCAAAAGCACAATATCACCTCATACCTGTCAGGATAGACATTACCAAAGTAGGCAAATATAGCAAGTGTTCCTAAGGATGTGGAGAAAGCAGCAATTCTATACACTGTTGGTAAGAGTGTAGAATGGCATAGCCACTATAGACAACAGTACAGAGTTTCTTCAAAATTTAAAAATAGAACTACATTATAATCCAACAATCCCACTTCTGGGTATTTTTCCAAAAAAATTAAAATCAGGATCTTCACTCCCATGTACACTGCAGCATTTTCCCCAATAACCAGCTGGTGGAAACAGGTTCCATCAATTCAAGGCTATCCATTAAATGTCCATCAACAGAAGGATAGATGAAAAAAATGTGGCACATACATAAGAGAGAATATGATGCAGCCTTAAAAAAGAAATTCTGCAATATGCAATAACATGGATGAATCTGGAGCACATTATGATATGTGAAATAAGCCAGTCACAGAATGACAAATACTGTAGTACTCCACTTATATAGGGTATCTAAAGTAATATCACTCATAGAAGCAGAGAATAGAATGGTAGTTACCAGGGGCTGGAATAGGGAGAATGAGGAGTCACTATTCATTGAATATAAAGTACCAGTTATGTAGCACCAATAAATTCTAGAGATCTGCTGTACAACATTAGGCCTATAGTTAATAATATTATATTGTATACTTAAAATTTTGTTAAGATAAATCTCATGTTAATTTTTCTTACTACAATAAATAAAATTAAAAAAAAGAAATGCAATAAGTGTTAATTTATTATTTAAAGTTTCACTCCCTTGTGGCATAATTGAGAGTATCACCACTATAGAGTTTCTCTTAACTGTCAAGCTGAGTTCCTGGAGCACCATGTTTTAGACAGGTTAAAGAGCAATTTGTTAAGTTTTGTTTGTTTGGGGTTTGTTTTTGTTTTTGTTTTTTTGTGTTTACTGACTGAACTACCCAGGCTCCTCTGGTTAGTTGCATTTTTAAATTTTGCAAACAAGTTACAATCATTTAAATGCATTTAAATTAGTATATCTATTGTGTAACTGGCTCAAGCAATTATGTAACAATAAAATGTCTGTAATTATATTTATTCATTTATTTTATGTCTTATATTTTCAAACAATTACATACATTTTACTTTATAATTTTTCTATTCTGATAAGGTTTTATTTGCTGCAAATTAATGCTTTCCTAAGTAGAGTATTATTTCCAAATTATAAACATAATGTGAATTAGAATAGTACCTGTTTCGCTTAATACTATACCCCTAGTACCTAAACAGTGCCCAGCTGTCATCAAATGGACACTAGTGGAAGAAAGAAAAGAAGGATGGAAGAAATGTAAGGAAGAGCCAAGGTGATTTCACTCATATGTGGAATTTAAAAAATAAAACAGATGAACATATGGGAAGGAAGGAAAAAAGAGAGAGAGGAAAGCAAACCATAAGAGACTCTTAACAGAGACTCTTAACTAAGAGTCTTAAACTGAGGATGGATGGAGGGATGTGGGTGGGGGATGGGTATTAGGAGAACATTTGTTATAATGAGCAGTGGGTTATATGTAAGTGATGAATCACTAAATTCTACTCCTGAAACCAGTATTACACTACATGTTAACTAACTAGAATTTAAATAAAGTTTTGAAACAAAGAGCCAAGGTAGACATTGGATTGTTAGACACTAAACTCAATAGATACACTTCTAATTATTTACTCAAAATACAACTAAGAATAGAGACAATTTATAGTCCTCAACATTAGTTTCCATTGCTAGGTTTCTCCATGACCTGCATAAAATTAGGAACTTTTTATTTACATTATAGATCCTAATTCAGGGGAAATATATAGATTAGCAGTCAAACACAAAATTCAATAAGTCTTCCATTTCTTCCTTAGCTCCCCTACCCATCTCATTAATTCCCTACCTCCCACTTCTATGTTCTATGTGTTTGCCTCCTTTACATAAAGAACTTACTATGGAGGGGGATTTACAGAATAACAGATCACCTCAAGTAAGGAAGCAGTGGATCTTTCATGAGAAGTACTTCTTGGCAGTGGTGCAAGGGATAGCAGGATTATGGGAGGCATGGAGTAGGAGGGGGGGGATATATTATAATTGACATCATTTATAATTGTCAGCATATGGTAATAATTGAAAGCATATGAATTTTAGATTCTCTACTGCTCCCATACTCTTTTGCTACACATGTTAAGATAGTCTATTTTATCACAGAGGGACAAGTTTTCCTTTAGTTAAGAAAGGTTACATATTCTATTCTCTTTCATAATCATATATAGATACCTGCTTATACCATCCTCCACTTACTACTTATCTAGGGAAGATATTAAAGAACATCAGGTCATGTTCAAGCACTACCATCACAATGGTCCCACGTACTTTGTTCAGTGGGTCTAGTAGGGATCTCATGCTTTCTATACTAGCCATTGGCTCTCTAAAATAATGGGCCTTTTTAGAAGTTTGTATAGCAAATCCTTGTATTTTTATCTCTGGTATATTTATTATTCACCTCTAGGTTTGTTATATCCCCTTTTAATACTCACCTAACCACACAAGAGTATTTAATCACAATTTAAACTGAATGATCATAGTAACTTGAGACTTATTTACTAATAAATATGTGCAAACTTACATCTAAAATCATGTTTTAATGTGTAAACTAGTATTTCCTAGTCCACACTTGTATCTGTGACTTAACATTTAAAATACTCAGAAGTACCCAAGGCAAGACACAAATGAGGCTAGTGTTTATATATATCAGGGAGACGGACATATGCTAAGATCATTATATCCTACCACACACTGACATCTTGTCATTTGCCTAAAAGAAAGAGGAGCTTGTTCTTTTACCTCACTTTGTAATAAGCTTTAACATTTTTTACTTACTTAGAAAGTGCAGAATGTTGTATATCACAATATCTATTATCTAATGAGATATGTAAGTAATTGGGATAGTTGCCATTAAATAAGGGGCCATAAGGTTTAAAATGTTAGATAGATAAATGCATATACCATAAAAATCAGAAAATAAATACAGAGTAAAATCCACTGAAATATAGGAGCTTTAGCTTTAGGAACACATTTTAACTATATTTAAAAATAAAAAGAAATAGTAATAAATTCAAATAAACAAGTAGAAGTGACTGAAACCATAAAAGTACAGCTATTTTTCATGATCAATAATTTAGCATCAACTTAAAAAGTAGTTGTGCTTGATTCATAGTTGATCTAAATTCAGCAGGTCAAATTTCTTTCTTTCTTTTTTCAAATATCATGTAGTATAAAGTCAAATATTACTAAAAATAAGGAAAATCCCACCCAAACAATGCTGGGTGTCAGTAAAATCAGAAAATGGATTGGATAGTTTACTGGGTTGACTAGTGTCTCCCAAAACTCATGACCACCTGAAAATCAGAAATAGAAAATAGGATCTTTGTAAAGGTACCTGGTTAAAATGAGGTATCAAACTGAATTCAGTAGCACATTAAGACAATCATACGCCAAAATCAAATGGGATTTATCCAAGGGATGAAAGAATGGTCAACATACATGAATCAATCGATGTAATAAAATACACCAACAAAATTTTAAAACCACACGATCATAGGTGAACAGAAAGTATATGGCAAAGTTTGACACCCATGCATAATTAAAATTCTCAGGACACCTGGGTGGCTTAGTCACTTAGGCAGCTGACTTTGACTCAGGTCATGATCTTACGGTTCGTGAATTTGAGCCCTGCATCAGGCTTTCTGCTGCCAGCAGAAAGCCCACTTTAGACCCTTTGTGCCCCTCTCTTTCTTCCTCTCCCCCACTCATGCTTTATCTCTCCCTCTCAAAATAAATTAAAGATTTAAAAATAATTTCTCAACAAAATAGGGCAGAAGGAACTTGCCTCAAAACAATAAAGTTCATGTATGAAAAACCCCTAGGTAACATCATTATCAATGAAACAAAAACCAAAAACTGGAAGCTTTACCTTTAAGATCTAGTACATGGCAAGGAATTGCACTCTAACAACTTCTTGTCAACATAGTACTAGAAATCCTAGCCAGAGTAATTAGACAAGAAAAATAAATAAGAGGCATTCTAATCAGAAAGAAGTAAAATGATCTGTTTGCAGAGACATGATCAAATATGTAGAAAATCCTCAAGACTCAACAAAAATTTGTTACAACTAATAAACCAATTCATTAAAGTTGCAAGCTATAAAATTAACATACCAAAATGTGTTACATGTTTATGCACAAAGAATGAATTATCCAAAAAAAATAGAAATTAAGAAATGAAGAGCAATAAAAAGGATAAAATATTCTGGAATAAACATAACCAAAGAGGTAAAAGATTTGTAGATCGACATTATAAATCACTGATGAAAGAAATTTAAAAAAACAAATGAATGACAAGACAACTTGTGTTCATGGATTGGAAGACTCAGTATTACAAGAATGTTCAAACTACCCAAAGTGATCTACAGATTCAATACAGTGCCTATCAATATCCCAATGGTATTCTTGGCAGAAATAGAAAACACAATTTGAAAATTTGTGTGGAACCACAAAAGATACCAAATAGTCAAAGCAATCTTAAGTAAGAAGAACAAAGGTAGAGGCATCATACTTCCTGATTTAAAAAATATATTCCACAACTACAGTAATCAAAGCAAGGTGGTACTGGCATAAAAGCAGACAAATAGACTAAAAGAAAAATGGAAAAATCAATTCTGAGACTCAGAATTAATCTATATCTAAATTGTTTTGTGTCCTAATACTTTGTTACCAAGACAACATCATTTGCATTGTGATTTAACAGGAACACCTCTGTGCTGCTTTGACAAGGAGAGGGGTTTAGAGGTGTTACACAGGACATGTATGACGATCAAGCTGCTGCCAATGGATAGAACATTTTGTATTTGGATCTCTAAAAACAACAATAACAACAACAACACAACCTAATATATAGATCAATACTATAAAGAGCCCAGAAGTAAATCTACGCATATTTGGTCAACTGATCTTCAACAAGGGTGCCAAAAATACACAAAGCAGAAAAATAAAAATCAATTCTAAGTGGACTAAATATTTAAACATAAGACCAGATACAATAAAGACCAGAAGAAAATGTAGGGAAAAATCTTGACACTGGTCTTAGCAATGATTTCATGGATATGACATTGAAAATACAGGTAGCAAATGCAAAAGTAAACAAATCAGATTGCATCAATTAAAAAGCTCTGCATAACAAAGGAAGCAATCAACAAAATAAAAAAGCAGCCTATGAAATGGGAAAAAATGTGTGCAAATCATGTCTCTGATAAGAGGTTAATATCCAAAATATATAAAGAACTCCTATAATGCCTTAGAAAAATAACAACCTGATTAAAAAGTGGGCAAAGGACCTGATTAAATGTATCTCCAAGAAGACATGAAAATGGCCAGATATTAGAGATATCTGATATATATATATATCTGCATATATATATATATATATATATATATATATACACACACACAAATCACCACTATAATGAGATATCACCTCATACCCATTCGAATGCTATTACCAAAGAGACAATAGATAACAAGTGTTGGTGAGGATGTGGAGAAAAGGAACACTTGTACGCTACTGGTGGGAATATAAATTGGTACAGCCATTATGGGAAATAGTATGGCAGCTCCTCAAAATGTTAAAAATACAACTACCTTATGTTTTAGGAATTTCACATCCAGGTATATATCCAAAGGGAATGAAATCTGTTTCTCAAAGAGATATCTGCACTCTCATGTTTATTTCAGCATTATTCACAATAACCAAAAGATAGAAACAACCTAAGTGTCTACTGACAGAGGAACAGATAAAGAAAATGTGGTATACTCACACAAAAACAAACATCTAGATCAATGGAACAGAATAGAAAACCCAGAAATAAACCCATTACTATATTTCAACAAAGCAGGAAAGAATATCCAATGGAAAAAAGACAGTCTCTTCAACAAATGGTGTTGGGAAAACTGGACGACTTTCCTATACCATACACAAAAATAAATTCAGATGGATGAAAGACCTAAATGTAGACAGGAAACCATCAAAATCCTAGAACAGAACATGGCAAGTAATGTCTTTGACCTCAGCCATAACATCTTCTTACTAGATAGGTCTCCTAAGGCAAGGGAAACAAAAGCAAAAGTAAACTATTGGGATTAAATCAAAATAAAAACCTGCACAATGAAGGAAACAATCAACAAAACTAAAAACAAACAACTGAATGGGAGAAAATATTTGCAAATTACCTATCTGATAAAGGGTTAGTATCCAGAATAAATAAATAATTTATAAAACTGAACACCCCAAAAACAAATAATCCAGTTAAAAAATGAGCAGAAGACATGAATGGACATTTTTCCAAGGAAGACTTCCAGATGGCTTACACACATGAAAAGGTCCTCAACATCACTTACCATAGGGAAATTTAAATCAAAACTACAATTAGATACCACCTTACACCAGTCAGAATGGCTAAAATTAACACAGGAAACAGCAGGGTTGGTGAAGATATAAAGAAAGTGGAACCCTTATGCACTATTGATAAAAATGCAAATTGGCACAGCCACTCTGGAAAATAGTATAGAGGCTCCTCAAAAAGTTAAAAATAGAACTATCTTATGATCCAGTAATTGCATTACTAGGTATTTACCCAAAGGATACAAAAATGCTGATTTGACGGGATCCATGAATTCTGATGTTTATAGCAGCATTGTCAATAGCCAAGTTATGGAAAGATCCCAAATGTCCATCAGTTGCTGAATGGCTAACGAACACACACACACACACACACACACACACACACACACACAAGAATATTACTCAGCCATAGAAAGAATGGAATCTTGCATTTACAATGACATAGATGGAGCTAAAGAGTATTATTCTGGGGCACCTGGGTAGATCAGTTGGTTGAGCGACTGACTCTTGATTTCAACTCAGGTCATGATCTCATGGTTGTGAGATCAAGCTCTGTGTCAGGCTCCATGCCGGGTGTGGAGCCTGTTTAATATTCTCTCTCTCCCTCTTCTTCTGCCCCTCCCCTGCTCATGCTCTTTCAAAAAATAAAAAAGACTTTAGGCTAACTGAAATAAGTGAGTCAGAGAAAGACAAACACTATATGATTTCACTCATATGGGGCATTTAAAAAATAAAACAAATGAACATAGTGAGGAAGAAAGAAGCAAACTAGGTAACAGTCTCTTAACTATAGAGAACAAACTTAGGGTTGCTGGAGGGGGAGTTGGGCAGGGGCATGGGTTATATATGTAATGCGTATTAAGGAAGGCACTTGTTATGATGAGCACTGGGGCACTGGGTGTTGTATATGTGATGAATCACTAAATTCCACACATGAAATTAATATTACACTGTATGTTAACTAACTGGAATTTAAATAAAAACTTGAAAAAAAGAAAACAAAAAAGATGTGGTATACACACACACACACACACACACACACAATGGAATATTATTCAGCCATGCATGAAAAATCAGGAAATCCTGTCATTTGTAGCAACACGGGTAAATCTGGTAGACATTATGTTAAATAAAATAAGCACAGATAGACAAATAATGTATAACCTCATTTGTAAGTGAAATCTAAAATGTTCAAACTCTTAGAAAGTGTACAATAGTGGTTGCCGGAAGTTGGAGGAAGTGGGAAATAGGGAGATACTGGTCAAGGGGTGCAAAGTATGAGTGATGAAAGATTAATAAATTCTGGAGATTTAATATATAACAGTGTGACTATAGTTAATTATAGTTAACAATACAGTACTATATACTTGAAATTTGTTTAGAGGGTAGATCTTAAGTGTTCTTACCTGAAAAGAGAGAAAGAGAGAGAGAGAGAGAGAGAGAGAAAAGAAAGCAAAGGTGGTGATGCATGTATTAATTAGCTTGATTGTCATGATTATTTCATGTTTACATATATCAAATGATCAAAGTTGTACTTCTTAAATACATAATTTTAATTATGAATTACACCTCCAAAAAGTTAGGCTATACTTCTTATGTGTTTGGTTACATAAACTTTTAATACAGTACACATATGTATGTATGTGTACGTAATCAAGATTCCAATAATTTAGTAAAAACTAGTGCTGTATGTTAACACACATTGAACAGGTTTTGAAAACTCACTGGTAAATCTAAATTGCTTGGTAAGTGATTTCTTATGAAATTTTATTGCATAATGACATGTGCAGTCCAAAGGAGGAAAAATGACTTAAGTTTAAATGAATAATGAAAGGTGTAAGAGAATACAGAAGATGTTGAATAGAAGATAAGAAACTTTACAAATGTTTACTCAAAGATTAGCAGGAAAAATCAAGGCTCTAGGAAGACATAAAACAAACCAACAAATCTTAATGAGGCACCATTTTCAAATATTGAATTTTTAAATAAGTGGCATTTAAAAATTACAAAGAAGTTTGAGGAGAGGAGAAATGGTTAAGTAAGATCTTGTATAATGTGGATGATACAACCAGTTCACAACTTCAACTTCAAAACAGAACAAAGACAAACTGATGCCTTTCATTTTTGATTTCCTTTAGGACATAATGGGCAGTAATGTGCTCCTGGGGTAGCTATGCAAAAATTAATGTTCTGTAGAAAGTGAAAGGATAAAATTTGAATAGAGACCAATTTTACATTCCAAAATATATATAAAAAACTTTCATCTGTGCTAGATTTTCATTACCTTCAAATCCTGGGGTCAAGGGGGATGCCCCTTTTAAACTTGATAAATATTTTTCTAGGATGATCTTCCTTAATTCAGAATGTTCATTCACAGAATGACTAACTGTATTAAACATATTCTATTGGATGACTGAACCAAATTCCAAATTCATTTAGAATTACATGTAGAGTTTGTCTGTTGAGAGTACAATCATATATACCATTATTTAGAGGATTTACTCATAATAGAGAAAGAGACATATGTCAGCAAAAGACTAACAAAGTCTTTATAATACAGTATCTTGTGTGAATATAGTTTATATAGATTACAATTTCCTATTCATAAATATGGAATATGAAAATAAATTACAAACCACAAATACAACAAAATAAGCATTGCAAGAAAGAAAGCAAATATAAATGTTTGATTTGTGCATACTACAGATTTTATACAATTTCATTATCATATAAATAGCTCACATATATAATCTTTCATGCATTAATTCTGATAAATGCAACAGTAAAAATTAAGATTAATAGAGTCTGCTTTGAAAGGTTTGCTACAAGTTATATCTACAGCCTCTTTCAGCATGGTTACATTGTGCTCTGAGAAAGTTTGTGTATTCTATTAGTGATTTACAATAACTGCTAACTTGTGTTTTTATAGACGGTTAAACTATGTAAAATTGCTTTTGTTATTCTTAACTTTTAATGCCTAGATTTTTGTAAGTTATGAGTCTTTACAAATGTGCTGAGCATAGGAAAATAAATTAAAAAGTGGTTTGAATATTTAAAAGTAAATAATTAAAAAACACATAATTATTCATAAACACTAGACTGAAATCTGTAGCTGGCCAGTCATATTTTCTTTATTATAAACATTAGTCATTATTTTGATCTTATTAAATAAGTCATTTATTAATTTGATGAACATTTATCAAGTATCTGTCACACACTAGTCAGTCATTGAACTACACAGAGGAATACAAGAAAACTATAATATATTCACCAAACTCAGGAGATTTACTGCCTACTTGGAAAAACATGTATTAGGAAAAATTGCAATAGATTATTATAAATGCTGTGGTGAAAGCAAGTTGGCGGTGATATGGGAACTTACTAACATAACCTGGAAGTCAGGAAAGACCTCAAATAAAAACAACCTTTGATTTGATCCTTGACATATGAGTTAAAGTCAGGTTGACTTGGACGTGGACAGGGATTCGGAGAATTGGGAACCCACACGTATGAGTATGGGTGTTGCAAGAGAACGTGGTATATATCTGGAACTTGAGACACTTATGTATGCTCATATATTGAATGCTTGAGAGGATACAACAAGAAATATGACTTAGACACCAATGAAGAGAATCTAAAGGTTTTAAGTCAGGCTAAAAGAATGGTACTTAATATTGAAAGCCAAGAGAGACATTTAAGTTTTAAGTAGAGAACAAAGTTTTATTATATATGCAATCAGAAAATCAATCTGAGGAAATGTACTGGCTATTATTTCTTCAAATGTTTTCTCTACCCCTTTCCCTTGGTCTTTTCCTCTAGGATTGAAATTATATATACATTAGACACTTGATATTGTATTAGAGCTCTTGAATGTGTGTGTGTGTGTGTGTGTGTGTGTGTGTTTACACTCCACCCCCCACCCCTCCTCCCTCTCATTCTCTCTTTCTCTGTGTTTTACTTTGGGTAATTTCTAACTACTCAACTTTAAGCTCAATGATTTTATCTTCATTCTCTCAAGTCTATTGATGTTCCTATTGAAGTTATTCTTTCATATCTAACAATTTGTCATTATTTCTGACATTTCCATTGAACTATTTCATCTCTGCTGAAATTTCCTGCAATGGCTAATTTTAAGTGTCAAATTGACTGGGTGCCCAGCTATTTGGTTCAACATTATTCTGAATGTGTCTGTGAGGGAGTTTCTGGATGAGATTAGCATTCCCATTAACTGAGTAAATCAGATGGCCCTACCCAGGAGGTATGGCTTACTCTAACCTAGAGGAGGGTTGAGTAGAACAAAAATCTCTGAGTAAGAAAGAATGCATTCTCTCTGTCTGATTGTTTTGGAGCTGAGACATCTGTCTTCTCTTGCTTTAAATTCTGGAACCTACACCATTGGCTCTCCTGGGTATCCAGTAAACCAAATGCAAATCTTGGGACGTTTCAGCCTCCCTAATCACATGAGCCAATTCTTTATAATAAATCTCTTTATATAAAATGTTTTATATAAAACATTAGTATATACTTATATATAAAAGGATGTATTATAACCGATATACCTATTGGTTCTGTTTCTCTAGAAAACCTGGACTAAAATCCACTATATTCATACCTGTTGCACATCTTTCCCACAACATGCTTGAATATTTTTATCACAGTTATTTTAAAGTGTCCCATATGATAGTTTCAATATCTAAGTCATTTACAAATCTGGTTCTGTTTATTGCTTTGTCTCTTTTATAATAGGTTTGGGTCCTTTTGCTTGTGTGTGTATTCTTAAATTTTTAATAGAATGTTAGTTGTTTTGTGTAGTCAAGCAGTAAAGACTGAGGTATGCAGTAATCTCAGCTATTTCAGACTGACACTAGGCCACTTGACTTTCAGCATTCTTTGTGATTCACCTGATTAATTGTATTGAGAACACACAGATACTTTTCCTATCCTCCATCACAGTTGAGGCAATTCTTACCTTCCATCTTTCTCAGATTCATCTTTCTTAAATTTTAGGTTATATATTTGTTTGGGGATCTCAGTTTTCTGGTAGACTCAAAGAAAGCTACGATATTTTAGCTTAATCAGTGTTTACTCATTTTTTAGTGTGATAAAGATATTATTTGCAGTTCTATACAACCTAAGGGAAATGGGGAGTTTTCATAACTTAAAAAAAATCCCCAATATCACAGATTTACTCCACAAATTCAGTTTTCTTGCTTTGTGGTAAATTAAGGTTCCCAATACACCTGTGAGGTTGACCTCCTGGTCTCAATGTTCCAATTTTGCAGCAAAGTTTTATCTATTGGTACAGACCTACTTACAGAATATGATTCCGTTCCATTTTTAACCCAGAGAGATGCTTATCTTGTTTTTGGTATGGCTTTCATTTTAAAATGTGTTTAAAAATATTTTTATCTAAATTGATATGTAATTCTTGGGAGAGAAGGAAGTGTTTACCTTGTTTTCTTACACTCTCTTCTTGACATTTGGGCATTTAAAAATCTTTTAATGTTTATTTTTGAGAGAGAGAGACAGAGACAGAGAGCAAGCAGGGGAGGGGCAGAGAGAAAAGGAGACACAGAATCCTTAGCAGGTTCCAGGCTCTGAGCTGTCAGCACAGATCCCCATGTGGGGTGGAACTCACCAACCTCAAGATCATGACTTGGGCCAAAGTCAGACACCCAACCGACTGAGCCATCCAGGTGCCCTGACATTTGGGCATTTTCCAATAGCATTCTCCTTAGCCTCTAAGCAGAATTCACCACGTTTTCCCATTCTTCCTTCTTTGCAAAAAAATCTCTCTTGCCTTAGATCTCTCTCTCTTTCTCTCCTTTCCTTCCTCCCTCTCCCCTTCTTCTATTTCTTCCCTCTCTTACCCACTCTCTGTCTCTCTTTCTCCCTCTTTTTCCCCCTCTGTCTCTCTCATTCTCCCTCACTTTCACTCTACCTCTTCTCTGGGTTATACTGTCTTTTTAATACATTCAAATACATATAAACTATGACCTCCAACTAATATATCTGGAGCCCCAAACTCTCCTATATTTCCAGTTAAGTACTAGATATTTCTACTCATATATCTCAATGGACTTTAGACAACATATATACCAAGTGTAGTTTTTTTTATATTTCCCATAAATCTTCTCTTTCTTCAAACTTCCCAGTCTATACATGGTGATGCCACTCAGCTGCGTGTTGAGAATAGAGTGCGTGTTGCTTTGGTGCCTTTTTCCATCCACCACCTGGCAATTACCAGGTTATGTTGACTTAACTTTAAAATCTATTTCAAGTCTATCTAGTTTTATCTGTTGCAACTGTGACTTCTCTAATTCAAGCCATAATTCTGTCCTGCTGGCAGTCTCCTGTCTCTTCACTTTCCAACCTAGCCTTCCCCCCTTCCCCTCTCCTGAAGCTAAATTTTATTCTCAAAATGGAAATAAAAGCATATTATTTTCCTACTTGAAAGTCTTCATGGGCCCCCTAAATAAGCATGTGGCAAAATTCAAATTCCTTAATTTTTTGCCAACAAGTCATGTTCATGTTGGAGTTTCCTTAATCTCAGTTCTACCTCCCTTGCTTATTTCCAGCCATTTTGGAGGACTTTCAGAACACTGAATCCATTCAGCACTTGTATCATCTGTGGACATGGAAGCACATGATGCTTGCTCTAACTGCCTCTGCCCCTTCACTGACTCTTTGTTGACACTTTCTATTTCGGCTTCAGGTCTTACCTTATATACACTTTTTTTTTTTTTTTTTTTGCAAGCTTTCCATCAACCACAATACAAATTTGGTATTGTGGTATAATTACTCACATTGTGCTATATATTTTCCATAGATAAATGATCACAGGCCATAATTCTTTGTGTATTTTATTATTTGCTCAATGCCTTTTTCTCCTTATACTGTAGGCTTTTCCAGATCAAGACTCACATCTATTTCATCACTTCTCTATCCGCAGTTCTGACAACAGGCATGGAATGTAAGCAATTTTTAATAAATATTTTTTGACTGAGTGAATGAATTTTTAAAAGTATAGTATTATGTGTTGGCTTAAATCAACAAATTCAAAAGCATTAACTCCACTCCTTTAAAAATCTGAAATTTTCTACAATGTTACAAAAACAGGGAAACCGCTTAGTGATTTATGATATATGGCTTTAAGGGACTAAAAAGGCTTTATTGTTATATAATCACTTTAGAACAGTAATATAAAAATTATGTATATAATTTATAAACATTACATATTGTTTATACATGTTGTATAAACAAACATCATTCTAACCTTCCCCTGTTACCTTGCCCTTTTCCCAGTGTTTGTTATTTTACTCAATATTCTCCTATTTTGTTGTCATTGCTGTTCCTATATATCAAATTTTATGTTATGTTAAGCTAGACCACTAGGAACAGATCCATTAAGTTCTATCCTCTCTTGACAGGGTAAGTAGTCAATAAATAAATTCATTTATATTTCAGTGAGTATAACAGCATTACTTCAAATTTTTAAGGGTAGAATACCATATAATTGGATAATGAAAGTGTGCTTTTCCAAATCAAAGCTGTTGTAGTGCAAAAGTAAAGGCTGAGTCTATTTACACAATAGTACTTTAAGAGACATATCTCCACCTTAACTTCTCTGTTGGTCTTCAGTATTTTAAAATGCATCTCATATAAAGAGTCCTCTAAGGGGAAATGGCAATAAATCTTTAATACATTCTTAGCCAAATTTTCAGTTGCGGTGACAAATATTTTGCTACAAAAGTATCACTGATAAATTATATTAAAAATAAATAAACTTATTATTAAAAGGCTTGCCTCTTTTTCTAGAACATAGTGTTCATATTTGAGTTTGTCAGGAATTAAATAGCCATGCATTTTTAATGAAGAATGGATAAAGATAACGATCATTTGAGAGTTATTGACACATCCATATCCATAGGATAGTGTCTTATTAAACTATTCCTGCTCTCTTAATAGGGTTTATACATTCAGTATTAATAATAGATGAGCATTTCAAATTCATTTCTATTGTTAAATCCTATTTGTACTCCTGCAGGAACATTATTAAAACTGGTTTTATAAAACTTGTTTCTCAAGATGCATATGTATAAGAGTTACTGTTCTTAAAAAAAGTTCTATGTGACTAAAATTTCCAAATCATTATAAATAAATTATTCATTTGTTAACTGCCAGAAATAACTGTTTTTCTTGCACTGTTCTCCTTGAAGGTGGCCTCAGAAATGATATACTTATCATTATCCAAGAAGTACATATTGTTTACTAATCTGTTAGAAAGAGACATTACTCACCTTGCATGCTGATCCTTACTGAAATGCTAATCTAATTTAACTTCCAGGTCTGAGGTAATCTTTATTTTGCATAAATGAGCTGAAAAATTTACAGTTTGCCAATAGAATGCGAGCAATTTAAAGCTTCAACCTCTGCTTGCACATTTTGATTCCCAGACACAGAGACAATGGAGGAGTAACCCTGAATCAGCTTGTTCATAAAGTTAAGGTAAAAATAACATAAATTGTTGAATGATACATGCGTCTGTCATATCCACATTTTTGAAAATAAGAAACATGTCTTCTTCTCAAACAGTACTTTGACAGTGAAATGAAGTACAAATAGAAAGAGTTACTTCTCTGACTTAAATGTTGAATTAAGTAGACCCCAAATCCTTTGTGTCTATTCTGCCAAAATCAAAATGCATTTTCTGCAGCCGTGTTTTCCAGATATTTGGCTTCATAAACCAGAAACGATGGAAGCAACTGGAAACTGTGGGTTGTCGTAACGCTGGCAAAATTTATTTTTGCCAAGACAGGGCATAAAATGAAAACAAGTCCCAAACAAAACAAAAGCAGTAAAATGAAACACAAATTCACCATCCACCATTCACTGAATAGATGTCTACAGAGCACCCATTTTCATGCTGTGTGTGCAGCCCTCCACTAGGACAACAGAGAGAAAATGAACTAAATCATCACCTCCCCTGCCTTTATGGATTTTATAGTGAGCGACACAGACATACCCAAATATTCAAAGAAATAAATATATATTATAAAACACAATATGCACTGTTTGGGAAAATACAGACAGTATTACAAAAGGATGCATCTTAGGTTGAAGATCCAGAGAACATCTCTGAGAAAACAGCATTTAAGTTTAAGCCTTAAGGATAAGAGTCAGTCAAATATATTAGAGGAAAAGAAAATTCCAAGAGGAGGGAATAATATATGCATAGCGAAAGGATACATTTTATTAAAAATTTACTATTTTAAAAATTTCATCCTAAGTGCTCCTGGGTGGCTCAGTCAGTTAAACGTCCGACTTCGGTTCAGGTCATAATCTCATGGTTTGTGGGTTCGAGCCCCACATTAGGCTCTGTGCTGACAGCTCAGAGACTGGAGCCTGCTTCAGATTCTGTGTCTCCCTCTCCCTCTGCTCCCCTCCCCCCCCCCCCCCCCCCCCCCCCCCCTGTACAGTGTCTCTCTCAAAAATAAACATTAAGGGGCGCTTGGGTGGCCCAGTCAAGCAGGCTGAGCTTGCTTCAGCTCAGGTCATAATCTCCTGGTTTGTGAGTTCGAGCCCCGCATGGGGCTCTGTGTTGACAGTTTAGAGCCTAGAGCCTGCTTCGGACTCCGTGTCTCTCTCTTTTCCTCTCCCCTATTCCCTCTCTCTCTCAAAAATAAACATAAAAACAATTTTTAAAATTAAATAAAAAATAAACATTAAAAAAAAATTTCATCCTATTATTCAAAAGCTTTACAAGTTGGCTTGGAGGTTCGAAAGCAGGCACAATAGACATGGCCTCTGCCCTTATGAAATTTATAAGCTAGTGAGGGAAAGACCATTAAAACTGCTATTAAGGAGTACGGATCAATGAGAGTGAATGTTTGAGGTGCTAAACCCAATCTCATCTGTAGGCTGAAACATGGAAGAAGCCTCAGAGGAAGTGGCATGCCCAAATGAATTACAGATTGAATTAGAAGAAATGGGGAGAGGCATCAACAGAACTTGTAGTGAGGCTGGAAAAATAAATAGCAGTTTACCTCTTCAAGGGTTTTTTCAGTTAAGTGAGTGATTCGACACTTGTAGGGCTTCAGCAGGAGAGTGACATGACTTGATTTACGTTTTACATAAATAAACTTTGTTTTACATAAAGACTCTGAATACATATGGTGACTGAATATCTTGAAAAGAAAAACATCTAAATGTAGGGAAAGCAGTTAAAAGGCTATTTTCTAGGTATTCAGTGATAGTTGTCTGCAGTAAAAGATGTCAGAGCAAACCAAAAGAAATTAAAAGATTCAAAGGAAGTTTAGCAGTAGTGTTGACAAGAATTAGTGATTTATTCAGCGGAGGTAAGGTTAAATTAAGTCAAAACCCCCCTTTTTTCTGCATAATATATAAGATGTGTATTTATAACAAAACAACAATACTATCTATGATTTCTGAAACTATAATTATTCAGTTATTTGAGTTTCTGTGTTGAAATTTATTTACAATGAGGGTGTGTTAATTTCTGGACTTCATAATCTGGCAAAATTTGTTCAAAATGTCGGTTACTCAATTGATTACATTTTCTTACTAAGTAACCCCAAACAGCAATTTGCAGGACTTTTTTAGTAATAACTATAGGTAAGGTGTCCTTTCTACTTCTTCTTTAAAGGCAAAATTCTAGAAAATTCCAATTTTATTAATTTATTCATTCTCCATGCGTGCCAAAGTGCCAGTGTGGAAAATTAATAATGTAAATCATATTGTTTTTGACTTTCCACCTTCCATTTTCCCCATAATATATACATTCTACTTGAGGTATCTTTGTGGTTAATAACTTTGTGGATAGTAGCAAAACACATACTAAAAAAGTTAATGTCAAGGGAAGAACATAGGCTCCCAGGATCATTGATGTTCAGACTATAGCTTTAAGAAATGAGATCTAGGGGCGCCTGGGTGGCGCAGTCGGTTAAGCGTCCGAATTCAGCCAGGTCACGATCTCGCGGTCCGTGAGTTCGAGCCCCGCGTCGGGCTCTGGGCTGATGGCTCGGAGCCTGGAGCCTGTTTCCGATTCTGTGTCTCCCTCTCTCTCTGCTCCTCCCCCGTTCATGCTCTGTCTCTCTCTGTCCCAAAAATAAATAAACGTTGAAAAAAAAAATTTAAAAAAAAAAAAAAAAAAAAAAAAAAAAAAAAAAAAAAAAAGAAATGAGATCTAGTCAACTGGCCTCATCTGTACTATCCGGGTTCTCAGGAATGAACTGAGACCTTGAATGCATGCAGGGATATATAACAGTAAATATCTCCAATTCACACAGAATATAATTCCTCTCTCCAAGGCTTCTGTTTGAGTCTTGGTTTTTCTCTCCATTTCCCAAACTTGGACTAGTCCTCAAATCTGAATTCCCTATAGGACAGTAGAGTGGACGTTGATTCTTGGAGTTGATCTCTGCTTATATTATGCCTGTGGGTGTCGCTCATGCTGCCATTTCAAAGGAGCTTCTCTGGAGCTAAGATTCTCGTGTCTATCACTACCCATAATTCATTTATGTATAGCATGTGTAATATATACGTAAGAGACATACATACGTATACATAATAGAATATACACTGATGTTATTCTTATTTTGAACAAACTGTTATCAGATCAATTAAGAAAAGAAAAATAAAAGCTTCTGGTTGACCTTCATTTATTTCTTCTTCAATGCTCTTCCTTTCTTTATGTAGATCCAAATTTCTGACCTGTATTATTTTCCTTCTCTCTATACAACTTTTAACATTTTTTTTTCTTTTTTGCGAAGCCGATCTATTGGCAACATAATTTCCGTGGTAGAGAATTCTAAGTTTGGTGTTTTTTGTTTTGTGTTTTTTTCTCAACATTTTAAATATTTCACTACACCCTCTTCTTGCTTACTTGCTTTCTGGAGAGACCTTGGATGTAATTTTGATCTTTGTTCTTTTTGTTTTTTGTTTGTTTGTTTGTTTTGTTTTTTTATCTCTGGCTTCTTTCAGGAGTTTTCCCTAATCTTTGATTTTCTGTGTTTTGAAAATGATATGCTGAGGTATCATTTGGTTGGCATTTATTCTGCTTGTTTATTCTGAGCTTTCTAGACCTGTGGTTTGGTGTCTGATAATAATTTAAGTAAATTCTCAGTCAATTATTGTTTCCAATATTTCTTCTGTTTCTTTTTCTTCTGGTATTCTCCTTACAGATATGTTGTATCTTTTGTATTTGTCCTGCTGTCCTTGGATGTTCTTTTCTGCTTTGGTTTTCTTTTCTTTTCAGTCTTTGTTCTTTTTGTTTTTTTGGTTTTCAGGGATTCTATTGAAATATCATCTAGCTTATAAATTATTTCCTCAGCTGGATCCTGTCTACTGATAAGCCCATCAAAGGCATTCTTCATTTCTGTCACAGTGTTTTTTTTTTATCTCTAGTATTTTTTTTTAATGTTTATTTTGAGAGAGAGAGAGAGAGAGAGAGAGAGAGAGAATAATCAGGGAGGGGCAGAGAGAGAGAGAGAGAGAGAGAGAGACAGAATCTAAAGCAGGCTCCAGGCTCTGAGCTATCAGCACAGAGCTTGATGCGGGGCTTGAACCCATGAATTGCGAGATCATGACCTGAGCCGAAGTCAGATGCTCAACCCACTGAGCCACCCAGGTGCCCCTAACTCTAGTATTTCTTTTTGGTTCTTTCTTAGGCTTTCCATCTCTCTGTTCACATTGTTTTCTGTCACTACATGCTGACTACCTTATACATTAGAGATTTTAGCATATTAATCATAATTGTTCTAAATTCTGAGAGGATTAAGTCCAACATTCCTGTCGTGTTTGGATCTGATGCTCTTCACGTTGTGTTCATTTTACCTTTTGGTATAACTTGTAAGTTTTTCTTGATGATCAGTCATGATATATACTGACTAAAAGAAGCTGCTGTAAATAAGTCTTAAGTAATTTGGTGGGGAGGTGTGTGGGGAGAGGCAAAGTTCTATAAAGTCCTGTGATTAGATTTCAGTTTTTTAATGAGCCTGTGCCTCTGAACTGTGGACTCATAAGTGTCTCTAAGTTTTGTTTGTTTTTTTGTTTTTTTTTTTCTCTTCCCCCTTAGGTGGGACAGGATGGCTAGGATGGGCTGGAGTTGGGTATTTCTATTCCCTTAGGTCACTTAGGCTGTGATAATACCCTAGTAGGTTAGGTTCTGGTTAACTAGTTTGCCCTGAGGGCAGGACTTAAGAATGGAGTGCTCTGGTGTAGTTCACAATGGTTCCTTTTCCCTTTTCCTTGCTAGAAGCACAAGGGGATTTTTCTCTGATATTTACCATGTGAACCTGTCAAGCTCCTGGAGGTAAATCGCACAGTATTTGCGCACCCCTTCCCCATGACTAGATTCCCCTGGGGTTTTAAACTCTCCAACTTGTCCACACCGAACGTCCCAAATTTGTCAGTTTGTCAGTTAGAGTTCAGGTTTTCCTGCCCTGCCACGGCTTCCTGAGGTGGTTTGCATTTGTGAGTCTCCGTTCCTCAAATCACAACTCCCTCTGTCTGCCTGGGTCTCCACTGACAGCTGTTTGCCCTATGTTCTCCTCTTCCTTTTGGATCCAAAAAGAGTCGTTGATTTCTCAGTCTGTTCAGCTTTTGACTTGTTAGTTTGGACTGGCAACTTCCAAACTCCTTACCTGTGGAGTCAGGAACTTTGATATCTACCACACAGATAAGTATTCTTTCACCAGATTCCTTGTCTATACTATTGTCCTCCTAATTTTGAAGTTAAATCCCTGAATATTGATGGTATCCATGGTTAATCTTTAGTTCCTCATGTCCTTTTTTCTTTGTGAGAGCTCATTTTATGAATGAATTAAAGTTTGATCTGAGTAAGATATGATGTATGTCTAATTCCAAATTTTAAGAGCATTTATTTAAATTCACACATTATAGCTTCCATTCAGTTTCTAAGTGAGTAGAATTTTATATCAAATTTCTGGGCTACATGCATCTGGAAATAAGAGTGCACATAACTATACCTTAACTTGAATTAGGTTTTGTTTGAATAACCTTTTGTTTGGCTGGTAAAGAATACAAATAAAAGATTTCCAAAGTTGTATCAACATTTTCTTAAAAGCATTTTCCCATTTGACAGGGAGTTAGGAAGGGATCACTCTCATACAATTTGATATATTCCCTTTAAAACATCTACCCAAAAGGGGAAAAAAAAAAAGATAAGAATGTTTGCTATCGATAATTTTACTTTTGTGCTTTCAGACTGCCTAAAATAAATTACTGTTATGTCAAGGTTTTAAAATATCTGCTTGCATCATTTTTTTTTTCATTCCTTTCAACTACATTTTCAACTACATTACCTTGTGCCTTTCTTTTTCTTTTTCCAGATGAGAGGAAAAGGGCTAATTATTTCTCAATCAATCCAAGGTCACAAATTTATCGAGTGAGGGTAACAGGTGTAGGGTTTCTGATTTATGGTGCCCTTTCCAGGTTCTATGTAGCCTACTTGGTTTCTGCAGACCTCTCTCACATACTCACTAGCTAATGGTCTCCTATCACTTCCTATTCTAGACGTGTCATTCAGAGAACTCCATTAACATTAGTGTAGTTCTTAATTACCTCTCTGTTAGCATGGGTGATTTGCTTTACAGATTCTTTCTTTAGCTGATAAAACATTCCTATGCCCAATTTAAAAAGATTTTGTTTAATCAGATCCCTGAGCTAATGAATACCATGTTTAAGCTACTTAAAGGTCTTTTTAAATATTTGATGGTAGTATGGAATAAGTTAAAAATTTGCTGAATTTTTGTTTTTATTTAAAAAAAATATTAATAGCTTTTCATGTAATGAGTTTAACCACATTTACTTTGCAAACAAATTACTTTAGGCTACAAATTCAAAGCCATTTTTTTTTTTTTTTTTAAGTAGAGTAAGGCTTTCTTTAAATAAGAGAGTCTAGGCAAATTGGTACTATAGAAAGTGTTGCTGGTCATGGAGGATCAAAGTCTAAAAGAAAAATTCCTTGTCAACACACAAAAAAAAAATCCGAAGTGCATGTCTGCATATTTTTCTTCTTTCCCATTTCTACTTTATCTAAGGGCAAAATCCACCTGATGGAAACCAAAAAACAAAACAAAACAAAACAAAACAAAAACAAAAACAAAAAAAAAACACACAAAACCTCCCATTGAATTGGAATTTAAAAATGAAAAAGTAATGTAAAAATATTTGTGTTTATCCTTCTTATTGCACCATCTCTGTATTCACAGCAGACACCCTGGATACCTTACATTAAGTCATAATTACTCGTGTGAAAGAATTAACGCTTAACTTTTTCAAAAATAAAGTCCACTAGTGTATTTCCAGGCTATCAGGTAATAGGTTTCTGAGGCACTAGAAGAAATGTCCCCAGTGAATCCTAAATCGCAAATATCCTTACTCTCTCCATAGGAATATAAAACTTTGAATAACCTCATAATAAAATGAAGAAGGAGGAAGAGACTATAATAATTGAAGACTGGTCCTTTCATTTTACTTTAGAGGCATTTCACTCAGTAATATATGTCCATTATATTTCTTAAGCACAGTAAAGCCCTATCCTACATGAACAGTCTTATTGATTCTATTCTCATGGGTGTGCCATGTGCATAGTTCCACCTGTTCTGCAACAGCATAGCTCCAACACCTGGCCTTCCTCCATTTTGTATTATTCATCAAGCACACGTGTAGCGGTTTTATGTTCGCAATCTGTTCCTCATGTGAATTTTCAATTCTTTGTGAAGTTATGATGAATAGGGGATTGAGACCAGAACCAGAGATATCAGCTGCCTTTACATACAGCCTGCTTAGGTATCTGCCTGTATGGTGTGATCCGAACTGTTCCTGCAGGGTAGCATATCCTGAAATACACTTCAGTCAATCCAAAACGAAATGTCTGAAATGTACCAGTACAGCAAAAATCCATTCCTTTTTTCTATACGTGTCTATTTCCCAAATAGTAAATTGAGGACAAAAATTACATAATTTGGAAGGTGAAAAGAGTACATGTAAGTCGACTATCATAATAGTTATAAAAGCTATTCTGATTTTGCTTATAATTATACAAAAATTCCATAAAATGAGAAATAAGTGATAACATTCAAATAGAAAAAACAATATCTAACTACGATTAATCTTTTGATATTCTTGATTCTAGTCTTAATTCTGTATGTGCATATGTTTGCAACCTATATACGTATATATGTATTACATATATGATTTGAGATACTTTTTGTTAAACCATATATTACAAAAGGGCATACACAATTCAATGATGGCTTTATTATTTTCATAAGAAAGCAGTTTTTACCCTTCTTGTTTGTCATTTTGTCCCCGGATCATAATTTAGTACCTAGCACACAATGCAGTCAATATCTTGAGTAAACAATAAAATTATTGGTGTATTTGGTATATATTTGATGAATTATTTGCTTTAAGAATTTATTTAAGGGGTGCCTGGGTGGCTCAGTCGGTTAAGCGTCCGACTCTTGGTCAGCTCAGGTCATGATCTGACAGTTTGTAAGTTCAAGCCCCATATCAGGATCTCTGCTGTCAGTGTGGAGCCTGCTTGGGATTTACTCTCTCTCCCTCTTTCTCTGCCCCTCCCCTGCTTGTACTTTCTGTCTCTTTCAAAATAAATAAGTAAACTTTAAAAAGTTAGAAAAAAAATTATTTAAGAATATTCTTTTTTTTTAATATTTTTTAAACATTTATTTATTTCTGAGAGAGACAGAGCATGAGCAGAGAGAGAGGGAGACACAGAATCCGAAGCAGGCTCCAGGCTCTGAGCTGTCAGCACAGAGTCTGATGCGGGGCTCGAGCTCACAAACGGTGAGATCATGACCTGAGCCGAAGTCAGATGCTTAACTGACTGAGTCACCCAGGCACCCCAAGAATATTCTTTCATCATACCAGAGAGGTCAAATTCTATAGGCCAAATCACTTTACAATTAAGACTGTGGGTTTCCACAGAAACTACAATGCCCCCAAACTATGTTTTTTATAAGTTGGTAGAGGGCAGCTATTTCCATTTTCACAAAATGGGGATGTGGAGGCATTCTAGGCTTTTAGTGGATGGGGCTAGGGATGCTTGTTCTACTGTTAGGCATGGGACCGCCACATACACAAAATAACTATTTGCCTTTTCCATGGCTTTCATACGTCCTAATGTCTATTCATATAAATGTTTGTTAGTATCTGAGCATAAAAATCAACTTTGTGTTATATACAAACACAAAATGTTTTTGCATGTTTTTCTGTAAACCTAATTCCAAAATCCAAGTATCTTGTGAATTGGGGTGAGGTTGTTTTTCCTTTTGATCAGACCTTTATCACAGTGATGATTTATTTATAAAAATCAGCCTACTGATAGTAATGTTGCTATGGTACTAGATCACCAATATTAAAATATGGTTGTTTTTTTTGTTTGTTCTCACATGGTGTCTCCATCTGCAAGTGTAAGTATCTGATTAGTTCACTATATATTTTAGTATAGTAGTACCTAAGCATATTCAAATACATATTTACTATGAAGTATTTATATGTAGTCCCTTTTATTGTTAGGGTGTTATATTTATTTGGTAAATTATGTATATATATATATATATATATATATATATATATATATATTAGGCTATACTATATTTAAATTTATTTTAGGAGAATTATGGGTTGAATTGTGTCCCCTAAAAAGATATGTTGTAGTTCTAATTCCAGGTGCCTGTGAATGTTTATCTGGAAATAGGGTCTGTGCAGATGTAATTGAGCTAACATTGAATCATACTGGATTAAGGTGGGCCCCAAATCCACCTTAATATCAGAAAGGAGGAGGAAATTCACATACAGAGATACAGGGGTACACAGACCAATAGGGAGGAAGGTCATAAGAAGACCGAACTAGAAACTGGAAAGACACCACCACCAACCAAGGAATATTGAAGATTGTCAGTAACCTCCAGAAGATAGGAAGAGAGGGGGAAAAAAATTATTCCCTAGATCCTTCAGAGGGAGCATGGCTCTGCTGATACCTTCATTTTAGACTTCTAGCCTAGGACTGTAACGTAATAAATTTCTTTTGTGTTTAGCCACCCAGATCATGGTACTGCATCATGGCAGTTCTAGGAAATAATGCAGACAGTAAATGGTATTACAAGTGTGTTCAAAGGGAAAGGGTGAAGCAATTAAAAACACTGAAATGTGAATAGATTTTTATAGACTATTCTATTGACTTTCATGGTCCTTCAGGATATTCTTAGAACCTGCCTTTCCCAACCAATCCTTTCACAACTACCCCTTTTGCAATTTGCCATTATCTGAACACACACAACACGTTATTTGTGCTCCTAGTTCTGCTGGGAATGATAATTCCCTTATCTCCTCCTGATTAAATAATAACTATTATGCACAGTCCATCTCAAAGGCAAATTCCTTCCTCCTGTATGCCACCAACCAGGTATGTTGTTAGTGTTCCACTTGTTTTCACTTTTTTATGACCAGTAAACAAGAGTGTCCTGACTTGTATTGTGGTTGTCAGTATACAAATCTATTTGTTCATAATTTACTGAAAACAAAAACTGTGTCTTATCAATCTTTTATTCTCATCTGTACTGACCAAAGCACGTTGAATACTATTTGCAATCAATTAAATACATAAATAACATTTTGTGATACAGGGAACGTCTTTTTAAAAGAAGAGCTGTGGGAGATTAACCACTTTTCTGGGAGCGTATCAAAAAATGGAATTGTACGAATTTAAAGAAGAAAATAAATTGATGATGGCCATTAAGGAATAAGGCAAAGAAAAAATTTGATTAAAAAAACATGATACAACAGTGAAAAAAGATGCGTATGACTAGAAAAAAGGGTATTTTGCCTGAGGTAGGCAAGGCAGAAAGTAAAATTTATGTTTCCCGTTAATGCCTATCATGTTAATGTATAGACAGATGGCCAAGGCTGGAAAGCAAACTTCACGATGTCCTAACATGATGGATCTTGGAGGCTCAATATTTTTAACAAGCTATACAATCCAGCCCCCACCTCCCCCAAAGCCACTTATTTCTCTCCTTTCCTCTTTTAGTCTTATTGTTTCAGAATTACGCCATTTCAATAGACAAGGCAATTTTATTATATATCAGCTACAACACATATTTGGTAAATCTTAATAACATCTTCTTACACCTACACAGTAAATTACTAGTAAAACTGCTTTAGCTGTGACATTTTCACTATTTGCATTATCATCAACTCTTACATAGGCATATATTCCAATTTTGAAAAGAGAAGCTTTCACAAACATTATGACATTTGGTTGAGTTGAGCAACTTAAAAACCAGTCCTTATTAAAATATTTTCTGATGTCAGATTTCTCTCCAAAAAGCAGTATTAAGGAGATCTGTAATTGTCACTAGCATACTTCCCTCGAGATGGGTAAAATGTTATTTCCGTAAATTGATTTTCCATAACTTTCTCTCTTGGCCCTCCATAATTAATGACTTAAAATTTCAAGTTAGACCTTAATTCCCTCACACTCAGCATTTCTCAGTGTACTATTCATAGCCTATAAACATATGAACATGACATTTGATAGTCAAACTTGAAAAGATTGTATAAAACAATGTTTAAAAATAGCTCATGTATTCTTATTCACAAAGTTATTTGTATTTTGGGAAAGATTCCCCGGATGTCCTTAAATCGAAGCTATAAATATACATAAGGCAAATAAGCACAAGTACTTGAATTTCACACAGAATACTAACTAAATGGGTAGATGCCCCCATGAGACCCATGCTACTGGGACTTGTCAAACTCTAATCCACTTACTGATCTGATCCGACCTCTAATTCAGGTGGTTTTTGTTTGTTCATTTGTTTCATTTAGTTGGAGCTCATATCCCTTCTTTCAGTGTCATCATAGAAAAATAATTAAAAACCCTAATGGACAGTATAAAAAATAATATCATATAGGTTACATAGAATTGTATAGCTAGATAGTACAGAAACTTTTAGTAACTTCATGTGTAATAAATAATTTAAAGCAGTGGTTCTCAACTGGAAGTGGTTTTGCCTTTCAGAAGATATTTGAGAGTGTCTAGAGACAGTTTTGTCACTACAGAGGTTGTGCTTATTGTAGCTAATGGGTAGAAACTAGGGATGCTCCAGCTGTGGTCTGTTCTCTGCTTTGCAGGATGTTTGGTAGATGGGTCTTTCATCTCCTGAGTTCGGTTTACTAAAACCTGTAAAGATGGCTATTATTATGGAAAAAAAATAGATAAGTATCGGCAAACATGTGGAGCAGTTAGAACCCTTGCGCACTATTAGGAATGCAAAATGGTACAGCCACTATGGAAAACAGAATGGATGCTCCTCAAAAAATTAAAAATATGGGAATGCAAGCTGGTGCAGCCACTCTGGAAAACAGTATGGAGCTTCCTCAAAAAACTAAAAATAGAACTACCCTAGTACCCAGCAATTGCACTACTAGGCATTTATCCACGGGATACAGGTGTACTGTTTCGAAGGGACACATGCACCCCCATGTTTATAGCAGCACTATCGGCAATAGCCAATGTATGGAAAGAGCCCAAATGCCCATCGATGGATGAATGGAGAAAGAAGATGTGATGTGCATATATATATATATATATATATATATATATACACACAATGGAGTATTACTCGGGAATCAAAAAGAATGAAATCTTGCCATTTGCAGCTACGTGGATGGAACTGGAGGGGATTGTGCTAAGTGAAATTAGTCAGAGAAAGACAAAAACCATATGACTTCATCATATGAGGACTTTAAGAGACAAAACAGATGAACATAAGGGAAGGGAAAAAAATAATATAAAAACAGGGAGGGGACAAAACAGAAGAGACTCATAAGTATGGAGAACAAACTGAGGGTTACTGTAGAGGTTGTGGAAGGGGGATGGGCTAAATGGGTAAGGGGCACTAAGGAATCTACTCCTGAAATCATTGTTGCACTATATGCTAACTAATTTGGATGTAAATTTTAAAAAATAAAAAAAAAATAAAATTAAAAAAAAAGAAATTCAGATCAAGTTGCTATATACTCCAAAATTTTTATAATAAAAAATGATTGTGCAAACATAAAAAAAATAAAAATAGAACAACCATATAACACAGTAAACCCACTTCTGGGTATTTGCCAAAAAGACTTGAAATCAAAATTTGAAAGTTTTATTACTAATCTTTAGTTAATTACAGAACTATTCACAATAGCCAAGTTATAGACAGAACTTAATGTCCATCAACAGATGAATGGATAAAGAAAATGTGGTTTATGCATACAATGGAATATTATTCAGCCTTAAAAAAAGAAGGAAATTTTTCAATATATAACACAGATGACCCTTGATGATATTAATCTAAGTGAAACAAATAAATCACAGACAAATACTATATGATTCCACTTATATGGTGTGTCTGAAATAGTCAAATTCATAGAATCAAAGAGTGGAATGGTGGTTACTTGGGACTGGGGAGAGGAGGAAATGAAAATTTATCCATCAACTGGCATGAAATTTCAGTTATGCAAGATGAGAAAGCTTTAGAGATCTGTTGTACAACATTGCACCTGGTGTAAACTTTAATGCACTGTGCACTTAAATATTTGTTAAGGGGGTAGATCTCACGTTAAGTGTGCTTACCACAGTAAAATGAGTTTTCTTTTTTCAAAATATAAATGACTATGACACACTTTTAGCTGGTATATACTCTCTCTGGTTTTTCTTGCTTGCTTCTTTTAATGAAGCAAGTTGCCATGTTCTGAGCTACCCTATGAAATGACCTATGTGGCAAGGATCCAAGAGTGACCTCTGGCCAACAGTCCTTGAGGAAGTGAATCCTGCCATGGGCCATGTAAATGAGCTTGGAAACTGATCCTTTCCTGCCTGCATATAAAACTGCAACCCTACCTGGTCCCTTGATTGCATCTTGTAAAAGACCCAAAGTCAGAGGAACTAGCTAAGCTATACTCTGATTCCTTACGTAGAGAAAATGTGAAATAATAAATAGTGCTGATTAAGGCATCAAACTGTAGAGTAATTTGTTATTCAGCAATAGATACTAAAACAGATACATAATTTAGATCTTACTTTTAATGTATATTTGAAAAATGTTCACAAGGCTTTTATATCTTTCTTAGAGAAACAAAATACACTATAAGCTGTATTTTTTAGAGAAACAAAATACACTATAGACTCCCTTTGACTGCTTTCAGCAAAATTATTGGTATAAATAAATTAATGAAGTAAAATAATTTGGTGGAGGTTTCAATATTTTATCATTGGTACGGTAATGTTATAGCTACTAAACATGAATACATGTATACCTGATCATTTAAATACAATATGTCAATCACAATGATTGACTATAGGTAAAAAAGTTTCAACTGGTATTTTCTTACTGTTTTAAGTACTGACATAAGTTAAATAATAGCTAATAAATATAATTGCTCAATCCGCACACTATGTGACCTGTTTTTAAAGCCTAAAAAAAAAACACTAGTTAACAAAATTGGCAGAAGATGGTGAGAAACTTAGCCACCCTTTTCATAAAATCGCACATCTTATAACTGAATATTCTTGATCAAGATGGTAATTATACATAACCTACTAGCTTGATTTATTTCTGTCATTATGTAAAACTTTAGGGTCCTGCTTTATCAGTATTCCACAGTAATCAAATTATAATGATAAGCTCTTCTCATATAACTTACAGATGTGGTACAGGATTAGTTATGATAATTACCATTCTTAGATATCTCTCAATTATAGATCAGTAAAATTAGAGACACTGCTGTGTCTTCAACTCTTCTAATAGTGCCTGATGTGCAGTAAGGCCAGTCTATATTTGTTGTCATATTAAAACTGTAAAACTGTATTACACTGTATTAATCATATTAAAATTTTTAATCACAATAAAAATTCACAATGATTTTTAAAATATCAACAATCAAAAAAGTAAAAGAAAAATTATGATTTGGTAATATAGCAATAATGTAATTCCTTACAGTTATATTTTTATGTATATTAATTCAATTATGAATTCATATAAAAATATGTATTAAATGCCTACTCTCTATTCCAGTACAAAATTAGACTCCGAGGACATACTCCTGAAAAAGAGAAAACATCAAACCAATTCCTTTGCTAATAGACCCATATGGAAGAGTTGGAAAGACAGAAATGAAACCAATAAACATAAATCAAATACTGAAAGAAGAAAGAAAGTTTCTCTGAGGCAGAATGACAGAATGAACCTTTTTTTTTTCTTTAAGGGAAGGAACTATCAAGGAAATCCTCAAAGACAAGGAGATTTTTAATAATTATTGAGTAGTGAATAGTTGATACCAAAAAGGCAGGCAGAGAAGCATTCCAAGCAGCAAGTGTGAAAAGCACAGGCTCCAATGTGCATGAAGAGAGCTGGAATCTTGCTAGAATCTTGGACCCATATCTACCAGCTATTACAGGGCTGATGGAACTATATTTAAAAAAATGATTTCTAAGAACATTTGAGCAGTTAACCCACAAAGTTGAAAGACGTTAAGGACACCTTGTCCTAGCCTCACCTTCTGTTCCCGAGTTTGGAATCTAATCCTAATAAAAGTGATACACTGCATTATTGTACTCTTTCATTTTTGTGTTAATTATGAAAGTACATTCTTTATAACCTCCTAAAGTACTGCCAATTTATATGCTGTGGGACTGCCCCTTGACCTCTCTGTGCCACAGTGTTCCACAACCACTTGTGTCAAAGCAATGTGAGTATGTTAATCAAAAAACTGCTAAGCACAGGAGTCACTTAAAAAGTATCCACCCAGGGGCGCCTGGGTGGCTCAGTCAGTTGGGCCTCTGACTTCAGCTCAGGTCATGGTCTCCTGGTTTGTGGATTCGAGCCCCACATCGGACTCTCTGCTGACAGCTCCGAGCCTGGAGACTGCTTCGGATTCTGTGTCTCCTTCTCTCTCTCTCTGCCCCTCCCCAACTCATGCGCTCTTTCTCTCTCTCTCTCTCTCTCTCTCTCTCTCTCTCTCAAAAATAAGCATTAAAAAAAAAGTACCCACCCAAAGGTTCCATTTGTGTTGTTTCAGAAAAAAAATTATATACTTATAAAATTATATATGCATATAAAACTATACACACACACACATATATATATATATAATTATATATATGGTTTTAGCATGATCCCTGGTGTCTGCAACTACAACAAAACTCTATTTACAAACACACCCCATAGCCTTTTCAGTTCCAATATCATATTTTTTCCCAGTTTACAAAATTTCTCTATCTTTACTTGAATCTTTCAAATGACACATTCATTAATATGTTTTGGTGACTATTAGATTTTATTACATTTTTTAAATACATATTAGTTTGGTACCTATTTTTTTTTTGTAAAATCTTTAGAATTCAGCCATCACATACACAAAAAATAGGTATAGCCCTCTCATAGAATTGGGGGAAACAGAAAGACATTTAAAATAGGTAATTATACTAAGGTGTGATAAGTATTGTGATGGGGGAAATACTGAGTGAGACAAAAGCAAAAAATAGATAGGATGAACTTGGTCTCAGGACCAGAAAAGTGTTCCAAAGGAAGACTATTTAAGGGAGAGACTAGGAAGATAAATAAGAATTGCTCAAGAAAGTGAGAAATGTGAAGAAGGATAGGTAGTGGGGGATAAATGGTGAGAGACTCATTTTTGAACAAAATCAAAAGCCTAACAGGAAGACACAGCTGGTCACTTTGGGGGACAAAGTTCACTGTATCTGAGGTTTAGAGTATATGGACGTTGAATATGTAAGAGAAATCACAAGATGAGGTTGGAGAGAAAGGCAAAACCCCATGATACAAGACCCAGTAAGGCATGTTGCTCTATTCTTAGGACAATGGGAACCCAATGAAAGAATTGAAACAGAGTAGACATGATTTAAGAGATGATCCTGCTACAGTTTGCAAAATGATAAGCCATATGACAATCTGTTGTACTAGTTGGGGCAAGAGATGATATGATCATTGCCTTTACTAGAAGGATGACTATGGATGAATTTGGTAGGCGCTTAAGAAATAGAAATGTCAGGGGTGCCTGGGTGGCGCAGTCGGTTGAGCGTCCGACTTCAACCAGGTCACGATCTCGCGGTCCGGGAGTTCGAGCCCCGCGTCAGGCTCTGGGCTGATGGCTCAGAGCCTGGAGCCTGTTTCCGATTCTGTGTCTCCCTCTCTCTCTGCCCCTCCCCCATTCATGCTCTGTCTCTCTCTGTCCCAAAAATAAATAAACGTTGAAAAAAAAATTAAAAAAAGAAATAGGAATGTCAGTGCTCGGTGTCTGAATAAGTATCACTAAGGGCAGAAAGAGAAGCAACTGATGATTTCCATGTTACCACCTGTGAAAATAGGTTTAACAATGGAGTCATTTATTGTGAAGAGAGAGCCTCAGTTTAGAACTAAATTTGATGTATTCAGATTTGACCGCTATACACATTGATAGCCGAGCACAAATGACCAATAAGCAAGAGGCTATAAAGTTCCACCATTTCCTTAGCACTTTTCGGAGTAAAGTGACATGTGTTATTCTTCTGCAAGTGTGAATGTACTCTTTTCAATAATATTTCTACAATAATTTTGATGCACATCATACAAAGGTCTAATGATTACATTACCACTTCCATTAGAACATAAAGTGAAATAATGAGGAGCCAAGAAAAATCTTGGGTTGCTAACTTACTGTTAGGTGAGTAGGACAATGAATCATCTGAAAGAACCCTGAATTACGGCACTATGTGAATGTTTTAATGGCAGTTATATGTTATGTCTCTGTGTGTGTGTGTGTGTGTGTGTGTCGCACAACTAAAAGCCACCCATGTATTCTTCTAGAAATCTGCCATAACGGGAATGACACATCATACATTTTTGATGTTTGTGAGAATTCTGGGACACATCTACATTCTCAGAGCCAGTCATGGAGAAATAATGTGGAAGGAAAATTTGGAGGGGAGGGTAGAACTAAAAGGATGCAATAATAGAAGGTAGAAATAAATGAATGTTCTTTTTTTGTGAGGGAATCTCTTCAGCTGCATTTCTCAATCTTACCTATATGTGGAGTCACCTGTGGAAGTTTTAAAACATACATGCACTAGGCCCACCCAATAAGTATAGACTCAGTATCTGTGGGTTTAGGTGGTAGGCATGGTACTCTTTAAAACCTTCATTAGTGAATCTGAGATCTACCCTTTATTAAGAGTAGCTAGTTTATAACTTCTATTGAAAGGAGAAGAGTCATATATTGCTACATATTTTTTTTTATATATATGAAATTTATTGACAAATTGGTTTCCATACAACACCCAGTGCTCATCCCAAAACGTGCCCTCCTCAATACCCATCACCCACCCTCCCCTCCCTCCCACCCCCCATCAACCCTCAGTTTGTTCTCAGTTTTTAACAGTCTCTTATGCTTTGGCTCTCTCCCACTCTAACCTCTTTTTTTTTTTTTTCCTTCCCCTCCCCCATGGGTTCCTGTTAAGTTTCTCAGGATCCACATAAGAGTGAAACCATATGGTATCTGTCTTTCTCTATATGGCTTATTTCACTTAGCATTACACTCTCCAGTTCCATCCACGTTGCTACAAAAGGCCATATTTCATTTTTTCTCATTGCCACATAGTACTCCATTGTGTATATATACCACAATTTCTTTATCCATTCATCAGTTGATGGACATTTTTGCTACATATTTTTAATTTTACAAATATAATTTCTAAGTGTGAAATGTAATATGAACAGTTGTACTTAAAGGTAACAGTTTAATACATCACCTCGATAAGAGAAAGGATAAAAACCATATGCTCATTTCAATAGATGCGTAAAAAGCATTTGACAAAGTACAACATCCATTCATGATAAAAACTATCAACAAAGTACATGGAGGGGGGAACATACTTCAACATAATAAAGGGCTTATATGAAAAATCCACAGCTAATATACTCAATGGGGAAAAACTGAGAGCTTTTCACCTAAGGTCAGGAACAAGGCAACGATGTCCTCTCTCACCACTTTTATTCAACACAGTACTGGATGTCCTAGTCACAGCAATCAGACAACCAAAAGAAATAAAAACCATCCAAATTGACAAGTAAGGAGTAAAAATTTTACTATTTGCAGATGACATGATCCTCTAGGTAGAAAAGCCTAACAATGCTACTAAAAAACTACAAGAACTGATAAATGAATTCAGTAAAGTCACAGGATACAAAATTGATATACAGAAATCTGTTGCATTTCTGTACACTACAGGAAGAAGATATGAACAGACACTTCTCCAAAGAAGAGATACAGGTGGACAGCAGACACATAAAAAGACGCTCAACATCGCTCATCACCAGGGAAATGCAAATCAAAACCACAATGAGATATTACCTTACATCTGCTAGAGCTAAAACCAAAAACACAAGGAACAGGTGTTGGCAAGGATGTGGAGAAAAAGGAATTCTTGTGTACTGTTGGTGGGAATGCAAACTGGTGCAGCCACTCTGGAAAACAGTGGAGGTTCTTCAAAAGGTAAAGCTATCCTGAGATCCACTAATTGTAATACTGGGTATTTGCCAAATAATACAAAAACACTAATTTAAATGGATACATGCAACCCTATGTTTATTGTAGCATTATTTACAGTATCCAAGATATGGAAGCAGCCCAAGTGCCAACTGACAGATGAATGGATAAAGATGTGGCATACATATACAATGGAATATAATTCAGCCATAAAAGAGAACAAAATCTTGCCATTTGCAACAACATGGATGGATCTAGAGAGTATAATGCTAAGCAAAATAAGTCACTCAGAGAAAAACAAATACATATGATTTCACCCTTATGGGGAATTTAAGAAACAAAACAAATGAACAAAGGGGGAAAAGAGAGAGAGAGAGAAAGAGAGAGAGAGAGAGACCAAGATACAGACTCAACCTCAGAGAAAAAACTGACAGTTATCAGAGGGAAGGTAGGTGGGGGGATGGGTGAAATAGGTGAAGGGGTTTAAGAGTACATTTATCATTATGACCACTGAGTAATGTATAGAACTGTTGAAAAAAAGAAAGGTTTATAGTTTTTTTTTTTTTTTTTTTTTTCTAACAACCCAGGGATTTCTTTAGGGATCAGAATTTCAGAAAGCATAACAGTAATAGGTTATCCACTTTGCATGTAACGCTTATTTCGTGAAAAATGTTTGTCTTTTAATAAAACCCGTTAAGGAGATTAGTTTTCATCTTAGAGTGATGCTATAGCCACTGAACTGTAATATGCAGTTTTTTCAGAATAATGTTGGTTTAGTATTTTTTTTCATTTTTTTCAAACTTTATTTAAATTCCAGTTAGTTGACATATAGTTTAATATTAGTTTCAGGTGAGGATTTAGTGATTAGGTTTAGTATTCTTAAAAATAGATTTTTTTCATAGCGATAAGACATGGAACAAAGATGTTTACCATATAAAAACAAATCCTAATCCTAATGTTTTAAAAACACTTTTTTAGTCGACTAGTTATTGAATAACCAACTACAATAAGAATATATACTGCATTAAAAATTTTTTTGATGTTTGTTTATTTTTGAGAGAGAGAGACACACAGACCATGAGTAGGGGAGGGGCAGAGAAAGAGGGAGACAGAATCCGAAGCAGGCTCCAGGCTCTGAGCTGTCAGCACAGAGCCCGATGCAGGGCTCAAAATCACAAACTGCAAGACCATGACCTGAGCCAAAGTCAGCTTAACTGACTGAGCCACCCAGCCGCCACAAGAATATATATTGTATTTAGAAAAGAGCCTGCCCCAGTTCCCACAATATCCAGCTTATTTTCTCTTCTTCCTAGAGGGAGCCAATCGGTGACATTTTCCTATTCCAGACCAAATAAGAGCTACACCAAAGCAGAAAGAATGGGTAAAATTACAGCCGGACATTGCTGAGCTTTTTTCTTTTTGTGCCTTAATTTTCATGTCTTTAAAATGAAGAATCCCTTCAACCACAGTTTATTAAGCTAAGTAGGCCATGAGTTGCTAAAATAGTTTAAAATTGTTCTCTGAGCTTCTAGCCTAGATCCCTTACTTAAGTAAATCTCACACTTCAATATCTGGATAGATACTATAATTTCATTAAAATTAACAGGTTTGTCTACATTTTTTAAAAATCTGTTAGGATAAAAACCAAGCTCTGGAACATCATGGAAGCCAACAGCCTTCCATCAAGATTCCCTCACAAAGAAACATTTAAATATATGTGTGTTGTTAGACACATAACATATACCCTCTCCCCAGATACAAGGTAACAATATTCTGAAACACCTTTGACAATTTTGAAGAATAGCTATCCTTGTATAGATAATAAGCATTGTTATATGTTAATATCAAACCAAAGAAACATCTTTTAAAATAAGATTTTAATCTGTAGGTGATCTTTTGAAAGTACTTAAGATCGCTTATTCTAACAAATGTGTGTCAGCGAAATAGTGATGTTATAAACCACCAAGTGAGAATGGAAGTTGATTTGCTACCAGAAAATAAACTCAAACATATTTGTTTAAATGAGCTTCCATCAGAATAAGATTAAGCCAAAATAAAATTAATTCTCTTTTATAATACAGTTCTTATTCTAAGAATGATGTTCCAGAAACTTCATTTCTCTTTAATTATTTTATCATGTGCTAAAATAAATAAAAAAGAAAATATAAAAGAGCTTGGAACAGTTGTTTTCAAGCTAGGTGACAAAAGATAGCACCATAACCTCAAATGAAATAAATGGACTCATAGGAGAAGAAAATCTTTGAAAATCGAAAATGTAGATGATAGCAGCTTTAAGTGGTCACCAACATTTCATTTATCCAACAAATATTTATTGAGATCCTACTATATGCTCAGAACCAGAGACAGAATTGTGTTAATGTCAGGCAAATCAGAGAGCATAGAGCCTAGATAGAAAACTATTACGATTATATGTTTACTTTATTCGCCAAAATTTTCTATTTCAAGCATCTTTAAAATGTCTAAAACTTTAGAATATTATTTGTAATTTTAACTATGAAGTACACGTGAAGTAATAATAAGAAAACTGTCAGGGGCACCTGGGTGGTTCAGTTGGTTATCTGACTTCAGCTTAGGTAATGAACTCATGGCTCATGAGTTCAAGCCCCACATTGGGTTCCCCCACTGAGCTGTCAGCTCAGAGCCTGGAGTCAGCTTCAGATTCTCAATCTCTCTCTCTCTCTCTCTCTCTCTCTCTCTCTCTCTCTCTCTCTCTCTCCGTCTTTCTCTCTGCCCCTCTTCTGCTAGCACTCTGTCTTTCTCTCTCTCAAAAACAAATAAATTTATAAAACTCTTAAAAACAAAAAAAGAAACCTGTCTTCAAACAAAAATATATATACATACACATATACATACATATATATACATATACATACATATATATGTACATACATACATGTATATATATGTGTATGTGTATAGATATAGATATAGATATATTTTCCCACAAAGTCCCTTTGGACAAGGAGCAAAACAATTTTTTTTTCTTTTTTTTTTTTTTCTTTTTTTTCTTTTTTATTTTTTTTTATTTTTTTTTATTTTTTTTATATGAAATTTATTGACATATTGGTTTCCATACAACACCCAGTGCTCATCCCAAAAGGTGCCCTCCTCAATACCCATCTATTTGCTGTCTACAACAATTTTTTTTTTAAATAGGGCACCTGGGTGGCTAAGTCATTTGAGCTTCTGACTCTTTAAAATTTTTTTTTTCTTATTATATTTATTTACTTTTGAGAAACAGAGTGAGACAAAGCCTGAGTGGGAGAGGGGCAGAGAGAGAAGGAGACACAGAACCTAAGGCAGCCTCCAGGCTCTGAGCAGGAGGTCAGCACAGAGCCTGATGTGGGGCTCAAGCCCATGAACTGTGAGATCATGACATGAGCCAAAGTCAGACACTCAACCGACTGAGCCACCCAGGTGCCCAGAGAGCTTCTGACTTTTGATGTCAGTTCAGGTCAGGATCCCAGGGTCATGTGATCAAGCCTGCCATCAGGCTCTGTGGTGACCAAGAAATGTGCCTAAGATTATCCCTCTCTCCCTTTGCCCCACTCCCCCACTGGTGCTATCTCATTCTCTATCTCTAAAGATTAAAAATATAAAAAAATAATTAAAAAATAATAAAATTTAAAAAATAAAATAAAATAAAGCAAAATAAAATGTCAAATGGGGTGGCTGGGTGGCTCAGCTGATTAAGCATCTGACTCTTGGGTTTCAGCTCAGGTCATGATCAAGGTTTGTGAGATTCTCTCTCTGTCTCTATCTCTCTCTGTCCCTCCCCTGATCACACACTTTCTCTCACTGTTTCTCTCTCTCTCCCCCTCTCAAAATAAATAAATAAACATTAAAAAAATGGCAAATAATATTTACAAGCTCTGGAGAGTAAGAAAAATCATATTCTTAACTTTATCAGAAATAAAAATATAAGACTTAAGTCTCTGATATGAATTTATTTCCCAGTTTTAGGAAACTATCATACTGTTTTTAAAAAATCAGCATCTAGGAAAATATGTTTGAATAGCTTACACCACAAGTATCAACCCTGTGTTATGTATCTTACACTCAGCCCTTGAGCCTCCTTTATGACCTGTCCTGATTTCTATATGTTATGCCTAAGTCCGCTTCTGGTTAACTCACAGACTGTGCACTCAGTGATTCTGATCCAAGAGCGTTATGAATTACTTCATGAAATTTAAAACGCACATAGGTTGTCTAAAATCTCTCTTACTGGTTTTCGTGTGGAATGTAGCATCAAAGAAAGGGGAGTTTGTCAGAGATACTTGAACTGACCAAAGAAATTTTAAGCATTTGTAGTGTCCTCTGGAAAGAAAAGTTTATACTAGAACAATTCTTCCCTATAGGATAGCATATTAGCTTCGGCTGATGACGCTCTACCCACAACTCAACTAGGAAATATAAGAGAGCAGACTAATGACAGGGGGGATATCACAGACTTGGGAATTAGATCGTGTGTGTGTGTGTGTGTGTGTGTGTGTGTGTTTGTATGTGTGTGCGCGTGCACATTGTGTGTGCTGGTAGTGATGATGGTGGTTGGAAAGTTGTGGTTTGGTGTAAAGAAATGTAGAAAGAAACCAAGAGTTTCTAACGGTGTCCTTACTTATCCCCAGCTCTGCCTGCCTCATCGGTTTAGAGTAAGAAACTAGAAATGCCCAAATCAGGAGGGATAGTATGTACCCAGGGAGAGTGCAAAGCAGATAATGAAAGGGGAAAACTGACTAGCTAGACCCTAAGCTAATTATACTCTGGAAACTAAAGGGCTACACAATGAGAAGTCAGCTTTTCAAGAAAAAAAAAAGTGCTCACAATAAGTATAACTTCTGAGAGTTTTGTTTGGCTCAGGGCCACTACTGTAAGTGTGTAGGGAGGAGGGAGTGTGGCAAAGAGGGCGTGGTTGAACTTTAAAGTTTTCTGTAGAGGCAGCGTAAGATGGGTCCTAGGCTTTCACCCCTCCTTCTACATACTCACACGTCTAGGTTTAAAACTGGCCCAACAAAAGAGGAGCTCAGAAAAAAAAAAAATAATAATAAATTGCTGGTAGTGCTTGGACTATAAAAAAATAATAATAATCAAAAGCTGATTAGTGTATTGTATGGGTTATTTACTTAAATGGGGGCAAACGGATTTAGAATTTTTAAAAACCCTAAGAAGGTACCCTAATAAGACATCTCTGAATATCACCTCAGATGTAGTAAGCTAGAAAGAGTGCTGCTCTCATCCTTACAAAATAGAGAAAGAGGGACAAATTGCAAATTAATGATTTTTTCCTCTAGCCTTCCAGAGAAACTGAGGTTTCAGGCAAAGCACTTAATTCCAAAACTAGAGAGAGTTAGGCACCTTCAGGGAGAAGCCGAACACACACACATTTGCTTATCTAGGGTACATATGGCCATATGCCATTTAAGCCAGTTAAGACATAGTTGAAAATGTTTAATGATTTGCTAAAGCTGTGTGTGAATTAGTGTGAGAACATGAAGCCACTGGGGGCTGCCCATGTAGGGGGATTTATTCCCACTTGCTGTGTTTCCTCAATTAGCCCCATTGGCATTGGCAGGGGATAGTGGAAACAATCCTGAGAACATGTCTATGGTGATGCTGGCTGGGGTAGGGAAACAGCAGGTATTGCTGAAATTCTGCACAGACCATCCTTTTCCTTTCTTCCCCCAAACAAAATGTTTAATCTGTAGAGGCAAAGGGAACAGGGTTAAAAAGAAACAAACACAAGTACAAACCCTGAAAGAAAGCAATAGTACATGCCGGGTCCAGAGCTATAGTTATAGAAAGGGCAAGAAAATTTCCTTAGGTTATATCCCGAAGACCCAAGGACACAGTACCTGCTGAGACTGGGTCTTAATCAGAACAGTAGAGAATGAATGTTCCACTCCTCTGCCCCTGCTACCATGCTAACAAGCATTGAGTAAAAATGGCAACGAAATAAAGATGAGAGCTGCAGACAGAATCTTTCCAAGTTACAGTATAAAAGCTCAAAGCCAAGGAGTGAGCAGACATTGAGCAAATAACCTTTGGTACTGAGGGCATGCTCATCAAATGAACATTAACATAGGTGTATTGTATTGGAGAATCCATGACAACTAAAAATACTCAAAGATAAAAATGAGCTTGATTTGTGTCACAGTTTGATATGGCCTTCCAAAAATTTTATGCAATTCTAAGCTGCTTGAGTAGGAAGAGGGTCCCTAGGATACCAAATTGTTAACATTTTAAATATACTCCACACTGGCTGTACCACATTTTATTGTTACACACCTGAAGGGCAAAGTAGAGGGCAATACCAAGCCAACAAACATTCAAAAGAATGTAACCTAATGTGATAGCACTAGAGAACATTCAAAATTTAATTGGTAGAAGGATCAAGGCATGTTCAACCTTGACAAAGAAAACTCTATGGAATATATGCTAGGTATTCAAAAACATTTAAGGATTTTCAAATGGAAAAAATGCATTTTGTATACAGTATTGCCAGATAGAAATAATTAGGACTAATTTGAATCAATCATTGAAGCCTATGCTTTCAATTATGGACAAAATAACTTCTAATTCATCAAAGTAGCCTAAAGATAAATATACTACTTCTGAGGTGTATAATTAAAGGTACTCAAGTGTGTGTGTGTGTGTGTGTGTGTGTGTGTGTGTGTGTGTGTATAATAATTAATATTGGAAAATACTTTAAAGTTGATCATTATTAGATCAAATTAGATTTAATACTCGCTGATTGTATCATTGTATCAGGGGTGAAACACACATCAGATTTTTCAACTCAGATTTTATATTGATACCTTTTGATAAAGAAAGCTTATGATCATACTTAGGCTAAAAATTTTACATGATATTAAAAGCTATAAATCTTCTAAAATAAGTCCTTTGGCAGGAGATAGTACTAACTTTTTATTTCAATGGATAAACACAGCTAAGGAGAGAGTCAATGTAAACAATTCAGAAAAAAAAATTCAAAATGGGCAAGAGATTTATACTTATGTATTGAATGTACTAAAAACACTGAAGCTGCTTTGTATTATGTATGGCTTACACTTTAAGAATGCACTCTTCTTCTAAAGGAAAGCAACCTCAATACATTACATGAATCATTTTTCAGACAGGAAACACTGGGATTTGCCAATATCAGTGAAGGTGACCCTTTTGTAAGAGTTTCCTTTCCTTTTGTCTCCATCTTCCACCAGGTTCTTGGATAAATTTAAAAATAGAATTGGCACTTGAAAATATATCTTAATTTATGTTTAAATATTAAGAACTCTATAATTTAAAAGAAAATCTTGGCAATGCTTTGTAGCTTGTGTTTATAGGGAAGATTTCATGAAACAAAAGACAGATAACTGAAAATGGCTTCTGGGTTTGCATGTTACAAAAGAAAAGAGAGAGAGAGAGAGAGAGAGAGAGAGAGAGAGAGAGAGAGAGAGAGAATTTGCTGCCAGGAATAACAGAATGTGAAACAAGACTTGCAATTCATCAATACAATTTTTTTTCTTTTTTTTTTTTTAACCTGGAGCAGAGCTGGTTGAACAGATGTGGAGGGATTTCAGTTCAGGAAGGGAAAAGTATCCTGGATCCACACAAAAGAGCAATTTTTTTTTTTTTTTCAGTGCAGAATCCTATGGGATGTCTATGGTAGGGAGGCAACACTGGTAACCCTGGCTTATTCTCTTGAGTCAAAAGAGCACAAAGGCATTATCCATCTATATTTCCCCATAAGACATTGTCTGGCATAAATTTAAGAATAAATACTATGGAAAACAATGTAGCAACTATATTCTTTTCTAATAAAATAAGATTAATTATTAAAGAGCTCAGGTCTTAACTCTATTTAAAAATAAAATCCAATAAAAAGGCAACTGAATTTAATCAACAAATAAAATACTTGCTGCTAATATTTTTATAATTTTTCCAAATATGATTTTCTTAAATAATTCATATATCTCATAATTCATTTAAATCATATAAATGATAATACTTCCAAACCTAACAGTTTTAAGCAATTTTGGGTAACATTAACAGCCAAACTCTATAATCAAATTTGCCTTCTGCAATATTTCCATTTTCTATAACTTTTTACATTCATCAATATTTTTTTTTAATTTTTTAACACTTATTCATTTTTGAGAGACAGAGAGAGACAGAGCATGAGCAGGGAAGGGGCAGAAAAAGAGAGACACAGAATCCGAGGCAGGCTCCAGGCTCTGAGCTGTCAGCACAGAGCCCAATGCAGTGCTCGGACTCACAAACTGCAAAATCATGACCTGAGCCAAAGTTGGTCGCTCAACCAACTCAGCCACCCAGGCGCCCCTACATTCATCAATAATTGCTACAAATTTAACCATACCGTAACATGGGGTAGCCGCTTTCTTTTTTTCCTTAATGATTGCTTGTTTGTTTGTTTATGTATATATGTTTGTATTTATTTATTTAGAGAGAACACAAATAGGGGAGGGGCAGAGAGAGAGAGAGAGAGAGAGATTCAAGCAGGCTCCTCACTGTCAGTGCAGAGCCTGGAGCAGGGCTCAATCTCGTGAACTACAAGATCATGACGTGAGCCAAAACCAAGAGTTGGATACTCAACCAACTGAGCCACCCAGGCACCCGAGTAGCACCTTTCTCAATCAAGTGTGTGAGTCTTATGTATGAGAACAGAACCAAGAAAAAAAAGCAAACAAACAAAACCCTAGTCATATGACATAAGGTACCTAGAAATGGCACATATTACCAATGGCCAAAGGCACACACATTCCAATTAACAAAGCAAGTTGCACTGTCAAACCTTTCATCAGTGGGCAGGATGTAAAATCCTATTGCAGGAGAAGGTCCAGGAGGAAAGGGAAATAAATATTTTTGACAAATAATACAATCCAGAACATAAATAGATAGTGTTATATCTTAACAGTTGTAGATATCTTAATTCAATCCTCATCCTCAACTTCAGATGAGTTTTTGGAACTTGAAATAGAACTTTTTTTTTTTTTTTTTTTCAACGTTTATTTATTTTTGGGACAGAGAGAGACAGAGCATGAATGGGGGAGGGGCAGAGAGAGAGGGAGACACAGAATCGGAAACAGGCTCCAGGCTCTGAGCCATCAGCCCAGAGCCTGACACGGGGCTCGAACTCACGGACCGCAAGATCGTGACCTGGCTGAAGTCGGACGCTTAACCGACTGTGCCACCCAGGCACCCCGAAATAGAACTTTAATAAATTCTAAGTGGATATACAAAGTAACTCTTCACAATTATGAATAGCTAATATACATAGATGACATAACATTTACTGATAGTGAAAAATACAGGAAATACTGTCCTAAAAATCCTAATTAAAATTGCACTGAATTGTATTTATTAAACTTAAATGCTGATATAAGAAAACAAATTTAATTGTGAACATGGAGAGTGAGGAATGAAGAGAAAATTTTGAGAGTAATCTCAATGAGCTTTCTAAAATTCATGAATGTCTTAGAAATTGATGACATTGGTTTATAACAGCAATGATTTCATAATAATACCTATGACCTAAATCCCATAATTAGTGCCTCACACATTTATCTTAAGCTTCTCTTTAAGTTAACAATCAATGTTATGTTATATTTAACTCTTAAGGTAAGCATGTGTTAAAATAGAGGAAAAAATTCTGGGTAAAAGGAAGGAGCAAAATATTACATACAGAACATCAAAAGACCTAGAAAAAAATAAAAGAAAAAATGCATATATGAAAAATTATTTGGTAAGTAGAAGAGTCTGATTTAAATGCCATCAAAGATAGAACGAAAGCAGAGGAATATGATACACAATTAATACCTCTGAGAGAAATGCATACCATAGAGAAATTAGTGGAGACAGTTTATATATCAGTCAGCACTTACATCTTTGGTCAAGAAAAGCTAATTTGTTACCTAATTTGTTAGGTGATAAGAATTAGAAAAATACAGGGTATTTGTATGAGTCTGGTAAAAAAAAAGAAAAAAATATTTTACTTTTTTTTTTTTTAATTTTTTTTTTCAACGTTTATTTATTTTTGGGACAGAGAGAGACAGAGCATGAACGGGGGAGGGGCAGAGAGAGAGGGAGACACAGAATCGGAAACAGGCTCCAGGCTCCGAGCCATCAGCCCAGAGCCTGACGCGGGGCTCGAACTCCCGGACCGCGAGATCGTGACCTGGCTGAAGTCGGACGCTTAGCCGACTGCGCCACCCAGGCGCCCCATTTTTTTAAAGTTTATTTTAAAACTTTAAAATAGAAAGAGACAGCGTGAGTGGGGGAGGGGCAGAGAGAGGGAGAGAGAGAATCTCAAGCGGACTCTGTGCTGCCAGCACAGAGCTGGACATGCGGCTTGAATCCTGAAACCACGAGATCGTAACGAGCTGAAGCCAAAAGTCAGACACTTAAGGGACTGAGCCATCCAAGCACCTGAAGAAAAATATTTTAATAAACTGTGTCTTCCTACATATCACCTATGTATAAGTTCTTTCTACCTAAAATTAAATATATTTTACTTGAGCAGTAAAATAGAATTAAAACAAATTTTGTGTAATAAATGTGACATGTAATGTTTGTAAGTATGATGTGTTACTTTGATACCTTTGAATGTTGTAATATGGCTGCCAATGTAGCAAAATTTAACACATTACATAATTATAGCACACTATTATAATCTATGTTCACTATACTGTGCATTAGATCTCTATGGCTTATTTACTAATTACAAGTCTCTGCCCTTAAATATTATCACTTATATCCTCCACCTCCCTCCATCCTGTGGTAACTAACACTTTACTGTGTTTTTACTCTGTTTTTTACAGGTTTAACCTTTTTTTTTTTTAGATTCCATATATAAGTGATATCATAGATTACTTGTTATTCTTTGTCCAGTTTATCTTGCTTAACATAACATGTTCAAAGCCCTTCCATGTTGTCCCAAATGGGAGGATATCTTCCTTTCACATGACTGAATGATATCCCATTGTGTGTATGTAGCACATCTTTTTTATCCATTCGTGTTTTGATGGGCATTTGAACTGTTTCCGTAACTTGGCTTTGGGAATAATGCTCCAATAAATACAGGTGTGCATATATCTTGCCATTTTCATTTCCTTTGGGTATATATCCAGAGTTGGAATTGCTGGATCATATGGCAGATCTATTTTTCATTTCTTGAGGAATTCCCACATTGTTTTCCATAGCGTTAGACATTTATATCACCTTCAGCAATGTATAAAGACTCTCTTTTCACGAGTATATGTTGCCTCTTGTCTTTTTGATGATAGCCATTCATTCTGACGGGTGGCTGTTAGATATCTCATTGTGGTTTTTGATTTGCACTTTCCTGATAATTAGTGATTCTGAGCATCTCTTGTGTATAGTGGTCATTTGCATGTTCTCTTTGGAGAAATGTTTATTTAGTTCTGCCCATTTCTTCACTGGATTATTTGGGAGGTTTTCCTTATTGAGTTGACAAAGTTCATTATATCCTTAGGATATTAATCCCTTATCTATCCAATATGTGGTCTGCAAAATTTTTCTCCCATTCTACAGATTGTCTTCATTTTGTTGTTTCTTTTGCTGTGCTGAAGCTTTAAGTTTGATGTAGTCCCATTTATGGATTGTTTTTTTGTTGTTGTTGTATGTGCTTTTTTGTGCAATGCCCAAGAAACTATTGCCAAGACCCATATAATAAGCTTCTTCCCTACAGTTTCTTCTAGCAACTTTATGATATCAGATCTTATATTTAAGTCTTTGCTCCACTTACAGTTAATTTTTGTGAGTGGTGTGAAATAGGGGTCCAAATTCATTGTTTTGCATATGTTTCCCCAGTTTTTGCAGCACCATTTGTTGCAGAGACCATCCTTTCCCATTGAAAAGTCTTGGCTTCTTTGTCAAATATTAGTTAATCATAGAAGCTGGGGCCTCATCTTAGGTTCTCTGCCCTGTTTCATCAGTTAGTATGCCTATTTTTGTGCCAGTACCGTATTGTTTTTATTACTATGGCTGTATAGTATAGTTTGAAATCCAGAAGCATTATACCTCTGGTTTTGTTCTTTTTTCTCAGGATTTCTTTGGCTAATTGAGGTCTTTTATGATTTCACACACATTTTAAGATTGTTTCTTCTATTTCGGGGTACCTGGGTGGCTCAGTCAGTTAAGCATCCCACTTCGGCTCAGGTCATGATCTCACGGTTCGTGAGTTCGAGCCCCTCATTGGGTTCTGTGCTGACAGCTCAGAGCCTGGAGCCTGCTTCAGATTCTGTCTCCTTTTCTCTCTGCTCCTCCCCCACTCATGTTCTGTCTCTCTCTCTCCTTCAAAAATAAATAAAAACATTAAAAAAAAGATTGTTTCTTCTATTTGAAGAATGCTTTTTGTTTTGATAGACAATACATTGAATCTGTAGGCAGGTTATGTCGTATGACAGTTTTAACAAGTTTAAACCATGAATACAGATGTCTTTCCATTTGTTTGTGTCTTCTTTGATTTTTGTCAGCAAAGTTTTGTAGTTTCTATGTACAGATCTTTCACTTCCTTCATTAAATTTATTCCTTCATATTTTATTGTTTTTGATGCTACTGTGAATGGGATGATTTTGTTTATTTTCCAGTGCTTCATCAGTAGTGTGAAGGAACAAAATTAATTAATTTCTGTAGGTTGATTTTGTATACTGCAACTTTAATTAAGTCATTAATTAATACCAATATTTTTTTTATTGATTCTTGGGATTCTCTCCATATGGAATCATACCAACAGCAAATAATAACCATTTTACTTCTTCCTTTCCAATTTAGATGCCTTTTATTCCTCTTTCTTTTCCAATTGCTCTAGCTGGGACTTCAGTATTATCTGTACCAGTAGTGGGAGCAGGCTTTCGTGCCTTGCTCCTGATCTTATGGGAAACACTTTTAATTTCTCTGTATTGAGTAGATTGTTAGCTGTGGATCTGTCATATAATACCTTCGTTATGTTATGCTCCTTTTATACCTAGTCTGTTCAGGGTTTTCATCATCAATGATTGTTACATGTTGTCAAATTCATTTTCTGCATCTATTGAGATGATCATGTGATTTTTATCTCTCATTTCATTGATGTGAGGTAATGTTTCTTGATTTGCATATGTTAAACAGCCCTGCATCCCAGGGATAAATCCCACTCAGTCATAGTGTATAATCCTTTAAATGTGTTCTTGAATTTGGTTTGCTAATATTTTCTTGAGAATTTTTACATGCATGTGCAGTAGAAATATTGGTCTATATTTTTCCTGTTTCTGTTCTGTCCTTACTTGGTTTTGGTATCAAAGTAATGCTGGTCTCAGAGAATAAGTGTTGCCTCCTCCCCAATATCTTGGAAGAGTTCAAGAAGATTGGTGTTAATTCTTCTTTAAGTTTTTGGTATAATTCTCCAGTGATGCCACTTGATCCTGAAGATTTCTGGGTTGGGAGTTTTTTGATTACTGATTCAATTTCTCTACTCATTATAATTTTGTTCAGATTTTCTGTTTCTTTTTTATTCAGTCTTGGTAGCTTGTGTGTTTCTAGAAAAGTATTCATTTCATCTAGATTATGTAATTTGCTGGCACATAATTATTCACAGTAGTCTCATGATTTCATGTATTTTGGTGGTACCAGTTGAAAGGTCCCCTCTTTTGTTTGTAACTTTGTAACTTTGTAACTTTACTGATTTGGCTTTTCTTTTTTCCTTAGTCCAGTTACAGTTCTGTCAATTTGTTTATCTGTTTTAAGATGAGAGATAATTCTTCTCTTTAAGAAGAATCTTCTCTTTTGTTGACCCATTCTATTTTTTCTGGTCTGTATTTCATTCACTTCCACTTTAATTCTTATTATATTTTTCCTTCTGATATCTTTGGTCGTAGTTTGTTCTTCTTTTTTGGGTTCCTTTAGGTATAAAATTAAGTTTTTATATTTTTCTAATGTCTTAATATATGCATTTATTGCTATAAACTTTACTCTCAGAACTGTCAATACATGTCAATACATGACATGCTGTGTTTTCATTTGTATTTCTTTTGAGATTTCTTTTTTATTTCCCTTTGACTTCTTCCTTAACCCCATGGTTGTTTAGAAGTGTGTTGTTTAACTTCCACATATTTGTAAATCTTCTCACTTTCCTCTTATTATTGATTTCTAAGTTTCATAACATTATGGCCAGAGAAGATAGTTGGTATTATTTCAATCTTAAATTTGCTAAGATTTGTTTTTTGGCCTATTATATGATCTGTCCTGGATATGGGGTCTGGAGAATGTTTTATGTGCACTTGAGAAGAATGTGTATCCTGCTGCTGTTGGATGTATTTGTTTATTAAGTCTATTTGTTCTAAACTGTGCTTCAATTCTAATATTTCCTTGTCGATTTTCCATTTATAGAATCCATCTATTGCTGATGATGAAGTATTAAAGTCCCTTACAATTATTGCATTTTTGCCTATTTTGCTCTTAAGTTCTGTTACTAATCGCTTAATATATTTTAGTGCTTGGGTACTGGGAATGTGTACATTTAGGATTGTTATATCTTCTTGATGTATTGATCCCTTATCATAAAATGACCTCCTTTGTCTTATTACATTTTTTGGCCTGATACAAGTTTGACTACACCTACCTTTTCTTCATTTCTGTTTGCTTGGAATATCATCTTCCATACTTCGCTTTGAGACTACGTGTGTCTTTAGAGCTCAAATGAGTCTCTTGTAGTCAGCATATAATTGGGTTTCACTATTATTTTATCCGTCCAGCCACTCTATGACTTTTGATTGGTGAGTTCATTCCATTTACATCCAGGGTGATTATGAATATGTCACAATTTATACTGCCATTTTAACTTTTGACTTCTGGTTATCTTGTCTCTGAATTGTTTTTTTTTTCCTTCTGTTTCTGTCTAGCTATGTAAGTTGGTAGTTGTCCATGGTGATTTGTTCAGTGTCTCCCTTTTTTATGTCTTGTGTTTCTTCTCTAGATTTTTGCTTTCATGATTACCATGAGGCTTACATGAAATATTTCATAGATAAAAACAGTCCTTTTTCTGCTGATAGCAGTTTATCTTCATTCATCTATAAAAGTTCCATTCTTATATTCTGCCTCTGTTATAGTTTAGATGTCACAAATTATCTCCTTTTATGCTATGATTTCATTACCAAGTTATGGTAGCTATAGTTATTTTTAATGCTCATTTATTCTAAAGTTTATGCTGTAATTAAAAGTTTAATATACTATTCTTAAAAAGACTTATTCTAATTCTGACTCTCATATTGATCAAAATTGTGTGTGTATTTTTTTGTTTGTTTGTTTGTTTCAGCTGAAAGAGCTCATTTCAACATTTTGTGTAAGCCAGGTCTAGGGTTTGTGAACTCCTTTAACTTTTGTTTGCCTGGGAAAGCCTTTATTTGTCCTTCATATCTGAAGGATAACTTTGCCAGATAGACTACTCTTCTTGGCTGGCAGTTTTTATCTTTCAATATTTTGCATGTGTCATTCTACTCTCTGCTGGCTTATAAAGTTTCTGCTGAGAAGCCTGCTGGTAGCCTAATGAGGGTACCTTTGTAGGTTACTGTCTTTTTTCCCTGGCTGCCTTTAAAATTCTTTATCATTGACTTTTGACAGCTTTAATATAAAACTGGAGAAGGTCTTTGTGCATTGAGATAATGAGGTGTTCTATTGGCTTTTTGGTCTTGTATACCCAGTTCCTTTCCAAGGCTTGGGAAATTCTCAGCTATTATTTCTTTAAATATACTCTCTGCTTCATCCTTCCTCATTTCTCTTTTTGAGATGTCCATTATTTTTATGTTGGATTTTCTAGTGGATTCATATAATTCTTGTAAGATTTATTCACTTTTTAGAAATTTTAGTTCTCTCTCCTTTGCCACCTGAATCATCTTTACATTTCAATCTTTATGCTCACTAATTCTCTCTTTTGCATGATCAGCTCCATTTCTAATCAATTCTAGTTCATTCTTCATGTCATTATTAGGTTCTTCAGTTCCAGAATATTTTGTTCCCTTATAGAAATTCAACCTCGGGGCGCCTGGGTGGCTCAGTCGGTTAAGTGGCCGACTTCGGCTCAGGTCATGATCTCGTGGTCCGTGAGTTCGAGCCCCATGTCGGGCTCTGTGCTGACAGCTCAGAGCCTAGAGCCTGTTTCAGATTCTGTGTCTCCCTCTCTCTGACCCTCCCCCATTCATGCTCTGTCTCTCTCTGTCTCAAAAATAAATAAACATTAAAAAAATTAAAAAAAAAAAGAAATTCAACTTCTATGGTAAAGTACCCCTTCTGTTTGTTACTTTTATTCTCAATATCATTGTATCCCCTTCTATTCTGAATTTTCTTGTAGCTCATTGAATTTCTTCATAACAGCTATTTAAAATTCTTTATCAGCTATATTGCAATATTCCATGTCTTTGAGTTCATTTGCTGGAAAATTGTCATTTTCTTTTTGTAATACCACATTACCATGATTTTTCATGGTGTTCAATGAAAAGTGCCTCTGCCACCACATTTGAAGTAGTGAACACCTGGGGCACCTGGGTGGCTCAGTCAGTTAAGCGTCCAACTTTAGCTCAGGTCATGATCTCAGGGTCTGTGAGTTTGAGCTCTGCGTCAGGCTCTGTGCTGACTGCTCAGAGCCTGGAGCCTGCTTCGGATTCTGTGTCTCTGTCTTTCTCTCTGCCTGCCTGTAATGACTCCTGCTACCAAGATGCTGATGTCACCCGTCAGTACCTCAGAATTTTTTTTTCTTTTTCTTTTACTTTTTTTTTTTTTTTTTTTTTGAGAGAGAAAGTGAGCAAGCACAAAAGCAGGGTAGAAGGAAAGAGGGAGAGAGAGAGAATCTTAACAGCTTCCATACCCAGTATAGAGCTGAATGCAGGGCTTGATCCCACAACCATGAGATTGTGACCTGAGCCAAAATCAAGAGTCAGATACTTAACTGACTGAACCACCCAGGGGCCTCCACATCAGAATTTTTAAAAAGGTATTGACATTTTGACATCCTGGGGGAAAAATAGAAAAGAAGTTCCAAATTAAAAAAATTCAAATGTTAGAGAATATGCAAGTAGGAAGTCTTCCAAGAAGTATTAGGAAAAAGAAAAGCATAATTTGAAATAAATGGATGAGTGAATAAGAAAAAAATATAAAACTTATCAGTCTTTTGGTTTGTTTTAGTTTTGAAAGACTTTACCCTCACTACCTATACTGAGCTACAAAGGTTCTATGTTCCCAATTCATTGCATTTATTTTGGCCATTGTATTCAAAATAAGTGGATATATATGTGAACTTTAAAGAAATAATGAGTGTGGGCAACCAAGAATGTGGCAACATCTTTTTCAGTTTAGAAAAAGTAACTTTCAAGGTGGAAGATATTTTACACAGATAACGATATGATCTGGTTAGGTTTTTGTAGTTACTCTGTTTTATGTTTGTTTTACTTTTATTTTGTTCCTTACCTGAAAGTGTGGCTATTGCTTTTAAAGTATCATGTTAGAAGCTTTTCAGGGGAGTTTTGGGTGGTTTACATTATAGTAAGATCACCTGGTAAAGTAAACCTAGTAGGAAGACTCTTACTTCACTTAAGAAGACTCTTCACTTCTTAAAACTCTTACTTCACTTTGTAAAACACAAAAAAAAGAGTCGATCCTCCTCTCAAACAGAGTAATGTTATCGAAATAGGATTTAACATGAGATAGGAAGGAGTATTGAAACTTTATATGGAGTTGAAGCTATGTTTAATATCATCCCTTCCCCTCCAAAAGAAAATGTAAACACAGTATTGTATTATGAGAAAATAAAAAAAATACTTAAGATTATAGGTGAGAATAATATGATCTATCATACTGTTATGATTCTTCAAATCTTACCTCATTTTTATGCTTGTCTTATTTAATATTTGAAAAAATACAGATAGAGACTGAAAGAATCCCTAGGTAGCCTTTGTCCATAACTCTCATTTTGAAGATAGTAATCTTTGGGTGTTTATAATGTTTATAATGTCTGGGTGGGTTTGTCTAATGTCACATAAGTAATCAGGAGCAGATTTAATTGTTAGTGTTCTTTTTTTGGTAAAAACATGGTAGATTCTATGCTCACTTATACATGCCTAGAAGTTTACAATTTTTGTAGAGTGCACTGAATGAAACACTGCATATCATGTCTGTTTGTCAAATTATTTGTATCTAGTTCTGCATTTCATGAGGTACCAAGAGGCCAAAGAATAAACTCCTTAGTATTAGTAGTAGTGCCCTCAAGTATATTTTGCTCTTTCCTTGCTTTACATTACCAACCTTACGAGCAGGTGGTAGAATAGACAATCCTCTGTTACACAGGTACACAGATGGACTTTTAGATAAAAGCACATTAGCCTTACTTGCTTGTTATGGGCTGAATTGTGTTCCCCCCAAATCTGTAAGCTCATATGCTGATTCCTATATCGTAAGACCCAGTGCCTCAGAATGTGTCACTATTTAGAGATATGGGGTCTTTGAAAATCTTAAGTTAAAAGAAGTCTTTGGGGTGGGCCTTAGTCCAATGTGACTATTATCCTTGCAGAAACAGGTAATTTGGACACGTAGATAAAAACAGCAGTCACATGTGTATGCGAGAGGGATGACCATGAGAAGACACAGTAAGAAGGTGGCCATCGGTGAGTCAAGGAGAGAGACTTTGAAAGAAACCAGTCTCACTAATACCTTGATCTCAGACAATAGCCTCAAGAACGGTGAGAAAATAAATCTGTTGTTTAAGTCAGCCCGTCTGTGGTATTTTGTTACGGCAGCCTCAGCAAACTAACACTGCCTGTTTTCCTTTATGAACACACATCATGGGTAATTCATTGACTTGAGCCTTTGGGTTTCTACTATTTCTTTAATGCTACAAATACAATTTTTACTTGCCACTATTTCTCCTTTACTGGACTAATTGGTTCATAAGCAGGAAACTTTGAGAAGTTATCTTTTGTGTATCAGCACCATATGTAAACATGAAATTTTCAAGAATCTACGTTGTATGCTGCTACAGCTGAGAGGATGTATTTAGAAATATAACAGTAAGTCTAGCTACCCTGCCTCACTCAAACTATTAGAATAAATCCATCTTGCCTTACAGTTCTGCCAACCCCAGTCACTGACAGAGGTCCCATCCTTCCAGTCAATGCAAGATATAATGTCTGTACATTTCCCAACCTAATCCAATCGTCCATCCCTTCCTGTTCTCTCCATAATTTTCACCACTTTGAAATCAACAAACTTCCTATATATGTACCATTTTGCATTGTTATCACTACCTTTGCTTTTATGGAAAACCAGTTGTGAATTGAACATCAGCTTCTCCTATAATTTCACCAATCTGAAACAATTTTTTATTGTTTTACATACCTGTACTAGGAGGGTAACCTGATACCTTTTTTGCCTGCAATTGTCACTTCTGGGTCTTTACTGTCCTAAAAGATACTACCACCACCAACAAAAACATAACAGCAAAATTTCCTCTTTCACTGTGCGTAGTAACAAGGCTCAGACATTCTCATCCCTCTTAACTACCTTCACCTATTTATCTCTTGATCTTTCCCCTGGCAGTCACTGAAGAAGTTAAATACATGTTTATCTTTCTTCTCTTCTCCAACTATTACCATTTTCAGTACTATCAAAATCCACAGGGTAACATTTTATCAATTAGAACTCTCATTTCTTTACTAGTCTTCTTTAGTTTCTTGAACTAGCAAAATTCATTTCTGCATCAGAACCTTTTGTACCTATTTGTTGAAATGCTCTTATCTTTCCATGTACAATTTTTTTAATGCTAACTACAGCTTAAGAAATATAAATTCTGTATCACGGTTTTTCATCGTTAAAAAAAAAAGTGCCTTTCATAAGAGGAAGGAAAGAATGAAGGAGAACAGGATGGGGTGAGGGAATTAAGAGAAAAGGGAGATTAATATCAAAATGAAGCCACTAAATTTTCTGAAGTATAGAGCAGGAAAAAAAATAATCTAAACAATATTTTCCCATGCTACTCTTAATAAACACACCCAGGCATGTTATTTTGAATTCCCATGTCTTTACTGCCTCCTTTTTAAGAAGTAAACCACTTTGGCCATGGCCTAGATAAAATTCATTTTCAAAAGACTTTAACCAACTATGGCTTCAGGAAAAAAAAATATTAGCTACTGAAATATATAAATTTAAGAACTTGCAAAATGTGCATAATGGAACACAGAATGAAAGTGACGTCACCCAAAATTGGTGTCTGCCACTTTTTAGTCAGAAGACAAAGTTTAAGGGGAAGAGTATATCTAAAATTCATTGAAGTAACAGGGCAAGGATAACATCATGAACCATTTCCAAAGAATTAAAAGACCAATTTTCATTTTTTTGTTATGAAAATATTGGCATGTTATGCTTCATAATTAGGTCACATGTGAGGCCATACCAGGAGTCAAAGATAATTCAGGAAGTTGATTAGAAAATGTACCTTTCAGCCATCTTGCTTTCAGCTTATCTGAACCTGACACTTGCAGCTGTTTGCCATGCATATTGAGGCACTGAAATGATTTTTATTAAAACGCAGTTAGTGTTGTCAGTTTGTTTCCAAAACTTGGTCTTGGCTAAAAGGGACGTTTCTTCCTGAATATCCAACACCCAATTCCAGAGGGTTTATATTTGCTTTGTTTGAATATTCAGTTTCCGGTTTTCAATTGGAAAATTCTATGGAAGAGATTTTTTTTTTTTTACTATAGAAGGTAACGAAAATACCACACAAAAGAGATGAATCAAATCCGCAGAAATCCCATTTAAACAGCAGCATTATTTTTTTCCGATGAAATATCTTCTAAAAAAATCTCAGATATTAGATTTTTTAGTTATAAATACTCCTGTTGAGAATGGCATTTCTGAATCATGATTATACTCCACAACATATTTTTCTGGAATTTCCTTATTATTTTGACTCTTTTTGCTTACCCAAAAATAAATGTGACCTTTTATGGTTTGCAAAGATTTTGAAGTCTACCTTTTTGCCTATCTGTACAGCAGTAACATATGATTAATAAAAAAGGAATCTGTATTGAGGTATAATAATTCCCCAGTTTTCTTCTCTTTATATTACCACTTTCCTAAACTGTTCATCTCACTTTAACTTCTAAGTTCCATCTGTTTGAAAAGAAAGCTTTATGATTGTGTGACACTGTTTAGGGAGAAACAAAAAGGGAAAAGGAGAAGAAAGTACTATCTTCCTGAGTGAGTACCTTTTATAAAATTATTAGAGAGGAATTTTTATTAATGGGATTTTTATTTATTATTTTTCACACCATGGAATATAATAATATTTAATATAGAAAGACAACACAAGTAAGTCATAACAATATAAAAACTCAAAAACATTAATTGCTCGACATAAAAAAGTAATAAGATGCCACAAATATACGTATACACATTCACATGCATTGATTGGTTAAAGCTTGATAGCAAGTGCAAATAAGTGAGAGCATAAAATAAAAGCTACAGGCAACAAATGTAGCAGAAGGGAATGAGACAAGAAGGATAATAGCTTGCTATAAATTAAGAGGGAAATAAAATTAATGATGAGTTTTTAGTAGCCAAGATACTGAACTAATATTTTAAACTTGTCTTGAAGGGAAAAAATGGGAGAAAGAAATCTAGACATTTGGAGAGTAATGGAGACCAGACTAATTGCAGTTTTAAAAATCTAATAAGAAAATAGAGTACACCTCAAATTAAATATGTAAAATGACAGAGTTCAGGTGTAATTTGTAATAAAGTAATAAAATAATTATAAGCCCCTAAGAATGTCTTACACAATCATATAGCACAGAGAGAAATATAGCCTTAGTATCAGAGAAGCTAAGAAACTATACCCAGGAAATTATTGCTCATCTGAATCTTGTCCCAGTAGATACCTCAATAATATAAAATTTTGTTTAAGAGGATAAATACAAACATTTTTGCCTAGCTGGCAATAATTCCTGGGAGATTTCTTTGTAGAAAAGTATATAATTATTTGTCATTTGAAGCATACCTTCCTATTATATGCAGATAACAAAAACAAATACACAAACATACAATGGAACACTTCCAACATAAAGCCACAGATACTGACGATCTAAAAAGGAAAAACTTATTTTATGCAAACATTCTTGTACACAGCATAAAAAAGCTGAAGTGGTTCTATTAATATCAGAAAAAAAGTGATTTCATAAAAACAATTGAGGAAGATGTAAATAAGGCCATTTCATATTGACAAAAGGGGTCATGTTATCAAAAATACTTAGAGTGTAAAATATGTATGCATGCAATAATAGAGATCCAGGATAAGGGAAAAAAGACACAATTAAAGGGAGAAATAAACACATCCACAAATATAGCTGCAGACTTTAACATTACATTGTGAATTACTGAAAGAAAAAAGCAGACAAATCTAAATTGATGTATATAATTTGAACAATACAAATGGCCAAGGCGATGTCATATATATATATATGTGTGTGTATATATATATATTTATATGTCATATATATGTAATATATATATGATATATATATAATATATATCATATATATTATATATAACCCCAATCCATAAAATCAAGTACATTCTTCTCAAGTTAATGTAAAACATTCACTCAAAATCACCAGAACAATTGGTCTCCATAAATTTCAAAAGATCAAAGCCATTCAGAGCATGGTTTCGCCATTCAGAGCATGGTTTCTGAACCACAAATGTATACATTAGAAATCATTAAGATCTTCAGAAAATCTTCAAATAATTGAAAATTAGACAAAACCCATTTCTATAACCCAAGTATCAAAGGAAAATATCAAAAGGGAAATTTTTAAAATACATTTTAATTAAAGAATAATGAAAACATGCCATTCTGATATTTGGAGCTATAGCAATCCTCGGAGCAACTGTATGATTTTCAATGTCTAAAATAGAGAAGAAAAGACATGGGATTTAAAAACTATTTGATAATAACAAATATTGTTGAGAATATGGAGCCAACTGAATTTTCTCACCAATAGGGATAAAAAGGTCCAACTTTAAAAGGAAAACCCTGTTGGGATCTTAGAGTTAAAATGACAGAGCAGTATGGGGATCCTGAGCTTGTCTCATCCCTAAAACGCAGCTAGATCAGCATCAAATCATTTGGCACACCTAGGAAACTGATCTGAGGATTAACTCAAAAATCTGCATGATTTGACCCAAAGAACTGAGCAGGTATGCAGTCTGGAGAGGTGAATTAGGGAAGAGAAAAGGCATGGAGTTGTGGAGGGTAGGAATCCATTTTCATGGATAGAGGACAGAGAGAGAAAGAGAAATGGGGAGAGTGAAGCACTTTGGGATTGGGCAATAAAAGCACCCCCTATCCCCTGAAAGTAGCTGGAAAGAAAGAGACAAAGACTGAAAACCCCTTCAGGACTGGACAAAAGGCTGTTTTCTAAAACCATTGACAGGGAGAAAGGAAAGGGTTTCAATGCCACCAGGATTCTATAAACAGTGGCACACAGATTCTGAAGGTTTGGAGCTCAGTGCCTGGTGGTGCTTCAGTGAGGAAGTAGGGCAGGTAGAGCAGTCTGAGGGGGCTATGTGCCATATAGGGAAAATAAATTCCCCTGCTTGGAGTGTATTTGCTAGAGGCCATAAGGCCTCCCCATGGGCCAAGTTCCTGGTGGTCCCTGGAGAGCTACCACATTTGCTCCTATTGAGACAAAGATGCCAGAACACAGCCAAACCTGGCACCAGCTGTGTGTTGGCATTTCCCATAAACCCTGAAACACTGCTGTTGTGCGATCACATGAAAGTTTTCTGGGATAGGCCAGCCCCTGTCCATTCCTTGGCTAGACACTCCCCCAGAGAATCAGTGTGGGTCCAAGCATAGGGGTTTCCAAAGCATGGGGTTTTGAGACATAGCCCCACCTGAGATAAAACTCAGAAGGGAGGCATCACCTGGCAGATGGATAGCTCAGACACAGACCCAGACACAGACCTGGTGGAGGCAGGGAATGGATAAAAAACGGAGACAAAGGAGGGGTGTTGGATTGCATGTGTGTGAGGGCATGAAATTCCTGTTCCAGAGACTAGACAGCCAAGTGAAGCCATTTTCACCTCTAGGACATGCATGCAGGCATACAGAGATTGATCCCATTGAGCTAAGCAACACCACCAAGGGGACAGTGGAGCCCTTACACCAAACACACCCTCCTACACCTTCCAGGTACATCCCCCAGAAGACTAGCACAAATCTGTTCCATCTGTTAAATCTATGGATGATAGTGTTCTGCAATGTTTCAGTTCTAGGGGAAACTGGATGTAACTTCATTTGGGTTTCATTCTGTTTGCTTGTTCGTTTATTCATTTTCTTTGCTTCTGTTTTTGCTTATGTTGTTTTCTATTTTCTTTCTTTTCTTTCTCTTTCTTGGATACAGAAAGAGCAAATTTATTTTATTATTTTTATTTTTATTCTATTTCATTTTTATTTTATTTAGTCCTGTTTTTATTATTATTATTATTATTATTATTATTATTATTATTATTTAATTTTTTACATTTCTTTAACCTTTTTTTCTTTCTCTTTTTTCTCTTTTTTCTATCAAGTTTCTCTCACCAAGCAGAACAAAACACACCCAGGATCTAGCTACCTTTGATTTTTTGTTTTGTTTTATTTTTAAGTTTTTAAATCTTATGTATTTTATTAATATTTTTTCTTCCTCTAAATGACAAGACAGAGGAATTCACTCCCCCCAAAAGAGGAAGAAATGACACCCAGGGATTTCATCAACACAGATATAAGATGCCTGATCTAGAATTTCAAACCATGATTGTAACAATACTAGCTGACATTGAAGAAAGCATAGAAGACACCAGAGAGAATCCCTTCCTGCAGAGATAAAAGAACTAAAGTCTAGTCAGGTCGAAATTAGAAATGCTCTGAGATGCAGTGTCAAATGAATGTCATGACAGAAATGATGAATGAAGCAGAGAAGTGAATCAATGATATAGAATATAAAATTATGAAAAATAATGAAGCAGAAAAGAGGGAAACAAAGGGAAAAGATCACAATATGAGACTTAGAGAACAAGACGACTTACTAATGAGGAATAACATTTGTATCATAGGAGTCCCAGAAGAAGAGAGAGAGAAGGGGGAATAAGGCTTATGTGAACAAATTTTAGCTGAAAATTTCCCTAATCTGGGAAATGACACAGACATCAAAATCCAAGAAGCACAGAGAACATCCATTAGATTCAACAAAAACTGACTATCACCAAGGCATGTCATAGTCAAATTCACAAAATGCACAGATTCGGAAAGAATGATGTTGTAGCAGATATGTCCACAGAAACTTGGCAGGCAAGAAATGAAGTGGCAGGATATATTTAATGTGCTGAATCGGAAAAATATGTAGTCAAGAATTCTTTTTCCAGCAAGGCTATCATTGAAAATAGAAGAGATAAAGTTTCCCAGATAAATAAAAGCTAAAGGAGTTCATGACCACTAAACCAGCCCTGCAAGAAATTTTAAGGGGGACTCCTTGAGTGAACAAAAAGCAAAAGAAAAAAGGTCAAAGGCAACAAAGGCTAAAAAGACCAGAGAACATCACTAGAAACATCAACTCTACAGACAACAAAATGGCACTAAATTCATATTTTTTAATAGTCACTCTAAATGTAAATGGACTAAATCAAAAGACACAGAGTATAAGAATGGATAAAAAAAAAGACTGATCTATATGCTGCCTAAAAGAGATTCATTTTAGACCTAAAGAAACATTCAGATTGAAAGAGAAGGAATAGAGAAGCATCTATCATACTAATGGACTTCAAAAGAAAGCCAAAGTAGCCATACTTACATCAGACAAACTAGATTTTAAAACAAATACTGTAACAAGAGATGATGAAGGGCATTAAATCATAATTAAGGGGTTTATCCATCAAGAAGACCTAACAATTATAAATATTTATGCCCCCAATATGAAACAACCAAATATATAAATTAATTAATCACAAACATAAAGAAACTCATTGATAATAATACAAAAATAGTAGGGGACTTCCACACCCCACTTACAGCAATGAACAGAAAATAAGCAGAAAATCAACAGAGAAACAATGGCTTTGAATGACAACTGGACCAGATGGACTTAACAGATATATTCAAAACATTTCATCCTAAAGCAGCAGAATACTCATTCTTTCTTAGTGCACATGGAACATTCTTGAGAATAGACAACATACTGGGTCACAAATCAGACCTAACAAGTACAAAAAGATCAATATCATACCATACTTATTTTCAGACCACAACGCTGTGAAACTTGAATCAACCACGAGAAAAAATCTGGAAAGACCATAAATACTTGGAGATTAAACAACATCCTACTAAAGAGTAAATGGGTTAACCAAGAAATTAAAGAGGAAATTAAAAAGTACATAGAAGCCAAAGAAAATGAAAACACAACTGTCCAAAGCTTTTGGGATTCAGCAAAAGGTTAACAGGGAAGTATACAGCAATCCAGGACTTCCTAAATAAGAAAGAAAGGTCTCAAATACACAGCCTAATCTTATGCCTCAAGGAACTGGGGTGGGGTGGGGGGGAACAACAAGGAAACAACAGGAAATAATGCCCAAAGTCAGCAGAAGAAGGGAAATAATAAAGATTAGAGCAGAAATCAGATATCAAAAAAACAAACAAACATACAAAAACAAACAAACAAAAAAAAACAGTAGAACAGATCAAGGGAACCATGAGCTGGTTCTTTGGAAAAATTAACAAAATAGATAAGCCCCTAGGCAGATTGATAAAAAAGAAAAATGAAAAGACCCGAATAAATAAAATCATGAGTGAAGGAGGAAAGATCACAACAAACACCTCAAAAATACAAACAGTAACATGAGAATATTATGAGAAATTATATGTCAACAAATTGGGCAATCTGGAATAAATGGATAAATTGCTAAACACAAAGTAACTAAAGTAGTAAAACTGAAACAAGAAGAAATAGAAACTTTGAAAAGATCCATAGCAAGTAAAGAAATTGAATCAGTAATATAAAATCTCCCAAAAAACAAGAGTCCAGGGCCAGATGGCCTCCCAGGGGAATTCTACCAAATATTTAAAGAGTTAATACCTACTTTTTGAATGTGTTCCAAAAAATAGAAATGGAAGGAAAACTTCCAAGTTCATTCTCTAAAGCCAGCATTACCTTGATTCCAAAAGTAAAGATCCCACTAAAAAGGAGAATTACAGACCAATTTCCCTGATGAACATGGATGCAAAAATCCTCAACAAGAGGAGTGCCTGGGTGGTTCAGTTGGCTAAGCGTCCAGCTTTGGCTCAGGTCATGATCTCACAGCTCATGAGTTTGGGCCCCGTGTCAGGCTCTGTGCTGACAGGATGGAGCCTGGAGCCTGCTTTGGATTCTGTGTTTCCCTCTCTCCAGGACCCTCCTCTGCTTATACTCTGTCTCTCTCTCAAAAATAAATATTAAAATTGTTTTAAATAAAAAACTAAATTAAAAAAATTCTCAACAAGATACTAGTAAATCAAATCCAATAGTACATTAAAAGAATTATTCACCATGATCAAGTGAGATTCATTCCTGAGCTGCAGAGCTAATTCAATATTTCAAATCAATCAACATGCTACATCACATTAATAAAAGAAAGGATAGGAACCACATGACCCTCTCAATAAATGCAGAAAAAGGTTTTAACAAAATACAGCATCCTTTCTTGATAAAAACCCTCAAAAACAGAGATAGAAGGAACATTCCTCAATATCATAAAGGCCATATATAAAAGGCCCACAGCTAATATCTTCGATGGATAAAAACTGAGAGCTTTCCCCCTAAAGTCAGAAAAACCACAGGGATGTCCATTCTCACCACTGTTGTTCAACATAGTACTGGAAGTCCTAGCCTCAATCAGACAACAAAAAGAAATAAAAAGCATCCAAATTGGCAAGGAAAAAGGCAAACTTTCACTCTTTGAAGATAACATGATACTCTATGTGGAAAACCTGAAAGACCACCAAAAAATGTTGGAACTGATACATAAATTCAGCAAAGTCGCAGGATATAAAATCAATGTACCGAAATCAGTTGCATATCTATACATCAATAATGATGCAACGCAAAGAGTAATCAAGGAATCGATCCCATTTACAATTGCACCAACCACCATAAAATACCTAAGAATAAACCTAACCAAAGAGGTAAAAGATCTATATGCTGAAAACTATAGAAAGCTTATGAAAGACATTGAAGATGACACAAAGAAATGGAAAAACATGGAATGTTCATTAATTAGAAAAACAAATACTGTTAAAATGTCTGTACTACCCAAAGCAATCTACACATTCAATGTGATCCTTATCAAAATAACACCAGCATTCTTCTCAGAGCTAGACCAATCAATTCTAAAATTTGTATGGAACCAGAAAAGACTCTGAATAGCCAAAGTAATGTTGAAAAAGAAAACCAAGCATGAGGCATCACAATTCTGGACTTCAAGCTGTATTACAAAGCTATAATCATCAAGACAATATGGTACTGGCACAGAAACAGACACGTATATCAATGGAACAGAATAGAGAACCCAGAAATGGACCCACAAAAGTATGGCCAACTAATCCTTGACCAAGCAGGAAAGAATATCCAATGGAAAAAAGACAGTCTTTTCAGCAAATGGTGTTGGAAAATTGGATAGCAACATGCAGAAGAATGAACCTGGACCACTTTCTTACACCATACACAGAAATAAACTCAAAATAGATGAAAGGAGATCCTAGAGGAGGAATCCTAGAGGAGAAAATCCTAGAGGAGAAAACAGAAAACAACTTCTTGACCTCAGCCACAGCAACCTTAGTAGATATATCTCTGCAGGCAAGGCAAACAAAAGCAAACATGAACTATTGAGACTTCGTCAAGATAAAAAGCTTCTGCACAGCCAAAGAAACCACAAACAAAAATAAAAGGTGGCCTATGGAGAAGGGAGAATATATTTGCAAATGACATATTTGATGAAGCATTAGTATCCAAAATCTATAAAGAACTTATCAAACTCAACACCCAAAAAATAAATAATCCATTGAAGAAATGGGCAGAAGACATGAATAGACATTTTCCAAAGAAGACATCCAGATGGCTACATCACTCATCATCAGGGAAATGCAAATCCAAACCACAATGAGATATTACCACATACCTGTCAGGTGACTAAAATTAACAGCCAGGAAAAAACAGATGTTGGGAAGGATGTGGAGAAACAGGAAACCATTTGCACTCTTGATGGGAATGCACACTGATACAGCCACTCAGGAAAATAGTATGAAGGTTCCTCAACAAATTAAAAATAGAGCTATCTACAATCCAACATTTGCACTAGTAGGTATTTATCCAAAGGATACAAAAATGCTGACTCGAAGGGGCACATGCACCCCAATGATTGTAACAACACTATCAACAATAGCCAAATTATGGAAAGAACTCAAATGTCTATTGACTAATGAATGGATAAAGAAGACATGGTGTGTGTGTGCGTGTGTGTGTGTGTGTGTGTGTGTATTACTTGTCAATGATATTATTTGGCAATGATAAAGAATGATAATCTGCCATTTGCAACATCATGGATGGAACTAGAATGCAATATGCTAAGCGAGACAAGTCAGTCAGAAAGACAAATACCTTATGATTTCACTCATATGTGGAATTTAGGAAACAAAACTGAGAACATAAGGGAAGGGCAGAAAAACAAGAAAAACAGAGAGGGAGGTAAACCATAAGAAACTCTTAAATACAGAGAAAAAACCTGAGGGTTGTTGGAGAGAAAGTGGGTAGGGGGATGGGCTAAATGGGTGATGGGTACTAAGGAGGGCACTTGTTGGGATGAGCACTGGGTGTTATATGTAAGTGATGAATCACTAAGTTCTTCTCCTGAAACCATTATTACACTATGTGTTAACTAACTTGGATTTAAATAAAATAAAAAAAATAATAAAATAAAATAATAAAATAGTAAAAAACTGTTGGTTGATTCTTATAAACATTCACTTACTCTATCATTCAGCAATTCTACTTCTAGATATTATTTAAAAGATAAAACCATGCACACACCAAGAGTTTTACAAAGATATTCATAACTACTCATTCTAGCCCAAATTGAAAGCATCCCATATTTTCATCAAGAGAAAAACAAACTCATCTATTCATACAATAATAGCATACTACTCAGCAATAATAAGAATATATTAAGGATACATGCAAATACAAGGATAATGTCAAGAATATTAAACTGAGTGAGAGAATTCAGACACAAACGAGTACATAACTGTGTAATTTCTTTTATATGACATCTGAGGATAGGCAAACCCATAGTAAGAGAAATCCATGGTGAGAGAAATCAAAACAATGCTTGCTTGAGCAAAAGCTGAAATTTACTGAGCAAGAGGAAGTATTGCTCAGTATAATGGGCAAGAGGAAGAATTCTTGGGCAGAAAACATGTATTGATAAGGATGCTTACACAGATTTATGTCTTTGTCAAAACTGATCCAAATGTACACTTAGGAGCAGTTGATTTCACTTACCATTTGGCTTCAATTATGTCTCAAAAGAAACAGTCTTGCAAAAATGAAGATACTATTTACAGTAGCAACAGAATCTCAAGAATCTAGGAACTTAAACAAAAATATATACAATCTCTATATAGAACATATTAAAATTCTATGAACAATAGGCACCTGGATGGCTCAAGTTGGTTAAGCATCCAACTTCAGCTCAGGTTATGATCTCACAGTTTGGGAGTTCAAGCCCCACATTGGGCTCCACAATAACAGTGTAGAGACCGCTTGGGATTCTCTCTCTCTCCCTCTTCCCCTCCCCAACTTGCACTTTCTCTTTTAAAACAAATAAATGAACTTAAAAAAGTTTTATGGTGGAGTATAAAATAAGATCTGAATAAATAAAAGCCCAACTTAAAAATATGGTAATATATTCAATGCAATTTTAATCAAATTTCCATCTAAATTTTTGAGAAGCTTGATAAATTTATATAAGAAAACATATATGGAGAATAAAAACACCAAGGATAGCTGAGTAAACTTATATATAAAAAACATATAAAAAAGAAACAGGAACCAAACAAAGCAAAACAATAACAAAAGACAAAACTTACCAGCCAAATAGTAAGACTGCAAATATTCATCGGTGTAATACTGATGCAAGAACGGAAATAAAGTTTACATTGGTACATAATAGAGAGGGGTACAGAAAATATTTATATATTAATACTTAGTACATATATTCCTCTAATTTAATGGGGGAAAGTATGCATAGTTTGAGAAATGTAGGGGAAATTGGGTTAACCCAGAGAAACAATAATGTACTGAATTCCTATATATAACAAGGATCCATGTGGATTAAGGACATTTGTTTGAAAAAGGGAAACTATCTCTTTTTAAAGTTAAAAAAGGGAAACTATAAAGTTAAAAAATGTAAAAATATTATTGCTGTGCAAGTGTAAAAATGTCTACTTAATAAAACCCATAAGTGCAAACACTGAGGCAAAAAATTGATTTTTATTGTGGGTCATTTTTAATGGAGAGAATCATGGACAGGGTAACAAAAAAAAATGGCAATATGAAAGATATTTGTATTATCTAAAATAAATAAGTTCATGGCATTAAAATAAAAAGAAATATTTAGGAATCAAAAATAAATATGCAGGTAACGTAACAGAAGAACTGGAAAACAGATATGAATAGCCATTTCAGAGATGAAACCCAAAATTTCACCAAATGAAAAGACATATTCAAATGCATTACAGAACTGCAACTTAAAAACAACCTCTTGGGGCGCCTGGGTGGCGCAGTCGGTTAAGCGTCCGACTTCAGCCAGGTCACGATCTCGCGGTCCGTGAGTTCGAGCCCCGCGTCAGGCTCTGGGCTGATGGCTCAGAGCCTGGAGCCTGTTTCCGATTCTGTGTCTCCCTCTCTCTCTGCCCCTCCCCCTTTCATGCTCTGTCTCTCGCTGTCCCAAAAATAAATAAACGTTGAAAAAAAAAATAAAAAAAAAAAAAAAAAAAAAACAACCTCTTAGCACACTGCCATCATTCCATCAGGAAAACCTGGAATATGCTGAATTTTGTTATCAGCTGTGTAAATGATAGAATGACGAAGCATTGCAGTTGAAAACATAAAGGAATGAAGCCATTCTAGTTACGTGATATCTGGACTCAAAGGAAGTATAGAAACAATTCTCACGCATGTGTACGTTTGAGAATGTTTATCACAGAATTGTTTACAGTCGTGGGAAGCTGGAATCCTCCCAGAAATCCACACTGGGGAAACAGGAAGACCACGGTAGATATACAACACCGTGTACAATGCAGCGGTTGGAAGCGACCAATATCAGACACACACAATCATGAACATACATACACACACAGTCAACATGGATATTCCCTGAAGACATTATTGACAGAAAAAAAAAATAGGTTCTATTGAAAACTATCGTTTACATAAATTAAGTAAGTGCAATAAAAGTAGAATTGAAGACTTGATGGCAAGAATTTGAGGTGGTTGTTTGTGACAGACTGTTTGTTCTACCAGGTAGGAGGCCAGGTCATCTGCTGAGAACCACTCAAGTAGAGGAGTGTGGAGAATAGAAAAGTTTGACTATAGAAACTAGATAAAAGAAATGTAATAATAAAATTTTCAGCCAGCATTGAGATCCAGCTGAGGTTAGTGACTATGCACTTACATTGCTAACAATCTCCTCAGTGTGTGTTTTTTTCTCCTACTGTTTTTAGCTGCCCCATAGGAGGCTTGGAGAAGGCAGATAGTGAAGAGCCTTTAAAAAAAATAAAAAAGGAAAGAAATCCATTCATTTATTCAAGTAAAGAGACCTTTTTTTGTGTTGTTGTTGTTTTTGTTTTTTAATTCTTCAAGCAGTACTTACTTCATATTTACTTGATACTCCCGGTGAAGAGCACAAAATGAGCTGTGATTAAAAATGGCAGAATTTGGAACAGATCAAGTTAAAGGCTAAGATAGGTTTGGAAATCTAATCAAAAGTATGATTTCAGGTAGTTACCTTTGAAAAATCTTGCTTGAAAATGGAATAGATGCTATGTAAATCCGGAGGGATGGATTGTAATCCTGGCACCATCATTAGTGAGCTTTGTGAGTTGAGAGCCCCTTCCCAACTCTTTTGAACATTAATTCCATCATCCATTAAATGAAATGATCAGATTTTTGGTCTCTGCATCTCTCGCACGGCAGACCTCGTAAGGCAAGCGATTCTAGCCAGCATCCCCCACATCACCACCAAATTCTTGGACAAATAGAAACGCTACTGAAATTCCTTAAATATTTTTATATAAGAACACCATAATGAAACATAGACAATGTTGTATCTTTGAATAGCAATCTCAACAGCTGTTAAACTACAGATTTTAGAATGTATTCTCTTGATCTTCATTTCCTGCACTAACAAGACTTTGAAATTAGGTTCTAGTAGTCACCAGACTATAGCTTCACCCATTATTATAAATACAATGAAGACAGGCAGTTAACATTTGTTTTCTGATTTCTTTATCTGAATAGTACTATTATGGAAGTTATGCAGTTAAGAATATATTCATTATGTTACCTGAATCTTATGGTTGCCTGTAGTGCTTCCTGTGGATCCATTTTATCCAAAACATCTGGCCCTGAAAACAATGACATCATCTTAGGAGCTCATTTTCCCCAAAAGAAAGGAAAAAGTTAAATAAACCATGATTCTTCTTCATGGAAAAATTTTAAAAGATATACAATGAAATAAATAAATGCTTCATGTTCAGCACTATGCTTCATAGGTAACAATTACATTAAGGAAGTAATAAATCTGATATCCTGACTACCAAACTTAAAGTAACCCCATTGTGTCTTTTAAACACCACAATTAAATCACCGTAAGATACAGAAAAAAATATATGGGCTAAAATATTCTAGTTGTTTTTAAAAGACACATACATGTGCCTTAGGCACATGTATAGTGGAAATAATAATGTGTGGTATAATGATAAAAATAATGTATAATATGAAGTGAAAATGTATAGTATGAGGAAAAATGTTTTGATAAAAGTGAAATTAGGACTTGATATTCTTTGATTTTTTTTAAATGTGACTTAGGAAAGTATTAATGAAAGATGAGAAATGATAAAATTAAAAATATTTCTCAAACATCCTACAGCTGCCACATAGGTTAATGTCTAATCTTCCAAATTAAGAATATATAAACATATATATTTCATACATATGTGCATGTATAAAGATTACACATGTGTAATCTACATCCGTACATATACGCATGCATGTTTGCTCATATATATCTGACTATGTTTTTTCTTTTCAGGCACAGGATTATATTTTCTACCCCATCCGTTAGCTAGATAGGGCCATGCAACTTATTTTGGCCAATGGATTGGGATAGAAATGGCATGTGTTTCTTTCTGGCCAATGTATTCAGTTTCTAGCGTAAGACTCTTCTTCCTTATGGTAATCATGGAAGAATGTATTTAGGTGGAGCCACAGTTTAGAAATCAGCTGCTTAGGCAAATAACCCACACCTGCAGTGCATTTTATATGAGTAAGGATAAAGTACAAAACAACAAACAAACACCTAAACTCGCTCTCCCATTAAAAAAAAATATATATATATACTCTGTTGTGTTATTTACTTTAGGTGTTGTGTTTACATAAAACAGATTGTCTATGCTGACTGATGGAGTATTCATAATAAATTTTCTAATCTCTAAGTATATTGATAGTCCCAATGATAGTACACTTGAGACATCTCAACAGATCAGTGCAGTATCATGTAGCTAAGAATGCCACATTTTCTGATTTCTTATTTTTATAAATATAATTATCATAGTTGAATTAGTTTATGGAAAATTTAAAATATTAATGATTCTGAAAATCTTGTGGGTCATTCTTATCCTTCAAATTTATTATTATGTGCTGAGAAAATGGTAGGTTTTATTTTGCTTTTGTTTTTCAAACACATTTAACTTGTTAAAAGTTATAGATTTAGTGTAGATATTTGTTCAAAATATGGACATCAGATTTAAAATATCCACTTATTTTGGTGTTCATTATATTAAAGTTAAATGTTCTCTGAAAGGATTTAGACTACTTCACCTAGTATGCTGCTGATTAGACATAGATCATGGCAACTCTCATGCTTTTATTTTTTGTTTTTGTTTTTGTTTTTGTTTTCTTTTTCAGTGTAACATAGCAAGAGTACAGCGATACCAAAAAATCTCTGTGCCCTTAATATCTCATGAAAAGTTCTGACCAATTTTGAAGAGGCTACTCTTCCATGAACAGATGGTTGTATGTGAACTCAACCAAGACATCCAAACAGATGTCTGTCCTGAGGTCATCCTACCACAGATTAGAAGATGTACAAATGCTAATCCAGATCCGAGCTGGATAACATAATTTTTTTCAGTAAAATTGGATGAATTAAATAACCTAATTTTTGAAAGTTGGCTTTCAGGAAACCACAGCTGTTTGAAAATCACAGGCTAGACTCCCATTACAACAGCATCTCATTCCTTCTAATGTTAATATTTTTACAAACTGGGAAAAAAAGTTAGACTTTTTTTTGCCATATCCTGAAACTATTAACTACATAGAAAATATGACTTTAAATGGTCTTTCATGTGAATCTAAAAGACACAATTATTTTGTTAGGACACATCACTTTAGAGTTGTTACTGGTTAAATGGAAAGATAGATCTGCTAATTTTTTATAAAAAATTGATTTATAAAAAGAATAAAATGTTTTCAACGGACTATCAAGTGTTTAGTTTCAGTGTTTAATTACTTAAATGACCTTTGGTTATTAGACATTAGGCAACAGATATATATATATATGTGTGTGTGTGTGTGTGTGTGTGTGTGTGTGTGTGTATGGTACAAAGCCAATCATAAATAATATATTTATTTTATCCCACATATAAATTCCTAAAATATGCCAGTTACCTTTCATTGCCACCCTTAACTGAGACTGTTTAAGTAAGAGATAAAGAGTAGAGGGGTTACTTTATATTTCAAGGTCAGGTCATCAGATTTATGATTTCCATTGTAATGACAGCAAATTCTGATGCATTTAGGGGACTGTTTTTGAAAGAGACTGACTTTTTCTAACATACATAAATTTTCCAGAAATTTTATAAAGCAAATACACATTTAATAGGTTATTTTATAATTTGGTCTTGGAATTTTCCTAATCTGAGAGATGAAAAGATTCTAGAAGCTATAACTCTTTACTTCATCTATTTGCATTTTTGAAATTTTCATACAAAGCTCTATTTGTTTAAATTCCCCAGATTGTTTTATTTTCCCATAATATTATACTTATCCAGACCAAATAACAATTATATTCAAGTACAATTATATTGAAGTACAGCTAGTGGCTATTTCTATTATTATAACTGACCAATCATCCCCCAGATAACAAAACTGACACATATGCTCTCCTCCTGTTCCATTTTATTTTATTTTTAAATTTTATTAATGTTTATTATTTATTTTTGAGAGAGAGACAGAATGTGAGCAGGGGAGGGGCAGAGAGAGAGAGGGAGACACAGAATCAGAAGCAGGCTCCAGGCTATGAGCTGTCAGGACAGAGCTGATGCGGGGCTCGAACACACGAACTGCGAGATCATGACCTGAGCTGAAGTTATAAGCTTAACCGACTGAGCCACCCAGGCGCCCCCCATTTTATTTTATTTTTAATTTGACTCTTATTTGTTAGTTACCGCAAACAGAAATAATATTCCTTTTGACTCCCTTTAGCATTTTAAATGCAGAAAGAATTCTGGAAGTGATTTATTCTTCTTTTATCTTTTTGAAATTGTGATGTTTCATAAAGGATGATATGAAATTGATGATGCTAATTTTTCCAATAGCTGGAACCAATAGAATAGTCATTTTAAAGAGCGTGCAAAAAATATGATGGATTATTACTGTCATCTTCTCTGAGAATTGGTCTATATTATGAACATAAGTATACCCAATTATTATGTATTATAAGGGACCTTTAGAAGGATCCTGAACATATTAGAAGACAGAGAGTACAAAGGAAAATGCCAGTTTATTTTTAATAGATATTTTAAATTTTCAAAGTATTATAAAATTTATTATTTCATTTGCTTCTCCAAATAATCATGAAAAATGGGCAGGCTGTACATAGCTTGTCTTATCCAGAGATGATAAGTTGAATTTCTGGTTCTTAAGTGACAATGATTGTTCTAGAAAAAAAGCCTCTTTTTATAGCAATTTCAGAACTTTTTCATATGCATCAGGGTCTTCATAAGTAAAACTATTTAGGTGGACCTTCAATTTATTTCATATGGATCCATTCGCCTGGTGAATAAAGGTTATGGGAGATGTTGGAGATGCATAATTTGGAACAAAAGTAAAATAAAGTTATATTTCTTCATACTATTGTCTGATATCCTTTATATTCTGCATCATTCTAGAATTATAATCACTATCATTGTTTTATATGTAGGCAAATGAAGCAGTTAATGAATAGATCAATAATTATTTTATCAAGCATCTACTATATGTCATGCAGAACTGCATGCTATGGTGATAAAGACAAAGGGCTTTATAAAACCCTCATTTCCATTTAACTTGGTATGGTTAGTATATAAGAAATATAACTAAAACTTCACTAAAAAACTAAAAGGAATTTAAGTGTAAATAGCCATTAAATGTGTAGTTATATCAGTGAATGCTACAGGAATTCTGATAAATAAATAACAACAACAACAAAAAAAGCAACATTGCCTGATGGTTTGTTAGTGATAGATGCCCAAATTTTGGGCAGACACATGGGAACTAAGTCAGCATGAGAGTATCAAGAACATAGATAAGTGATTTGTAAAAGTCATGTGATTTTTTTTTGATCTCTTCAGATATAATTTTCTTGTTTGGGAAAATGCATGAAGACATGTTGGGAAAAATAAACCTGAACTGGTGTCCGAAGACCCAGATTTCATACTCTAATAAGTGGAAAACCACTGAAGATGTTTGAAGAAATACATGTAAACAATATTCTGTATTTGTGTAAAAACAATTTCATGGTATTTTCCAGTAATAAGTGTAGATTAGAGAAATTTGCAGTTATATATGAGTTGAGAGGGAGACTGCTAATTGCATAGGTGTAAGTTTATAGCTTTTGGGAGTTAGTTTCACTGACATTTGAATCGTTGGAAGACTTTTACTGCATGGAATATATTAATGGGAAATAATGAATAATCAGAACAAAAATTATTCACAAATATTCTTATTACATTAGTTATGATGGTTAAAGTGTGAGAAAAATGCTATTCCCAAACATAAGGAAATGCTGGAATTTCATAGGTTTCTGGATAACATGAGCAATATTAATATTTATACTCTTTTACTAACATTAAAGAAATAGAAATTAACTTCTGAAATTGAACATGCAAAATTATTATGTTGTACCTTATAATGGGTTATTATGGAAGTAGTTAAATTATGATTTTGAAAAAATGAATTCAGAAAATGCTTGTGATATAATGCTGAATAAAGAAGAATTAAAAATACGAAAATAAAACAAACAAAAAAGAATATGTAAAGCAGAAGATGGAGTAGGTACTCACTCACCCCGTAGATACAACTATAGATAACACCCAAACTGTAAATAACTCAGAAAACAACCCGAAGACTGGCAGAACAGACTCTCCACAGCTAAATGTGGAGAAGAGGCCACATCACAGAAGGTAGGAAGACTGGAGATGCTGTCAGGAGCTAAACAGACTAGCCGGACTGTCTGTGGGAGGAAGGGACACTAGGTACAGAGAAGGGAGAGAAACAGATACCTCAAGGATGGGAACCCACATGGGGAAAATGAACCCCCTAAACATTTAGCTTTGAAAACCATAGGGGCTGAATTTCGCAAATTCTTACAGTGAGGCCTAAGACCTGGAACTTTAAAAATCAGCACGTTTGGTTCTGGGAAAGCCAGAAGGTGACATAAATCTGAGTCCCCACCCTTAAAGAAATAGCACAACAAATAGCTCCTCAAAGATACAGCATAGAAGCAGCAGTTTAAAAACTGCCTTGGGTATATGGAAGGAGATTTGTCTACCAATCTCCAGCCAAGTGCTGGAGGGGCAGGATCATTGGGAGACTTCTCCAGATACAAAGAGCTGGCAGGCACCATTTCCTTCCACCCACCCCAGCCTGTTTACACAGACACCTGCAGGTACCAGCACAGCAATAACACTCTCCATAGCTTGCCAACACCACTGGTTCCACCCCCACACATATCTGTGGGTCCACCCTCTCCAATCCTTTGGCCTTGGCAGGAGTTTTGGGCAGCTGCAGCGCCCCTCCTGCAGGGGACCTGTGCAAATCATGCTAACATCACTGTTCTGCCCCTGCACAATTCTGCAGACCCCCTCCTTCCACCAAGACTGTCTCATCCGTGGTGGCCGTAGGTACCCTCCTGTGGTGACACAGAACTTGCTGGTACAGCATACCCCACTCCCACTTTCTCTTGTGGGCCTGGCCTCTCCAATACACACTGGGTGGAGTTTATCTAAAGCAGTGCCATGAGCCTGGCAGTGTGCAAGCAGCCCAGGCAGTGGCCAGCACCCCTCCAAGGTGACTCCTACCCCAGGGAGAGGGGAAGGTAACTGCATATACCAGTCCCACTGAGGACCCAGCTGTGGACTGGGAGCAGACATCTGGTCTGATTGAAGGCACTGCCAGCAACTAAAGCTTCTCAGGATACAAGACAGGAAAACCTTGCAGTTCAGTGCTACTGCATCTCTGCCAAGTGCTTGATCTGACTCAAACCCAAGATAACTCCAGACTGCCCCGCAAGTAACACAAAGACCAAATACTGTCCATGACAGGCAGAGGGAGCCATTGCAGATGACTAGGCTCAAGGATACTCAGCTTAGCCACAACATTCGGGAACCCACAACACACACAGAACACATAGGAGACACCTTTGAAATACCAGGCCCTGGTGAACAGGGGGCATTGCACTATAGGGTGCGATACAACCTCTTCTTCATAAGGCCATTACTTTCAAGAGCAAGAGATGTAACGGACTTCCTTAATACACTGAAACAAACAGAGAGTTGGGCAAAATGAGGAGACACAGGAATATCTACCAAATGAACGAACAGGACACAATTACAGCAAGAAAACTACATGAAATGGAGTTAAGTATTACAACTGATAGAAAATTTAAAACAATGGTCATAAAGATACTCGCTGGACTTAAGAATTTAGGACTTCAGTTAGATCCTTCTCAAAGATACAGAAAACATAAGAAACTAATCAGAGATGAAGAACTCAATAACTGAAATTAAGTACATAGTAGATGGAATACATAGATTACAAGAAGCAGAAGAGTGGATCAGCGACCTGGAGGGCAGAGTAATAATAATCAATCTGAATAGAAGAAAGAAAAAAAAAATAATGATAAAAATCGAAAAGAGTGGGGTGCCTGGGTGGCTCAGTCAGTTAAGTGTCCTATTTTTGATTTCAGTCCGAGTCATTATATCATGATTTGTGAGTTCAAGCACTGTTTTGGGCTCCATGTTTACAGCATAGAACCTCCTTGGGATTCTCTCCCCCTCTCTCTCTGCCCACCCCTCACTCACTTTCTCCATCTCCTCTCAAAATAAACTTTAAAAAAAATTTTTTTAACGTTTATTTATTTTTGAGACAGAGAGAGACACAGCACGAACAGGGGAGGGTCAGAGAGAGAGGGAGAGAGGGAGATTCAGAGAGAATCTGAAACAAGCTCCAGGCTCTGAGCTGTCAGCACAGAGCCTAAACTTTAAAAAAAAACATAAAAGACTTAGGGAACTCAGTCACACAATTTAACATAGTAACATTCACATTATAAGGATCCCAGAAAAAGAATGAGAAAAGAGGGCATAACATTTACTTGAAGAAATAATAGCTAAAAACTTCCATATCTCGGAAAGGAAACAGGAATCCAGATCCAAGAGGCACAAAGAGCCTCCAAAAAGATCATTCCAAGAAGGGCCATGTTAAGACACATACTAATTAAAATGGCAAAAAGTAGTGTTAAGTAGAGAATTTTAAAAACAGTAAGAGAAAATAAATCATTTACATAAAAAGGAAATCCCATAAGGCTATGTGCAGATTTTTCAACAGAAACTTTGTACGCCAGCACAGAGAGGCATGATGTATTCAAAATGCTGAAAGGAAAAAAAAAAGAGCCAAAAATACTCTATCCAGCCACGCTGTCATTCAGAATGGAAGGAGTGATAGAGTCTCCCAGACAAAGGAATTCATGACCATTAACCCAGCCCTAAAAGAAATGTTAAAGGGGACCTTTTGACTGGAAAGGAAAGACCATAAGTAGAAGTAAGAAAAGTATGAAGCACAAAAACATTAAAATTAAGTATATCTATAAAAATCAGTCAAGGGATTCACAAAATAAAAGGATGTCAAGTATGACAACATATACCTAAACTGTGGGGAGGAAAGAGTAAAGAATGGGCTCAAACTTAAGAAACCATCAAATTAATATAGACTGCTATATGCAGAAGATGTTGTATACAACATAATGGTAACCACAAGTCAAAAACCAGTAAAAGATACAGAAAAAATAAAAATAAAGGTGTCTAAGTATATCACCTAAGAAAGCCAACAAACCATGGGAGAAAAGAACTAGAAGAAAGGAACAGAGAAAAACTACAAAAACAACCATAAAACAAGTAACAAAATGGCAATAAGTACATATCAATAATTACTTGGAATATAAATGGACCAAAAACTCTAATCAAAAGACATACAGTGAAAGAATGGATAAAAAAAGCAAGACTTATTATACGCTGCCTAGAAAACACATCTGAAAGAGTGTCTTTGAGACCTAAAGATTATTACGGATTGAAAGTGAAGGAATGAAAAGAATTTATCATGCAAATGGAAGTGAAAAGAAAGCTGGTGTAGAAATACTTACACAAGACAAAATAGACTTTAAAGCAAAGACTGTAGCAAAGGCAAAGAAGGACATATGACATGTTAAATGGAATAATCCAACAAGAAAATATAAAAGTTGTAAATGTTTATGCATCCAAAGTGGGAGCAACCAAATACATAAAACAGCTAATAACAAACATAAAGGAAGTAATCTATAGTAATACAATAATAGTAGGGAACTTTAATACAACACTTATTTCGATGAACAGATCATCTAAACAGAAACACATCAACAAGGAAACAGTGACTTTGAATGACACATTGGACCAGATGTATCTAGCAGATATATTCATAAGATCCCATCCTGAAAAAGCACAATACACATTCTTTTCTTGTGCACATGGAACATTCTCCAGGATAGATCACATATTAGCCCACAAGAAAAGTCTCCACAAATTCAAAAGATCAAAGTCATACCATGCATCTTTCCACCCCAAAATGATGAAACTAGAAATCAACCATGAGAAAAAATCTTGAAAGAACACAAATGCATGGAGGTTAAATGACACATCACTAAACAATAAATGGGTCAACCAAGAAATCAAAGAAGAAACAAACAAACAAACAAATACATGGAGACAAATAAACATGAAAACACAATGGTCCCCATATTTGGTATGCAGCAATAGCAGTTATAAGAAGAAAGTTTATAGCAATACAGCTCTACCTCAAGAAGAAAAATCTCAAATAAAAAACTAAATTGACACCTAAAGGAGCTAGAAAAGGAACAAATCCCAAAACTAGTAAAAGGAAGGAAATAATAAAGATTAGACTAGAAAGAAACAAAACAAACAATAGAAGAGATCAATGAAACTAGGAGCTCCTTCTCTGAAAAGATGAACAAAATTGACAATCCTTTTAGTCAACCACTCGCAAAACAGAGAGAGAGAGAGAGAGAGAAGAGAGAAGAGAGGGAGGAAACTCTCAGATAAAGAAAATCAGAAATGAAAGAGGAAAGATAACAACTGACACCACAGAAATACAAAGGACTGTAAGAGAATATTATTAAAAATTATATGCCAACAAATTGGACAATCTAGAAGAAAGGGATAAATCTCTAGAAACATAACTTCCCAAAACTGAATCATTATCAGCAATAAAATTGAATCAGGAATCAAAAAAATCCCAATAAACAAAAGTCCAGGACTAGATTATTTCACAGGAGAATACCACCAAACATTTAAAGATGAGTTAATATCTATTTTTCTCAAACTATTCCAAAAGAAAAGTAGAAGGAAAGCTACCAAATTCATTCTGTGAGGTTAGCATTATCCTGATACCAAAACCAGATAAAGATACCACAAAGAAGATACCTATAGGTAAATACCTCTGATGAACATAGATGCAAAAATCCCTTACAAAATATTAGCAAACAGAACCCAACAGTACATTAAAAATTCATTCACTACAATCAAGGGGGATTTATTCCTGGAATGCAGGGGTGGTTCAATAATCACAAATCAATCAATGTGATATATCACATTAACAAGAGAAAGGATAAAAATCAAATGATCATTTCAGTAGATGCAGAAGAAGCAGTTGACAAAGTACAACTTTCATTTGTGATAAAAACCTTCAACCAAGTAGGTTTAGAGGGAAGATACTTCTTATCTTCTCCCTGATCTTAGAGGAAAAGCTGTCAGGTTTTCGCTATTGAGTATGATGTTGGCTGTGGGTTTTTCATAGATGGTCTATTTTGTTGAGGTATCTTCCCTCTAACAAAATAGACCATCTATGAAAAACCCACACCCAACATCATACTCAATAGCGAAAACCTGACAGCTTTTCCTCTAAGATCAGGGAGAAGATAAGAATGTTCACTCTCTCCACTTTTATTCAACATAATACTGGAAGTCCTAGCCACAGCAATTAGACAAGAAAAATAAAATGCATTCAAATTGGTAAGGAAGAAGTGAAACTTTAACTATTTGCAGATGACATGATACTATATAGAAGAGCACCCTATAGAGTCGACAAAACAACTACTAGAACTGACAAATGAATTGAGTAAAGTCACAAGATACAAAATCAATATACAGAAATGTGTTGCATTTTTATTCATTAATAATTAAGTAGTAGAAAGATAAATAAATAAAACAATCCCATTTTCAATTGCATCAAAAACAATAAAACCCTAGGAATAAACTTAACCAGCAAGGTTAAAGCCTGTAATCTGAAAATTCTATCACTGGTGAAAGAAATTGGAGATGACACAAACAAATGGAAAGATATTGCATTCTCATTTATTGGGAGAAAAAATACTGCTAAAATGTCCATACCACCCAAAGCAATCTACACATTTAATGCAACCCCTATTAAAGTACCAACAGCAGTTTTCAAGAACTAGAACAAACCATCATGAAATTTGTATGGAAACACAAAAGACCCCAAATAGCCAAAGCAATCTTGAAAAAGAAAAAAAAACAAAACTGGATGTATCACAATTCCAGATTTCACGATATACTACAAAGCTGTAGCAATCAAAACAATATAATACTGGCACAAAAACAGACACATAGACCAATAGAATATACTAGAAAATGCAGAAATAACCCCACAATTATATGTTCAATTAATCTTCAACAAAGGAGGCAAGAATATGCAATGGGAAACATTGGGAAAACTGGACGGCTACATGCAAAAGAATGAAACTGGATCACTTCTTTATACCATTCACAAAAATAAACTCAAAATGGATTAAGGACTAAATATAAGACCTGAAACCATAAAAATCCCAGAAGAGAACAGAGGCAATAATTTCTTTGACATTGGCTGTAACATCACATGATGATATGTTTCTTAAGCAAGGGAAACAAAAGCAAAAATAAACTATTGGTACTATATCAAAATAAAAAGCTTCTGCACAGTGAAGGAAACAATCAACAAAACCAAAGGCGACCTACTGAATGGGAAAAGATATTTTTAAAGGACATATCCAATAAAGAGTTAGTATCTAAAATATATAAAGAACTTATACAACTCGACAGCCCCAAAACAAAACACAACACAATTAAAAATGGGAAGACTACATGAACAGACATTTCTCCAAAGAAGACATACAGATAGCCAATAAATACATGAAAAGATGCTCAACATCACTTATCATCAGATAAATGTAAATCAAAACCAGAGTAAGAAACTACTTTTTATCTGTCAGAATGGCTAAAATCAAAAACTCATGAAACAAATGTTGGTGAGGATGTGGAGAAAAAGAAACCTTTGTACACTGTTGAAGGGAATGCAAACTAGTGTATCCACTGTGAAAAACAGTATAAAATCTCCTCAAAAATTAAAAATAGAATTACCAGGGGCGCCTGGGTGGCGCAGTCGGTTAAGCGTCCGACTTCAGCCAGGTCACGATCTCGCGGTCCGTGAGTTCGAGCCCCGCGTCAGGCTCTGGGCTGATGGCTCAGAGCCTGGAGCCTGCTTCTGATTCTGTGTCTCCCTCTCTCTCTGCCCCTCGCCCGTTCATGCTCTGTCTCTCTCTGTCCCAAAAATAAATAAACGTTGAAAAAAAAAAAAAAATTTAAAAAAAAAAAAAAATAGAATTACCATATGATCCAGTAATTTCACCACTGGGTATTTACCTAGATAATATAAAAACACTAACTCAAAAGGATATATGCACCCCTGTGTTTATTGTAGCATTATATACAATAGTTAAAATATGGAAGCAACCCATCTATCCATTGATATATGAATGGATAAAGAAGTGGTGTATGTAAATAATGGAATAGTACTCAACCATAAAAAAGAAAGAAATCTTGCTATTTGCAACAATATAAATGGATCTAGAATGTATAATGTTAAGTGAACTATGTCAGAGAAAGACAAATACATGATTTGACTCACATGTGGACTTTAAGAAACAAATGAACATGAGAACAAATGAATGAAAAATGAGACAAAACAAAAACAAAACCAGACTCTTAAATATAGAGAACTGATGATTTGTGACAGTAATCTGATGGGAGGTGGTTGGGGGATGGCTGAAACAGGGAAGGGGAGTACACTTAATTATGATACGCATGAGTAATGCAAAGAATTGTATATTGTACACCTGAAACTAATATAATAGTTTAACTATGTTAACTATACTGGAATTAATTTTTTTAAATATGAAAAATCTTCTAATATGTAAAGTGTATAGATACAAAACCACGTATGTAACATATGTTATAAAGCAAAATACAATAAACACTTTGAAACAAAGCCAAGAAATATGAAAATCCAATCTTCACTAAGTTTGATACAATTTGATCAATTTCATAACATGTTTTGGAATCAGATTATTCATTTTTTAATAACTACTGCCCTAAGTGATATCTAAGGCATCTTTGACATATGTTATTCTGATAATTTAATTATATATTCCATGTTGATAAATTGGGTTTGGTGTAATTTTGTCTCCCCTGTCTACCATAGACCCTGACACATGATAGATGGTCAATAAATCTTAATTGAATAAGGGAACGTTTGAATTTAAAATACAAATAACATCAAAGTGTCAAAGTTGATACACATGTTGTGCTTAGATAATTCACTGAATCACAGAATTATATTTTAGAAGCAATCACAGTAGGGAAATGTTTCAACACTGATTTTCAACATGAAGAAAATACTACTCAGGTGAAATTACTCCCTAAGATCACACAAAGACCAAGAAATTCCGTTCTAAATTTGAATGTTCTTAAGAAATTCAGAAAGGTTTTTTTAAAAAGCAAGATTTTATTTGCTATCAAATGTTAAAAATACCAAATATTTGATGCACTTAAAGGTAACTCAGTTTCATTATTTTCTACACTCAGAATATCTACTCAGTCAAGTATAATTGTAAATAGACAAACAGTAAAATAATGTCTCTATTAGTTACATCATAACCTTTATTTCATATCATATACATGAGAGTATTAACACATATACAAATATGTGTGTACATGTACACACATAAACACCCAAACCTGCAATTGAAAAATAAGCATATTTCATGTCCATTCTACTTTTTTTTTGAAAATTATCTTTTAGTAAAAATACATTCAGTGCAAGTTTATGGATCAGAAGGAAGTTAACATTTCCTTCTTCAGTATCTAAATCTACTGTGAGGGAGCGACTTAGGCACTGGGGAGAAATTGGCTTATTATTTCTCTATGTCAGCGAGAGGCAGAGAAACAACAAACCTCTGGCAAATATGTTTTGTTCTCAAGAAGAAAATGAACTGATTTTGCTCTCTTACAAGGGCTATTTGTGCTAGATATGGTCACAGGTGGTTTGATCTGATCTTTTCCTATTTTAGTTGAGAAATAGCTTTTCACACTTAGGGCAGTTCACTCCTATTTACCTGTGAAAATGAGATGTCCTTGCATTTGTAACTAAACTGAAGTCCCCTTCCATTCATCGCCATGAAATTCCCTCATCAACTGACCTTGGAAAAAAGGTCAGAGGGTAAAAAATAGACGTCTATAATCTTTTATAATAATACACACAACAAACATTGAGGTGTAGGGGTGGCAATTTGATTAATTTTTACTACTAATCTAACTTCCAACTTTTATTTTCATGACTTGAAATATATGGTTTGTACTAATTTCCACTGGCATAAAGTTATTTTGATATGCATTATGTCAACATGGTTTTAATTTTATAACCCTCAGTTACATTATTAATTCAGAGTTTTTCTTGGGATATGAATTGAAATGGTGCATGTAAAACAATTAAGGGTATTCCTGACAAAGGTAAAATGCAGAGAATAGGTCTTGGGTCTGGAAACAGTAATGTGTGGTCAAACATTTTCTATTTATTAGCTAATATTGCTGAATTTTAAAAATAGTGAATACCAAAATAATGAATTCATACTAACTTCCCTCTGTGCCTGAGTGGGAAAACTAGCAGTTATTCCCTAACATTCTAGTAAGAGTTATAACCACATCACGATTAGCTGCTTCTTTGAGTCACTGACTGCTCTGTTGTGCTTACAACTACAAGCTACAAATAACTAATTGCAGGAAAAATATCCTAAAGGTCAGACTGAGAGATCTGCTACCATCTCTGAATCAGTAACTCTTGAGGAATAGATTGCAATGGGAAAAATATGTTTACTGTTTCCAGAGAGAAGAAAATACAATTGAAAAAAATAGAAGAGCATAAGGAAGCCACATCTTTCGGAATTCCTCTCTGACAACTCATTTATGTTTCTTCAACCTGTATTACAGGATTCATTCAGTTCACCTTGTTTAATTGTTTTCAAATCAACCCATAAAAATGAATGTTTTGGGTACTACAAGATAATATTTATTGGTCAAGTAAGTTATAAATGAGAAGACCATCCCTACTCATTTTGTAATATTCTGGAAAAAAATATTTCAATCAACTATTGAGATTCATATTATTTAAAAATACCCAATAATATTACTTTGAAGAGTTTGCTCTGGAAAAATTATTAATCTTTTAAGATTTTATTTATACATTATTTTCCTCCAAGGTTCAGTGCTATGCATTGCTCTTAAAGCTGGTTAATGCTGTTTATATTTCATGATCATAACAGCTTCAGATTTTTAAAATATGTAATTTTGTTCCCACCAGGAGTGCTTGAAAAGAAATGGAAATACCTTTCATAGTGACAAACTCTGAATACTGAGTCACACGTACTAATATTTCTGGGCACCACAGCACAATGCTCACTCATTTCACTGTTAGCTTAGCACCACCTTTTACAAACACTAATAAATTCTATTTTTCCAAACAACCCATCCCTTTGATAGCATCTGATTATTTTTCTTATAAGATTAGTTTGCATTTCCATTTTCAAGTGATGATCCCTTTATCACTGTAAAATGTAATTCTTTGATTTCTTTACTTTCTAATATATTCTTCAAACTTCCATGAAGTAGCCCTATTTTGATATGTTTATGAAGGTCTTATTTAAAACCTGTTTATTCTTTCTCTCAGATCATTAATAACAAAGTTATCTATGTGGACCTTCCATCAGGCAATTGATGCCTATGTCGATGTTTATCATAAACATTTTCTTATAGTCCATTTTTTGACAATCCATTGCTGTGGGATTGATAAGGGTTTATATTTTACATGAATCTGTATTCATGAATCGAAGCATAGGAATTTATTTTGTACAAAATTTATATAATACATTATAAAACACTGCTAAAATCAAAACAAATGTTATCCTTTTTAATACTGACAATTAAAATAATTTATGAATAAATTCTGTTTTTAAACATATTTCATTTATTATACATGACTCATTTGCCCTGTTGGGGATTAAATTAAATACATATTTATAAGCTGCAGCATATGTTGTTTCCTTTATCTAACAAGGCACAACATTTACTTAGTTCCTCAATGTGCACATCCTGTAAAGCACACTTAATGTTATAGATATTTTGGTGTGGAATTTTGATAGTGTTCCAATAATTATTCTAAAAGAGGATTATAGATCATAGGTCCTTATCATTTTAGACTTCATATCCCACTCTTTCAAAAAGAGATTTAAAGCTCTTGGTTAAAATATGATTTAGGATGTATATCAGTAAATCTAGGAGAATGTGTATTTTAAGGTTTAATTGTATAAGGTTAGCAGTTCTTGAAATTTTGTGTTTGTCTTAGGCAGACAATTTTCCAGAATCATTTTGTATCAAGAAATTTTAAGGGAAAACTGCACTGTGGAGCTTCATTTAAGTAGTCAAGAAAAACGTCTTGGGATGGTTTAACAAACATAGGATATGGAGTAGACAGATCTTCATTCCTGTGTGGGATTGTCATATCTGAACCATGATACTTTATCATCCAGGTATGACTTATTGGTATAAATTCTGAATACATGTTCAGAAATTGGAAGATATTTTCATTTTTCATGATTATGACAAAATACAAAAGAATGACTAATAATTTCCCATGTTTTTTGTTTTGTTTGATTGTTTTGTTTTACATCTATTTAAGACCGATAATTCAAAGAAAAGAAAAAGTAATAGAAAGTAAATTAAGTGACAAACCATGAAATGAATTATACGATTCTCAAAGCTGAATAACAAAAAGTATTGATGTGTATACTGTTAAATTTATCGATGGTCCATACTCAGAATATGGTCTAGGTTGGTGAATGTTCATATACAGTTGATAAAATGTGTGCAGTATTCTCTTGTTGGAGGCAGCATGTTATGATAATGTGTTCAAATTGATTCATGTTTTATTTAGGTCTTCTCTATTCTTACTGAATTTTTGTAGATGTGTTATAGATTTTATTAAAAAGAGAGTTAAAGTCCAGAGTTATAACTGTGGACTTACCTAGTTCTTTTAATTTTATAAAACTTTATTGTGTACTGAAACTCTCTTAAACGCACACATATTTAGAATGATTAGATCTTCTTGTAAAATTGACCCCTCTATCATTATGTAATGCTACTTCTTGTCCATGGCACGATTTCTTGTTCTGGTGTTTCCTTTGTCTGACACCTAATCTGTCTTTTAGTTAGTGGTCTACCCTTCTACTTTTAACTTATTTTTGTTTCCTTTTCTATTATGATTTAAATTTCAGTTAATTAACATATACTGCGATATTTGTTTTAGGAGTCGAATTCAGTGATGTGTCACTTACATATAACACTCAGTGCTTATTACAAGGGTCCTCCTTAGTCCCATCACCCATCTAAACCATCCTCCTCCCATCTCCCTATATCATCCCTCAGTTTGTTCTCTATCACTGAGAGTCTTTTGTGGTTTATTTCCCTCTCGCCTCTCTCCCACCCCTTCCCATTTGTTCACTTTTTTTGTTTCTGAAATTCAACATATGAGTGAAATCCTATGGTATTTCTTTTCCTGATTGACTTATTTTGCTTAGCATAATACATTCTACCTCCATTCACATCATCGCAAATGGCAATTTCATTCTTTTTTGATGGCTGAGTAACATTCCACTGTGTATGTGTATGTATGTGTGTGTGTGTGTGTGTGTGTTCGTGTGTGTACACACACACGCACAACATCTTCTTTATCCATTCATCAGTTGATGGATATTTGTCCTCTTCCATAGTTTGACTATTGTTGATAATGCTGCTATAAACATTGGGATGCCTGTACCCCTTCACATCTATATATTTGTATTCTTTGGGTTAATATCTAATAGTGCAATTGCTGGATCATAGGGTAGTTTTTATGTTTGTTTTTGAGAAACCTCCATACTGGTCTCCAGAGTGGCTGTACCAGTTTGCATTCCCATCAGCAGTGCAAGAGGGTTCCTCTTTCTCTGAATTATTGTCAACACCAGTTGTTTCTTGTTAATTTTAGCTCTTCGACAGGTGTGAGATGTTATATCATAATGGTTTTGATTTGTATTTCCCTAATGGTGAGTGATGTTGAGCATCCTTTCATGTATCTATTAGCCATCTGGATGTCTTCTTTGGAAAAGTATCTATTCATGTCTTCTGCCCATTTCTTAACTGGGTCATTTGTTTTTTGGGTGCTGAATTTGATAAGTTCTTTATAGATATGGGATACTCACCCTTTATCATATATTTCATTTGCAAATATCTTCTATTCTGTAGGCTGCCTTTTAGATTTGTTGATTATTTTCTTCACTGTGCAGAAGCTTTTTATTTTGATGAGGTTCCAATAGTTCATGTTTGCTTTTGTTCCCCTTACCTTCAGTGATGTGTCTAGTAAGAACTTGCTTCAGGCAAAATCAGAGAAGTTGCTGCCTGTGTTCTCCTCTAGGATCTTGATGATTCCTTGTCTCACATTTAGGTCTTTCATCCATTTTAAATTTATTTTTGTGTATGGTGTAAGAAAGTGGTCCCATTTCATTTTTCTGCATGTTGCTGTCCAGTTTTCCCCACACCAGTTGTTGGAGAGACTTTTTTTTCCATTGGATATTCTTTCTTTCTTTGTCTAAGATAAATTGACTATATAGTTGTGGGTCAACTTCCGAGTTTTCCATTCTGTTTAATAGATCTATGTGTCTGTTTTTTGTGCCATACCATACTGTCCTGATGATCTTTGTAGTATAGCTTGAAATCTGGAATTGTGATGGCTCCAGTTTTGTTTTTCTTTTTCAGGATTGCTTTAGCTATTCAGGGTCTTTTCTGTTTCTATACAAATTTTAGGATTGTTCTAGTTCTGCAAAAAATGCTCGTGGTATTTTTATAGGTATTGCATTAAATTTGTAAAATTTTTTTTAATGTTTATTTATTTCTGAGACAGAGAGAGACAGAGCATGAGTCGGGGAGGAGCAGAGAGAGAGGGGGACACAGAATCCGAAGCAGGCTTCAGGCTCTGAGCTGTCAGCACAGTGCCCGACTCAGGGCTCGAACTCACAGACCACGAGATCATGACCTGAGCCGAAGCCAGATGCTCAAACGACTGAGCCACCCAGGCGCCCCTGCATTAAATTTTTTAATGTTTATTAATTTTTGAGAGGGAGAGAGAGAGAGGGAGAGCACGCACGCATGAGCTGGGGGGAGGGGCAGAGAGAGAGGGAGACACAGAATCTGAAGCAGGCTCCAGGCTCTGAGCTGTCAGCACAGAGTCCAACGTGGGGTTCAAATTCATAAATGAACTGTGAGATCATGACCTGAGTCGAAGTTGGAAGGTCAACTGACTGAGCCAACCAGGAGCCCCTATAGGTATTACATTAAATGTGTACACTGCTATCTCGTTATATTTAAAGTAGGTTGGTTGTGGACAGCACAGACCTAGTTCTTATTTTTTCACCAAATCTGGCAATCTCTTTTAATTGGCATGCTCAGAGCATGTATATTTTATATGATTATCGCTATGTTTGGACTAAAATATAACACATATTAGTTGTTTTCTACTTGTTCCTTGTGTTATTATGTTTCCCTGTTTATCTGCTTTCTTTAGGATTAATTAATCATATATTACAGTCCCACGTATCTCCATATTGATTTCTAATTTCTAATTCTTCTAAACATATCGTTTTATTTTCTACGGCTGCCCTAAGATTTATAACATACAGTTTTTATTAACCAAAGTCTACCTTCAGATAAGAATACACTTCTTTATGTATAGAAAAAGGACTCTAACGACAGTATGTTCCCAATTTCTCTCTCCATATTGTGGTTTAATGTGGTCACACGCTTTTTTTTTGTACATTTGTTATTAACAAATACATTACTACTAATTTTTGGAGCTTCTACATTCTAGAGTTTTGTGTTACTTTTCTCAACACATCTGATACTCTCCTTTCCCTAGTAGTTACCCAAACAAGGGCTGTAGGTCTCTTTGGAGAAGAACTAGGAGATTTACTATGAAAAAGTTTGCCATGTTGTTTCAGTTTTTTTTCTTGTTTGTTTGTTTGTTTTTTGTTTTTGTTTTTTCTTGTGTGGACCCAGCTTGTCCTCAAAGTTTTCTGAATCTGTGAACTTTCTCAATCTGGCAATGGGGCCAGAGATCCTGATCTTTTAGTGGCAACTACTTCCCTCAGCCTCTTGCTTATCTATGTCAACCAGGAGCTCAGACTCCTCAAGTAGGAGGGTCTAGATCACCCTACCAGATAGACAGCATGGGTCTACAATGGCACTGGAAAAAGTAAAGGGAATTTAGAAAGGTTGGTAGAAATGAACAAGAAATAGATGATGAATAACTGTTGCAACCTCAAGACCAGTGCTGCATTTTTCCCCCACAAACTTGCCTACTCTATGAATCCCAAGGGGAGAAGACCAACCAGAATCTTAAGGAGCTGTTCCCAGATGGAATAAAATGACTGTGTGAAGCAAGAGGACTTGAGAAGAGCAAAGAGGAGGCGATAATGTAAATTATGGTCTGATACCTACTCTCTACTTTAGAACTTGACATTCATTCCTAGCTGCAAGTATTTTTTGTGGAATTTGTCCTTCCATGTGGAAGTTTATATCCCCTAACCAGGGGTACCCATAACCCCATTGACTGATACAGAATACAATGCCCTAACCCTTTTACTTCAATTCTTACCAAATCTAATGCACTATCTCAGCTCCAGAGCTCTCAGAAGGACAGGCTGATGTCTCTGGTGCTGTGTCATAGCTCAATGTATCCCTCTCCCCAAATCTGACCCACTTATTGCCTTATATGTTATTAAGAACATTCTGAATAATTAACCTGTTTGAAAATCCCTTCCTAAGGGCCATTTACTAAGCTAGTTGGCCTAAGATACTATTCTAGCAGTAAAGTATAATTTTTCTTGACTATATAGGATTTCAGTATTTTTAATTTACTTTTTTGGCCCTAATGACCTTGAATTATATCAACCAAAAATTTCATTTTATATGAGATCAAGCACATACCTGCGATGATTCCCTTTCTTCTAAGTGACCTAAGCTTTTCATTTATCGTTGCATATATTTTACATTCCTTTATCATTTATTCCCAGGTTGTTGTATTTATTTGGAAGAGTTGATACTTAAGGCAGTTACTAAATTTTATCTGGATTTCTTCATGTATTGGATAAGCATGATTGGTATTTGCAGGAATGTTGTGGGAAAGAAATTGAATAATGTAGTATATAAACCATACTACAGTACAATTCATAATACAGAAAATTATTATTTTATATTCTTTCTGTACTCCAACATATGGATGTCAAGGTCCTTGGTAGATGGGATCTTTATAATATAGTCCCAATCAACTCAGCAAAACATTTTATTATAGATTTGTTAATCATAGTCTATGACAATAGTTTCTCTAAGGAATCAAGAACAAAATAGAAAAAACTCCCTCAACTGATAGAATATTTTCACTTCCCTATTCCCACTAATGAAAGTATTTATAGAGAGTAGACACTTTGAGAGACAATATGCATTTTTTGCTTCCCAAAGCACAAGAATGCATACATACACATGTGTATGTATGTACATGTGCATATATATGTAGCTTGTGTATGTATGTAAATTTATACATATATGCATACACACACACACACACACACACACATACACAACGAAGTACATACATATAGTGGATCTGGGCCTGCCTTGTTTATAGTAACTTAAAGATAGATAAGATAGGATCAGGAAATACATACTGGCAAAAAAAAAAAATAACAATAACTAAGTCCTGCAAATTTTCGTCAGACTCTATTTTCAAGGAAAGAGATAGAAAGGATTTTTGGCTCCATTCTTTATGGATTTATAAATCAGTTAACAACCTCAGAAAAAATTTGAGAGTAATTCAAAGTAAACACACACACATACACACACACACACACACACACACACACACACACACACACACGATGGTCACTATTGTGGAAAGCCTTTAAAGGGGCAAAGCCTTTAAAGTCTTTAAAGGGGCAAAAAGTAAATATTTAAGTTTTGTAGGCTACCTGAATTCTCTTGTGCACTTTGTTCTTTGTGTTTTGTTTAGATTTGTTTTTGCAAGTCTTTTAAAATGTAAAAAAGTATTTTAGTTCATCAGCTGTCTAAAACAGGCCATCCTCTGGACTGTGCTTCTGGTCTCTTATTCTACAGCATTTTCTATACTGTATATTTCATGAGTGTAAGCGCAGTCAATGATGACTGGAAAAGATACAGGCTCAGCAAAGGAGGAAAGAACTCTCTCTGCTAATGAATATGACTCCAGTTAATATGGCAGAACATAATATATGAGCATGGAATAGTGTACTTATTTATTATTTGAGCTATAAACTATCAAATAAGTCTGTGTGGGTGCGATTAGTCAGCCCCAATATACTCACCATGAATTAGCATTCCTGATTTTAAACATAGAGGGACGTCTTGAGCACAGAAAACTTACCAAATTTTACCATCTCCCCTTAAGATTCACTTCAGAGCATCTTAGTGTTTTTTGGTTTGTTTGCCATACTTAAAATGTGTGCAACTGATAGAGAGTAATCACTGTTGATAGTGATAGCTTTGATATTGATGCTATCTCTACAAGTTTCCTAAACTTAATTGAACTAAGGCTGATTCATTGTCAGAAATGATAGTGTCTTGGCATTCTGTGCTGTAAATAACTGATGTATGGCTATGAAATTTGAAAAAAATAGTGTATGAGATGGAACCAAGGGAATTAAAATGTTTATAAAACAGGAAATCTACAATCAAGATTTTCTGCCAAATTGAGATGAAAATAAATGCAAATTTTGCATAGAGTCATTGGAAGCTTCAAGAAGAAAATTATGTGCTTTTAGCAGTTTATGATGCCAGTCTAAACTTTGCTATATTCTTTTACTGTGTCAATAAATATATAATTTATCAATCAATAAATAATAAATGATGATAATGACATGATGATATGTTGATTTTGATTAGAAAAATAGTCTGAATTCTCTATAACATGTATCAATTTGCTTCAACTGCAAATAATTTGAATTTCATATTTCCTTCTACTTCCAGACACATTTTCAGACTAAGGTGAAGTACAAGTCAATCTTGAATTACATGCATTTATCTTTCAAAAATATATTTAAATTCTATTTAGTTAACATATAGTATAATGTTGATTTCTGGAGTAGAATTTAGTGATGCATCATTTAGATATAACATTCAGTTCTCAACAAAACAAGTGCCCTCCTTAATACCCATCACCCATTTAGCCCATCTCCTTCTCAGAAGCCCTCCATCAACCCTCAATTTGTTCTCTTCAGTTAAGGGTCCCTGTGGTTTGCTTTCCTCACTCTTTTTTCCCCCTTCCCCAGGTTCATCTGTTTTATTTCTTAAATTCCACATATGTGTGAAATCATATGATATTTCTTTCTCTGACTGACTTAGTTTACTTAGCACAATGTACTCTAGCTCCATCCACATCGTTGCAAATGGCAAGGTTTAATTCTTTTTAATTCTTTACATATTTCTCACACCTTCTTTATCCATTCATCAGTTGATGGACACTTGGGCTCTTTCCATAGTTTGGTTATTGTTGATAATGCTGCTATAAACATCAGGGTGCATGTGCCCCTGTGAATCAGTATTTTTTTATCCTTTGGATAAATACCTACTGATGCAATTTATGGGCCGTAGGGTAGTTGCATTTATTCTTTCCATGTAACTACATGAAAAGATAATTCAATAATCTATTAATATCAAAGTAGAATTTATAATGGTAAAGACCTCAAGGTATTTGCCTTAAAAATTGCTATTGCATCAGTGAAGGTAGATGTCAAATATTTAGCCAACAATTTGAGATATAATTCTATCCTATTCCAGAATATTGGAATATTGGAATATTCTGGAATAGGATGAACTTTAATTAACCAACTCTTAGATATTCAACAAATCCTGGAAAAAAATGTGTGTGAGAAAATGTCCAAGAATCTATTTAAAAATTCTTTAAATTAAATGTCCTGTTTGGATATATCACCAATAGTGTTGACTCAACATTCCCAAGGGTATGTTGAAGGTTATTTTCAGAGCTGAATAAAACTATTCTGTTTTAATTATCTTTCCTTCCTTCCTTCTTTCCTTCTTTCCTCTCTCCCTTCCTCCCTCCCTCCCTTCCTTCTCTCCTGCCCTTCCTCCCAGTTTGAGTTTTATATCTCCAGAATTTAGTTTAACAGTTCTCAAAACATCTTATGATATACATTAATGTTTTTGTCTGTAAACTACTAAGGAAGAGCCAGAGACATGGAAAAGTTAAGGGACACACCCTTAGAGCAAGTCAGTTAAGAAGAAGTGAAATTCTAGAACACAGACCTCTTTTTTTTTTAACGTTTATTTATTATTGAGAGACAGAGAAACAGAGCATGAGCATGGGAGGGGTGGAAAGAGGGAGAGACACAGAATCTGAAGCAGGCTCCAGGCTCTGACCTATCAGCACAGAGCCCGATGCGGGGCTCAAACCCATGAACTGAGGGATCGTGGCCTGAGCTGAAGTCAGACACTTAACCAACTGAGCCACCCAGGCACCCCAGACTCTTTTAAGTCTTAAATGTTATTTGTTTGGAGATGTATAATTTCTATCATCTTACTGAAATTCTATACACATAAAAATTTTTCATTTCACAGAAATTAATGGAAATTCATATTAAAAAACATTTAAATAATGGGAACATTAAGCTTTTCTGGAATGAGACCCTTTGCTTTTTGTTGTAAAAAATAACTATATATGTCTGACCCATCATAAGTAGTGACTATTAATTCTTAGTTTGGATGATGATATACATGTTTACGTTTTTTCTTTTGAGTGTCAAAAAACTCTAGTTTGCATTAGTTTTTTCAAATTTAGCCTAATCATTGCAATTCAAGTATTTAAAATTTATTCTTAATAAAAACATATCTTCAACAACAAAAACATGTCGAGGAGTCTTGACAATTAAATGATTTGCCATATTGCATCTCCTTTGTTGAACAGTCCTACAAGCTCTTCATTCCACAACTTTTTTTCATTAGTTGCTCCTTAAAATAATAAAGCCAATTGTGCATTTAAGCTAGAAAATGAACCTCAGGGCATGCCCATCTGTCTAAACAAATAAGCACATTTCCAACAGAGTTACGGGCAGATTGTTCTTTAAACTAAGGTGATGAATGTGAACATTCAAGAAATTATGAATTATTGAAGAGCAAACAGCCTAACGTATTTCTCTCTATCCCTATAATCATATTTTGAGACATATTATTGACTTTGGAGTATTTCTACTACTACTACCAAAATGTCATTAACATTAAAGTGTTTCCAGATTAACATAGGTAACTACAAGCGTTAAAAAGTGCATTAAAAAGGCAATTGAACATTGCAGAAATAAACTTCCATACACATGACTCTTTTAAAGATATCTCCCTATCCCTAGTGACTTAACGCAAATTTAAGGTACATTAATTCTGTTTTAACTAAAATTTCTGTGTAAAAAATAGAATAGTAATTCTCAATAAATGTTAGACGTATTAAAGAAAATGACCAGCAAGCTGTTATACCTAAATTAATATTATATTTATCCATTTATTCTTACAGATTTTTACCTTGCTGCTACAAAAATCTCATATATATGTATATATATGAAGTTTTATATACATATGTGAAATTTTAAAAAAACAATTTATATTTACAAGAATGTAAAATGACACAAGTGATCTTTTCCACAATTAAGTTACTCAGTTAAAGGTTATCCAAAATTAACTCATTTACAGGTATGGGGTGAAAAAATATAAGTTAGATGTGAGTAGAGCTAATGTGAGCTCAGAGTGAAAAACATTCAAGTGTAAGTTAAATAATTTGCCCTCTGTTTTGTGTATGTGTGTTGAGAAGCTTTCCTCACTACTAATTTTCTTTTGAAATATAAAGGTCAGCATTTGAATGAATATGGAAGGGGAATTATTAAAAACTGTTTACAAGGTACCAATGAGGGCAGAAACTGAAGGGAACAGGTATGCTAATGAGAACACAGAATTAGTCCAAGAAAAATTGTGAGCAGCCCAAGTATTTTTCTTTCCTAATCTTTAGAAAGGTGGTCCATGCAATTAGAGGTAATCATTTGTAGTCATAGAGTGGGACGCAAAGACTTGGAATGATTTGCAGTCACGGCAGGTGATTTCCACAGTTCTGAAAATTATCGTATTTTTTTGCATGTGCAATATAGTGCACCCTAAATCTTAATTATGACCTAAAACCTTTCTGTAAAAAAAAAAACTCTCTATGGTTTATGATTTTAAAATTTTTTTTTTCAACATTTTTTATTTATTTTTGGGACAGAGAGAGACAGAGCATGAACAGGGGAGGGGCAGAGAGAGAGGGAGACACAGAATCGGAAACAGGCTCCAGGCTCTGAGCCATCAGCCCAGAGCCCGACGCGGGGCTCGAACTCACAGACCGTGAGATCGTGACCTGGCTGAAGTCGGACGCTTAACCGACTGCGCCACCCAGGCGCCCCTATGGTTTATGATTTTAAAAGATTAGTTTTTCTTATCTATTTTGCATCATTATAGTTTAGCATTTCCAATAGAATAAAGATGTCTATGTTAGGCACCTTACTTTTTACTTTTTTTTTTTTTTCTTTATTTTTCTTTTTTTTTTTTTTTTTCAACGTTTATTTTTTTATTTTTTTTTGGGACAGAGAGAGACAGAGCATGAACGGGGGAGGGGCAGAGAGAGAGGGAGACACAGAATCAGAAACAGGCTCCAGGCTCTGACCCATCAGCCCAGAGCCCGACGCGGGGCTCGAACTCACGGACCGCGAGATCGTGACCTGGCTGAAGTCGGACGCTTAACCGACTGCGCCACCCAGGCGCCCCTTTACTTTTGATTTCATAGAAATACAAGTAATATAGCTTGTCCTCTTTTGTGCTGGTTTCTCCCATTCAATAGTACAACTGTGGTATTTATTCATACTTTAGACAATTATTTAAAGTATTAATTCTATACTTTGTACATAAATGTTGAAGAGATATTAGTTATTGTTAATATTTCAATATTTTTTTGTTTGCTTGTTTGTTTGTTTTTGAGAGAGAAACAGAGCATGAGCGGGGGAGGGGCAGAGAGAAAGGGAGACACAGAATCTGAAGCCGCTCCAGGCTCTAAGCTGTCAGTACAGAGCCCTACGAGGGGCTCAAACCCATCAACTGCGAGATCATGACCTTAGCTGAAGTCAGACATGTAACCAGCTGAGCCACGCAGGCGCCCCTGTGTTCTTATTTCTACTCTCTCTTTTGATATCCTTCTCTCTCTCATTCCTTTCTCATCCATGGAGCAGCCTGTTCCCTTTTTTGTTGGTTTATCTTGTTTTGGTGAAAAAATATTTTCCAGTTGATTTATAAAAATAGGAAATATCTTTTTAAGCTTGCTGTCCATCAGACAATTATTATATTTTATACCCTATAGAAATCTCCAATACAGATTATTTTCAATAAGAATTTTCAAATTATGCCTCCGTTGTCTTACTCTCTTTTACTGTTGATATTAAGATATTTTGTTTATTTCCCATCCTTCCTGTGTTACTTTTTCTTTTACTCTGAAAGGATTTAGAATCTTTATTTTGATCCTGGTATTCTGAAAATTCACACTGATACATGCCTTGGGCTGCGTTCTGAGGGTCCTTTCTAGACCCTTTTGAGATGATTGCCTACAGTCAAAGAAAGTTTTCTTGTGTCATTATCTGAATATTTTCCCTGTGTTCCATGTATTTTCTCTTTTTGAAAATACTGTTAGTTGGATTCCACACACCCTTAATTATCTATTTATTTTATTTTCTATGTTTCAATACTCCTACTTTTAAGGATTTCATTAATTTAATTTTCCAACTTTTCTATTAATTATTGACATTGACTGGTATCGTTTTTTATTAACTTTGTATTCAGTGCATTTTTTGTGATTTTTTTTTTGATGTTACAGATGCATTAAGTTTTCTCTCTGAGGACATTAATCAGAGTTTACAGTTTTTGACACTTTATTCTGTTGCATTTACTGTATTTTTTTCCTATTTCCATTATTTTTGTTTTTCTTTTGTTTAGCTTCTGTCTTTCCTGATGAAGACTCTCAACAAACTCTATCGATTCTTTTTTGGCATCTCAGATTTAAAATGTAAGTACTAAACAGATAACTGAAAGTTCTGTTAAGGACAGGTTTGCTTATCTGGTGGAACCGAATATAGGATGGTCAGGGAGTAAGAAATATTTTGTGGAGTCATCCCAAAAGTCAGTACCCACAGGCTTTCCAAGGCTAATTTTTTCCCAGAAGAAAAAAATTCTCTAAGTGAGTGAGTAGGAAAAAATCAGTCCTGTAACATCCTCACCATTCACTGAGATAATGTTTGTTTAATCTGTTGCTTTCTCTCCTATACTTTCTTTAATTCTTCTCTTTACTGTGTCTAGGTCTTCCAGTCTGGAGACTTTTGCTTCAATCTCTCCAGTTTATGTGCTTCCTGATTCTTGGGATAAACTGGATAGAGAAGATTTCAGAGTTTTGTAGCTTTCTGGGGACCAAAGCTGTCTTTGTCTACACTCTTTAGACCAACCTCCTGTTTTTTATTGCCTATTCTCACCCCTATCCTTCACAGGACCTCATGCAATGACTTTCTGTAGATTTCAGGAGTTGTTCAGGGAAAGCTATCTTCTTTTTAATTGGGATTTCCCTGCATAGGAAACAAGTATTTCACTGCACTCCCTTGGCTAAGGCATTTACCACTCTGTCCATTTCCAACTATTGTGTTTTTTTGTTTTTTTTTGTTTTTGTTTTCAATATATGAAATTTATTGTCAAATTGGTTTCCATACAACACCCAGTGTTCATCCCAAAAGGTGCCCTCCTCAATACCCATCACCCACCCTCCCCTCCCTCCCACCCCCCATCAACCCTCAGTTTGTTCTCAGTTTTTAAGAGTCTCTTATTCTTTGGCTCTCTCCCTCTCTAACCTATTTTTTTTCCTTCCCCTCCCCCATGGCTTTCTATTAAGTTTCTAAGGATCCACATAAGAGTGAAAACATATGGTATCTGTCTTTCTCCATATGGTTTATTTCACTTAGCATCACACTGTCCAGTTCCATCCACGTTACTACAAAGGGCCATATTTCGTTCTTTCTCATTGCCATGTAGTACTCCATTGCGTATATAAACCACAATTTCTTTACCCATTCATCAGTTGATGGACATTTAGGCTCTTTCCATAATTTGGCTATTGTTGAGAGTGCTGCTATAAACATTGGGGTACAAGTGCCCCTATGCATCAGTACTCCTATATCTCTTGGGTAAATTCCTAGCAGTGCTATTGCTGGGTCATAGGGTATGTTTATTTTTAATTTTTTGAAGAACCTCCACACTGTTTTCCAGAGTGACTGCACCACTTTGCATTCCCACCAACAGTGTAAGAGGGTCCCCGTTTCTCCACATCCTCGCCAGCATCTATAGTCTCCTGATCTGTTCATTTTGGCCACTCTGACTGGCGTGAGGTGATATCTGAGTGTGGTGTTGATTTGTATTTCCCTGATGAGGAGCGACATTGAGCATCTTTTCATGTGCCTGTTGGCCATCCGGATGTCTTCTTTAGAGAAGTGTCTATTCATGTTTTCTGCCCATTTCTTCACTGGGTTATTTGGTTTTCGGGTGTGGAGTTTGGTTAGCTCTTTATAGATTTTGGATACTAGCCCTTTGTCCGGTATGCCATTTGCAAATATCTTTTCCCATTCCGTTGGTTGCCTTTTAGTTTTGTTGGTTGTTTCCTTTGCTGTGCAGAAGCTTTTAATCTTCATAAGGTCCCAGTAATTCATTTTTGCTTTTAATTCCCTTGCCTTTGGGGATGTGTCGAGTAAGGGATTGCTACGGCTGAGATCAGAGAGGTCTCTTCCTGCTTTCTCCTCTACTGTTTTGATGGTTTCCTGTCTCACATTCAGGTCCTTTATCCATTTTGAGTTTATTTTTGTGAATGGTGTGAGAAAGTGGTCTAGTTTCAACCTTCTGCATGTTGCTGTCCAGTTCTCCCAGCACCATTTGTTAAAGAGGCTGTCTTTTTTCCATTGGATGTTCTTTCCTGCTTTGTCAAAGATAAGTTGGCCATACGTTCGTGGGTCTAGTTCTGGGGTTTCTATTCTATTCCATTGGTCTATGTGTCTGTTTTTGTGCCAATACCATGCTGTCTTGATGATGACACCTTTGTAGTAGAGGCTAAAGTCTGGGATTGTGATGCCTCCTGCTTTGGTCTTCTTCTTCAAAATTCCTTTGGCTATTCGGGGCCTTTTGTGGTTCCATATGAATTTTAGGATTGCTTGTTCTACCTTTGAGAAGAATGCTGGTGCAATTTTGATTGGGATTGCATTGAATGTGTAGATAGCTTTGGGTAGTATTGACATTTTGACAATATTTATTTTTCCAATCCATGAGCAGGGAATGTCTTTCCATTTCTTTAAATCTTCTTCAATTACCTTCATAAGCTTTCTATAGTTTTCAGCATACAGATCCTTTACATCTTTGGTTAGATTTATTCCTAGGTATTTTATGCTTCTTGGTGCAATTGTGAATGGGATCAGTTTCTTTATTTGTCTTTCTGTGGCTTCATTGTTAGTGTATAAGAATGCAACTGATTTCTGTACATTGATTTTGTATCCTGCAACTTTGCTGAATTCATGTATCAGTTCTAGCAGACTTTTGGTGGAGTCTATCGGATTTTCCATGTATAATATCATGTCATCTGCAAAAACTTAAAGCTTGACTTCATCTTTGCCAATTTTGATGCCTTTGATTTCCTTTTGTTGTCTGACTGCTGATGCTAGAACTTCCAACACTATGTTAAACAACAGCAGTGAGAGTGGGCACCCCTGTCGTGTTCCTGATCTCAGGGAAAAAGCTCTCAGTTTTTCCCCATTGAGGATTATGTTAGCTGAGGGCTTTTCATAAATGGCTTTTATGATCTTTAAGTATGTTCCTTCTATCCTGACTTTCTCAAGGGTTTTTATTAAGAAACCGTGCTGGATTTTGTCAAAGGCCTTTTCTGCATCGATTGACAGGATCATATGGTTCTTCTCTTTTCTTTTATTAGTGTGATGTATCACGTTGATTGATTTGCGAATGTTGAACCAGCCCTGCATCCCAGGAATGAATCCCAATTGATCATGGTGAATAATTCTTTTTATAGGCTATTGAATTCGATTGGCTAGTATGTTATTGAGAATTTTTGCATCCATATTCATCAGGGATATTGGCCTGTAGTTCTCTTTTTTTTACTGGGTCTCTGTCTGGTTTAGGAATCAAAGTAATACTGGCTTCATAGAATGAGTCTGGAAGTTTTCCTTCCCTTTCTATTTCTTGGAATAGCTTGAGAAGGATAGGTATTATCTCTGCTTTAAACGTCTGGTACAACTCCCCTGGGAAGCCATCTGGTCCTGGACTCTTTATTTGTTGGGAGATTTTTGATAACCGATTCAATTTCTTCGCTGGTTATGGGTCTGTTCAAGCTTTCTATTCCTCCTGATTGAGTTTTGGAAGAGTGTGGGTGTTCAGGAATTTGTCCATTTCTTCCAGGTTGTCCAATTTGCTGGTATATAATTTTTCATAGTATTCCCTGAAAATTGTTTGTATCTCTGAGGGATTGGTTGTAATAATTCCATTTTCATTCATGATTTTATCTATTTGGGTCATCTCCCTTTTCTTTTTGAGAAGCCTGGCTAGAGGTTTGTCAATTTTGTTTATTTTTTCAAAAAACCAACTTTTGGTTTCGTTGATCTGCTCTACAGTTTTGTTAGATTCTATATTGTTTATTTCTGCTCTGATCTTTATTATTTCTCTTCTTCTGCTGGGTTTAGGCTGCCTTTGCTGTTCTGCTTCTATTTCCTTTAGGTGTGCTGTTAGATTTTGTATTTGGGATTTTTCTTGTTTCTTGAGATAGGCCTGGATTGCAATGTATTTTCCTCTCAGGACTGCCTTCACTGCATCCCAAAGCGTTTGGATTGTTGTATTTTCATTTTCGTTTGTTTCCATATATTTTTTTAATTTCTTCTCTAATTGCCTGGTTGACCCACTCATTCGTTAGTAGGGTGTTCTTTAACCTCCATGCTTTTGGAGGTTTTCCAGACTTTTTCCTGTGGTTGATTTCAAGTTTCATAGCATTGTGGTCTGAAAGTATGCATGGTATAATTTCAATTCTTGTAAACTTATGAAGGGTTTTTTGTGACCCAGTATATGATCTATCTTGGAGAATGTTCCATGTGCACTCGAGAAGAAAGTATATTCTGTTGCTTTGGGATGCAGAATTGTAAATACATCTGTCAAGTCCATCTGATCCAATGTATCATTCAGGGCCCTTGTTTCTTTATTGACCGTGTGTCTAGATGATCTATCCATTTCTGTAAGTGGAGTGTTAAAGTCCCCTGCAATTACCACATTCTTATCAATAAGGTTGCTTATGTTTGTGAGTAATTATTTTATATATTTGGGGGCTCCGGTATTCGGAGCATAGACATTTATAATTGTTAGCTCTTCCTGATGGTTAGACCCTATGGTTATTATATAATGCCCTTCTTCATCTCTTGTTACAGCCTTTAATTGAAAGTCTAGTTTGTCTGATATAAGTATGGCTACTCCAGCTTTCTTTTGGCTTCCAGTAGCATGATAAATAGTTCTCCATCCCCTCACTCTCAATCTAAAGGTGTCCTCAGGTCTAAAATGAATCTCTTGTAGACAGCAAATAGATGGGTCTTGTTTTTTTATCCATTCTGCTACCCTATGACTTTTGGTTGGCGCATTTAATCCATTTACATTCAGTGTTATTATAGAAAGATACGGGTTTAGAGTCATTGTGATGTCTGTATGTTTTATGCTTGTAGCGATGTCTCTGGTACTTTGTCTCACAGGATCCCCCATAGGATCTCTTGTAGGGCTGGTTTAGTGGTGACAAATTCCTTCAGTTTTTGTTTATTTGGGAAGACCTTTATCTCTCCTTCTATTCTAAATGACAGACTTACTGGATAAAGGATTCTCGGCTGCATATTTTTGCTGTTCAATACATTGAAGATCTCGTGCCAATCCTTTCTGGCCTGCCAAGTTTCAAAAGAGAGATCAGTCATGAGTCTTATAGAGCTCCCTTTATAAGTTAGGGCACGTTTATCCCTTGCTGCTTTCAGAATTTTCTCTTTATCCTTGTATTTTGCCAGTTTCACTATGATATGTCGTGCAGAAGATCGATTCAAGTTACTTCTGAAGGGAGTTCTCTGTGCCTCTTGGATTTCAATGCCTTTTTCCTTCCCCAGTTCAGGGAAGTTCTCAGCTATGATTTCTTCAAGTACCCCTTCAGCACCTTTCCCTCTCTCTTCCTCCTCTGGGATACCAATTATGCATATATTATTTCTTTTTAGTGTATCACTTAGTCCTCTAATTTTCCCCTCATACTCCTGGATTTTTTTTATCTCTTTTTCTCAGCTTCCTCTTTTTCCATAACTTTATCTTCTAGTTCACCTATTCTCTCCTCTGCCTCTTCAATCCGAGCCGTCATCGTTTCCATTTTATTTTGCATTTCGTTTAAAGCGTTTTTCAGCTTCTCCAGACTGTTCCTTAGTCCCTTGATCTCTGTAGCAAGAGATTTTCTGCTGTCCTCTATACTGTTTTCAAGCCCAGCAATTAACTTTATGACTATTATTCTAAATTCACTTTCTGTTATATTATTTAAATCCTTTTTGATCAGTTCATTGGCTGTTGTTATTTCCTGGAGATTCTTTTGAGGGGAATTCTTCCGTTTGGTCGTTTTGGATAGTCACTGGAGTGGTGCAGGCCTGCAGGGCACTTCCCCTGTGCTGTGGTGTATAACTGGAGTTGGTAGGCGGAGTCGCAGTCAGACCTGATGTCTGCCCTCAGCCCACCACTGGGGCCACAGTCAGTCTGGTGTGTGCCTTCTCTTCCCCTCTCCTAGGGGTGGGATTCACTGTGGGGTGGCGTGGCCCGTCTGGGCTACTTGCACACTGCCAGGCTTGTGGTGCTGGGGATCTGGCATATTAGCTGGGGTGGGTAGGCAAGGTGCAGGGGGGAGCAGGAGGGGCAGGCTTAGCTTGCTTCTCCTTAGGTGATCCACTTCAGGAGGGGCCCTGTGGCAGCGGGAGGAAGTCAGACCCGCTGCCGGAGGGGTGGCTCCGCAGAAGCACAGCGTTGGGTGTTTGCGAGGAGCAAGCAAGTTCCCTGGCAGGGACTGGTTGCCTTTGGGATTTTGGCTGGGGGATAGGCGAGGGAGGTGGCGCTGGCCATCGCCTTTGTTCCCCACCAAACAGCTCTGTTGTCCGGGGGCTCAGCAACTCTCCCTCTCTTTGTCCTCCAGCCTTCCCACTTTCAGAGCAGAGCTGTTAGCTTATAACCTTCCAGATGTCAGGTCCCGCTTGCTGTCGGAATACACTCTGTCTGGCCCCTCCGCTTTTGCCAGCCAGACTTGGGGGCTCTGCTTGGCCGGCAGGCTCCCCCTCCAGCCCGGCTCCCTCCCGCCAGTCTTTGCAGCGCGCACCGCCTCTCCACCCTTCCTACCCTCTCCCGTGGGCCTCTCGTCTGTGCTTGGCTCAGGAGACTCCGTTCTGCTAGTCTTCTGGTGGTTTTCTGGGTTAGTTAGGCAGGTGTAGGTGGAATCTAAGTGATCAGCAGGATGTGCGGTGTGCCCAGCGTCCTCCTAAGCCGCCATCTTCCCTACCTCCTCCCAACTATTGTGTTTTACCACTATAGTTCTCTCCTAGTTTCATCAAGCTTAGATTTTTCTGTATTTTTCTGTTTATTTTCAATGATTTTCAGATGGAAAGAATCCACATTCTTTACACTGGCATATTAAAATTGTTCAAATTGTTTTTACCAAATAATTTTGATATTATGTTGGATAATTTCTGATATTTATAGGAATATTTACTTGAGGTTTTTTTGTCTCCTTCTATTAAGTTTATATTACCACTATTATTTAAATATTTGGTGGTTGTTGGAGAACCACGGTATAACTGAGGGCAGGGTGCAACTGAGGTACAACTAAAAAAATTATTGAAAAGTAAATTTAGGGGCGCCTGGGTGGCGCAGTCGGTTAAGCGTCCGACTTCAGCCAGGTCACGATCTTGCGGTCCGTGAGTTCGAGCCCCGCGTCGGGCTCTGGGCTGATGGCTCAGAGCCTGGAGCCTGTTTCTGATTCTGTGTCTCCCTCTCTCTCTCTGCCCCTCCCCCGTTCATGCTCTGTCTCTCTCTGTCCCAAAAATAAATAAACGTTGAAAAAAAAATTAAAAAAAAAAAAAGTAAATTTATTTTTCTTTTGGCTTTTTACATAAACTTTTAATATCTGAATATGGACATACACATAGTTTTTCTAGGCTTTTATCCCTTTGTCTACCTGATAATATCTCATTACAAAGTATATTGAAACACATTCTTGGGGCGCCTGGGTGGCGCAGTCGGTTAAGCGTCCGACTTCAGCCAGGTCACGGTCTCGCGGTCCGCGAGTTCGAGCCCCGCGTCAGGCTCTGGGCTGATGGCTCAGAGCCTGGAGCCTGTTTCCGATTCTGTGTCTCCCTCTCTCTCTGCCCCTCCCCCGTTCATGCTCTGTCTCTCTCTGTCCCAAAAATAAATAAACGTTAAAATAAAAAAAGTCTCTTATAGAAACACATTCTTAAAAACTCAAAATTACTGGGGCACCGGGGTGGATCATTTGGTTAAGTGTCGACTTCAGCTCAGGTTGTGATCTGTTTGTGAGTTCAGTCCCTGTGTCAGGCTCTGTGCTGACAGCTCAGAGCCTGGAGCATGCTTCGAATTCTCTCTCTCCCTCTCTCTCTCTGTTCCTCCTGCACTCATGCGCTCTCTCTCTCTCTCAAAAATACAATAAACATTAATTTTTTAAAGTTAAAATTACTTGTGAATATAGTGACAATAAGTAGGTCTCCTAAATTACACACTATTTATCATAGGCTTGAAGAGTTATAAACATTTACTAGCTATTAAAAATCAAAAGCACTTGGCTCAAATACCTATAAAATAGACCTAAGAATACAAGCTTATTGCACTCATGAAAAATGTTTACACCTGAATCTATTGCATTGAATTATATATTTAAAAACTTGGTTCGGAAACAAGACCCAGGGATTGAAATTCTAGGTAATTTATCAAAACCTCTTGCTAGTCATATATATTTTCTCCATCTATGTATTTTTTCCAGTTCTTTCTTTTATGGGTAAGATTAAATATTTTCCTGAGTTCAGATGGTAGGAACACTCTGTAAACTCAACTGCACTTATATATATTATTCTGTCAGAATTTTCTTTTTACAAATATTTATTTATTTTTGGGAGAGCACAAGTAGGGAAGGGGCAGAGAGAGGGGGACAGAGGGGTGGGAACAGCTAGCTCTGTGCTGACAAGCTGACAGCAGTGAGTCCCATGTGGGGCTCGAACTCACGAACCAGGAGATCATGACCTGAGCTGAAGTCGGACTCTCAACCGACTGAGTCACCCAAGTGCCCCTGTCAGAAATTACTGATAGTTTTTATATGGTTCTATGTTTCACTGGTCTTCTTAATATACACAATCAACATAGGTGATGTTTTCATGTACATCTGATCACAGTTAGGGTCTTACACTCAAGGAGAGAGAAAACACACTCATGATAACTCTATGCTCTTCTTGTGCTTCAACATTTTTCAAAACTAACCAGTCTTTGAGGAAAAATGTAGCACTTTGGTTCATTTGCTTCAGACGAGTGGAAAGAATTTTGTATTAAACTAGCTCCAGATGTATTCTTTGCTTTCTAACCTCCCTAGTTAAAAATTCTTCTAGAAATCCCATTTTTCTAAAATGCTCACGCAAACTAGATACAAATACATCTTAATAAATATTTATATTACAGGATTGAACTTTGTATATTTTGAATAATTTTACATCATTATATAGGAAAACCAAGACGCCAGAGACACTTAACAACCTGGGGCAATCAATAACTTTTAGGTAAATATTTCACTGAATATTTCTGAACAATCCATTTTCTGAACTTTTGTGCAGGATGTAACACTTAAAATATAACAAGCTTAGTTATTGTACTTTGGATTTTTATTTAGAAACATTTCCATAAGGATATTTTCCTATATGTTTTAAGGAGATACAATCACAGAGTTATATAAGCACTTTCCTAATCAAGATATAATCAAATTATAATCCTACATTTATGCTGTATTTGAAATATTATTTAGGGGGCACCTGGGTGGCTCAGTCAGTTGACATCCAACCTCGGCTCAGGTCATGATCTCACGGTTTGTGGGTTCCAGCCCAGCGTCGGGCTCTGTGCTGACAGTGCAAAGCCTGTTTGGGTGGATTCTCAGTCTCATTCTCTCTCTGCCCTTCTCCTGCTCTCTCTCTGTCTCTCAAAAAAATAAAGGAACATTAAAAAAAATCTTATTTAGGAGCATATTCTCATTGGGGATGTAACCATCAGTCAAAAGAGTAATGAGAATCTGTCAGTATGAGCAAAATCATTAATATATAGGTAGGTAGACTATATATATTTTTAAGTATTTATTTATTTTTGAGAGAGACAGAGACAGCATGAGAAAGGGAGGGGCAGAGAGAGAGGGAAAGAGGAAGAGAGAAAAAATCTTGTCAGCACAGAACCTGATGCGGGGCTTCGACTCATGAAACCCTGGGATCATGACCTAAGCTGAAACCAAGGATCTGATCCTTAACCAACTGAGCCACCCAGATGCCCCAACTATATTTTGATATTAAGTAGATAGTACTCCTGGGGAGCGGCAAGAAAATAATTCAGTTAACCATCTTTTCATACATAGGTTCACAGTAAAATTATTCTTATATCTAAAGAGCTGTTTATTATTGCAATTCAAAATTTGTACCCAAAGCAAATTTTTATAGTACAATTATTGAGAAGATAAAAAGGAGTTAGTAACAAAAACGCTGACACATCTATAACTACACTCTTGCAACCAGGCTTCGCTATAATAAAGCACAGTTTTATTAAGCACTTAATTAATTGCCACATTAAAATGATAGGGGCCCAACTCATAAAAATGACTTATGAGAATGCAGGCTTCTTTTGCTGTGTTAACTGAAAATGCAAGCTGTACACACCATTTAATTAAGAAAAATGTAATCAAGCAATAGTGTGGGTGTTTAGTTTGGAAGCAAAACTTGCAGGTGTAAGGGGACAAAGAGTTGTGATCATGACATCTTTAGCTGAGAGTACCATTTATTGGAAGTGACTATACACATAGGCTTAGCAACTGAAATTAATAAAGGTGCTCGGCGGTTCCATCCTATAGGTTTACCTATTTTCAATTTTCAATTTAGAGTTGCATATAAGACACGTATACAGCAATCCTAATTGCAGACTATATACTCAGTGCCATTTGAGGCAATTTGTTTAAAGGCAAGTTAATAATAAGAAATATTTAACTTCTTATTCTATTGCAGATATTGTGCTGAGGACTTTATATGGATTAATTTAATTTCTCAACAACCCTTTGAAGTTCATTCCAGTTTTACAAACACAATCTTAGGGACATTAAATAACTTTTCTAAAGCCACACAACATGTAGTGGAGGAGACAGATTCCTAATGGGACCAATATACTTGACTGCACACCCTGTGCATTTAAACCTCATACCAGCTATAACTGTTTTTAATTTAAACACCACCTATAAAACAATGGTCACTTTCACACTATATGATATAAGATCTGGGGCAATAGTTTTGTCTTTAAATTACACTAATTATTTTAAATTTGCCTCCAGGGGAAAAAAAAACAAAAGAAAAATTATCGTTTCTATTCAGAGACTCTAGGGAAGCGACAGGAAATATAGTTTTCCCTAGTGGCTAATCTGGAACCCAAATAAAATTATGCTTTCTCAGAGCTGGCCAAACTTCTAAAGCTTATTCTTGTCTCCTTGTCTATAACCATTATTAATGCAATGAAAGCTATACTTTCTTTCCTAAAGAAATAAGCCTTCAGCTGGCCCTCCCAGAGAGCTATTCACACCATCATTTAATTATATAGCAATGACTCACCCTCACAAAATGTTGTAAAGGCGTGAAAAGTAAAGACAGTCATTATAAGAGAATTGAAAATCATGGCATTGAGTTCTTAAAATATTTCTTGATTACAGACCCCAAAATTTCTAGAATACTTTACTCATTTATCCCTCCTTCAAATTTTTGTCCAGTTTCACCTTTTTCCCCCTATTTATCAAGAAAGCATGCCTAATTTTTAGCATTTGCATGTATCTGGAATCTGATCAAGATAATATAGGCATTGAAGTAAGATAATTTAATTATGCTATACAGAATATATTGTTAATCAAGCTCAACAATATTTTATGTAACAAAAACAGGTAACATAACATTTAATATTAAAATAAAATATTGCTGATCAAGAAATTTGCTGATAAAAACATTTCTCCTTTAATGACTTCAACAATAAAACTTTAAAAGTAAAAGAACTGTCAAAAACAAACAAAAACAAACAATCGAAAGAACTGCCATTTTTCTTCAAAGATTCAGTGCCTTGGCTACCAATGGTAAGGTTAGTGTTCCTAAGGTAACTCTGGGCAACTGAAGCAGCATATTAGCCAGATAATTTTGACTACATTAAATATCACTATGCTGGGTAATGAAAATAAAGTATTTTTTACAGGAAAATTATAAAATATTTGTAATCTTTAATGTAACAAGCTAGAAACACAGTAAGAAGCAAAAAAAAAAAATGAAGTGAGGACTTTAAGTATCAAGAAAAACATATATAAAACCAAAATATACTTTTCTAAAAAGATAAAATGGTGGGTTCAAATATATAAATAGAAGATCTCAAAGCAAAAATCAAACACAGATTTTGTTAGTCATATTACTGAAGAAAATCCCTAAAGCAATAAAAAACTTTAAAAATATTTACCCTTAAATGTAATTGTTTTTGGCAATCTTTACTTTTCTGTGTTTCTTATTCTTAGAGTTACCATTCTATAATAAATTTGATCAAATATTCAAATAAAAAAAATTCCAGGAGCACTTTTACTACTAAAAAACATTCAACTATCTTTGAGTCAGTTCCCAAAAGTTTCTATATTGCATAAGTAATTTAGTTTCTATCAAACAGGACTGTGGTCTTTGAGCCAAATGATTCTTTGAGGTTTTTTTTTTTTACAATAAAGAAACAAAAACCTAAGCCAACAAGACACATAAAGGATTTTTATCTCCATAAAACTTTGTGCGTTTTTTGTTTCCTTTTCTTTTCGTTGTTGTTATTTTTAAGTCAAATGCAGTACAACGTGCTATGCTGGCCAAAACTGGCAGGCTTTCGGCAAAGGTGAAGTATGTCAAATGACTGAATATTTCTAAGCCACAAAGTAGGCGAAACTAGTTTGTCAATGGTAACACAAAATGAGAGGTTTTTTACAGTCTAGAATGAAAACTCTCCAGGTAAAACAAGAATCTTGATGCAGTAAAGGGAAATGAATGTTTCTACTTGTCCAAAGGAAGAAATTATGTGTCTCAAAAGAGATTAAAAAATAATTTCTCTTAAACACACACACACACACACACACACACACACAATTACTCTTTACCCATTTGTGGAATATACTGGTCAAGTTTTCTATTTTACCTTTTTAAGATATTATAGAATCAAATTCAGCCAGTTTTGGTGTATGGTTTGATAAACTGGTAATTATATACATTTGCATGACCACGACCACAATCAGAACCTAGGACAGTTCCACAAATCTAAAAAGTTGCTGGTACCACATTGCAGTCAATTCAATTTGACCTCAAAACTCAGAGAACCACTAATGTGATTTCAGAATTTGTCATTATCATACTTTAACAGAATCAATTCATTCATGGTCTTTTGTGTTTGATTTCTTTCAATTAACATAACAATTTGTGATTCACCTATAGTTTGCGTATTAATATTATATGTCTCTACTTGTAAGTAGTATTCCATAATATGGATACACCAAAATCTATTATTATTAATATTGATGGTTGATGATTATTTTTATTGATTACTGATTTACTAATGGATATTTTATTTGCTTCCAGTTTTTAATGAATAATGCTGCAATGAATGCACATATTAACATATTTCTGTAGGCATGCATGTTAATTTCCATTGGGTAATTACCTATGATTTGAATTGGTGAGTTTTCATGAGAAAATCTTGAAAGAAGACATAGGTGAAGAAAACATCTTGCCTTTAATGAAACAAGGACATACATCACAGTGGACTAATTATCAGAATCCACACAAGCAAAAATACAGTAAAGTTGAAAGTTTTGAAAGAGAAAAAAGAAAACCACCAGACTAGATTTCCACATCCAGCAAATTAATTTTCCAAAGTGAAAGAGAGCTCTTTGGTTTTGGCAGCAGAAATGAGATGACAAAGGGGACGTCATATGTGGAAAGTGACACAACAAGACCCACATGTGTGTTACCACTGTAGCTCTAAGGCCCATCACTTTCAGAAGGTGACCTGTGGCAAATGTGTCTATCCTGCCAAGAGGAAGAAAAAGTATAGGTGGAGTGCCAAGGCTAAAAGACTGGGACCAGTCAAAAGAGGCACCTAAACATTGAATACCACAAATCCAGGCATGGATTCCATGAAGGAACAACACCTACACCCAAGAGGGCAGCTGTTGCAGTACCCAGTTCATTGTAAAGATTTTGGTGACTAGTCACACAATCATAAATGTTCTGGTTTTAAAACATTTAAAAAATGAAAGCGAAATAAAGACAATCCAGGTAGAACAAATGCTGAGGGAATTCACCACCAGCAGATCTGCCTTTCAAGAAATGTTAAATGATTTTCTTTAGGTGGAGGAAAATACAGGTTAGAAAGATGGATCTACATAAAGAAAGGAAGAGTTTGAGAAGGAATAAAAAGGTAAAATAAAATATTTTTTTTCTCATTCCCCACTGATCTAAGAGATAACGATTCAAGTAATGCTTTGGGTGATTATAACAACTAGATAAGCGAGATGAATGATAGCAATGCCACAAAGGAAGGAGGAAGGTTAAAAGGTACCCGCACTAAACTTACAATGAAATGGTTTTATTTTAAAGTAGACTAAAATTAGTCATAAATGTATTTTGTAAATTTTAGGACAAACAACAAATTTAAAGTATAATCCGTAGACTAAAAGATATAAAAGATGATTGACACAAAATATTCTATTGGAGGAAGAAGATAAAGGAAGCTCCAGTAACAAAGAGAAAACAGTTCCAGACATAGTAGGTATTAATCTATCTACTGATACAGAAGTGATATGCATTTACCACAAACTATATTTTGAATTTTAAATTTTGGTCTTTTCTTGGGCTAGCAATATGTGATATGATACCCTCTCATTATGCTGAGAGGGAGTGCAGAGTTCAGAGAGCTGCAGCTCCCAGCCAGCCACACAATCACAAGAGTGAATAACTGGTACACTTACAACCCTTATGCATCCATATAACCATTCTGTTTTTCACTTTCAGTATTCAATAAATTACATGAGATATTCAACACTTTATTATAATATAGGGCTTGTGTGAGACAATTTTGCCCAACTGTAGGCTAATGTAAGTGTTCTGAGCATGTATAAAGTGGATTGGGCAAAGTTATGATGTTCGGTAGGTTAGGTACATTAAATGCATTTTCAACTTAAGATATTTTCAATTTACAATGGGCTTATCCTGATGTAATCCCATTGTAAGTCAAAGAAGATCTTATATAAATATTTTAAATACGAATGTTATTTTTGTGACAATTAAGAGAGAATGATAGACAGTGTAGGTAAAAAAAAAACAACACTATATGTGTCTAAAAGAAACACATTTTGAATGGAAAGACTCTAAAAGCTTAAAAGCAAAGGGATGAAAAAAGATATACAATGCTAGCACCAATCAAAGAAAAGTTGGGGGAGCTATATTATTTTCAAAGTAGACTTTATATCAATAAAAAAATATTATCACAGAGGATTAAGTGATCTAATTGTAATAATGCATAAAAATCCTAAATGTGTATGCACCTAAAATAGAATGTCATGGGGGAGCTATATTATTTTCAAAGTAGACTTTATATCAATAAAAAAAATATTATCACAGAGGATTAAGTGATCTAATTGTAATAATGCATAAAAATCCTAAATGTGTATGCACCTAAAATAGAATGTCAAAATATGAGGCAAAACTAATAGAACTAAACAGAGAAGTAGATAAATCCACTATTACAACTGGAGGCTTCAACAGTCCATGTTAATAATTGATAGATTAAATAGGCAGAAATCAATAAACACATAGTTGACCTGAACCAGACTATCAATCAACTTGATCAAAATGACATTCAAAGAAAGATTCATCCAACTTCAAAAGAATACATCTTCTTCTCATAGGATATTTATTAAGATAAACCACATTCTGGGTCATAAAACACACCTTAACAATTTAATAAAATACAAATCATGTAAAGTTGGTTCTCAGACCATAGCGAAATTAAATTAGAAATCAGTAACAGAAACATAACAGTACTGGGTGTTGTATGGAAGTGTTGAATCACTGTATTGTACACCTGAAACTAATATTACACTGTATGTTAACTACCTGGAATTTAAACATAAAATTATTTAAAAAATAAAAATACCTAGAAAATTACCACATATTTGGAAATTAAACAACAGATTTCTAAATAATACAAAGGCCAAATTAAAATCTCAAAAGAAATTTTAAAGTATTATGAACGAAATGTGTGGGATGCAGTGAAAGCAGTAGTAGAGGGACATTTATAGGATGTAATCTATATATTAGGAAAGAAGAAAGATTTAAAATCAGTAACCTAGCTTTCACGTTACGCAATTAGAGAAAGAAGAGTAAGGTAAGGCTTGAGCCAGCCCAGGGAGAGAGATCATAAACATTAGGTCAGAAATCCAGAAACTGGAAAACAATGGAGAATATCAACAAAACCAAAAAGTTGTTTCTTTCCATATGAATGCATATCTAGGCAGGATAATGAAAACAAAAAAAAAAAAGAGAGAGAGAGAGAGAGAAGATACAAATTATGAATTTCAGAAATATAAGAGACATTGCTTATTTCACAGATAGTAAAATGATAATCAGGGATGCTATGAACAACTCAATATCTATAAATTTGGTAAGTTAGATGAAAAGGGACAATAATTTAAAAATCAAAACTACCAAACTCTCAGAAGTAAAAGATGACCTGAACAGTATGACATCCATTTAATAAATTGAATCAATTATTAATAATATCCCCAAAATGAAAGCACCAGTCCATTATGATTTCACTAGTGAATTACCCAATCATTTAAGGAAGAAATAATTCCAATTCTTCACACCATTTTCCAGTATATACAAGTAGAGGGAATACTTCCTTATTCCATATATTAATAGCAAAATGATATAAAACCTTTATCAGCAAACTGCACACTAATATTTTTCATAAAGATAGGTGCAAACATCCTCAACAAAATACTGACAAATTGAATTTACAAAGTGTAAAAAGAATTATTAACCTTGGCCAAGTGAGATTTATTCCAGTATTATAGAATTCTGGAATTCTATTCCAGATATGAAAGGCTGGTTTAGTATTTGAACAGCAATCATTGTGATGCACAATATTGACGAACTAAAGAAGAGTAACAGACTGAAACATACGGTCATACCAATTGATGCAGGATAAGCATTTGACAAAATCCAATAACAATTTATGAAAAAAACTCTCAGGAAACTAAAAATTGAGGACTTTCCTCGATTTTATGAAGAACATCTACAAAAAACCTACAGCCAATATTTTACTTAATGGAACAAAACATCAGATTCTTCCTAAAATTGAAAAGATGATAAGAAGATCTTCCCTCAACACTCCTACGTAGTAACATAGTGGAAGTCCTAATTAGTGTAATAAGACAAGAAAAGGAAATAAAATATAAAGAGTAGAAAGAAATAAAACCATCTTTATTTGCAGATGAATCAATTGTATAAAAAACAACAGAAGAGGGGTGCCTGGGTGGCTCAGTTGGTTGAGCATCCGACTTTGGCTCAGGTCATGATCTTGTGGTTTGTGAGTTCAAGCCCCACATTAGGCTCTGTGCTGACAGCTCAGAGCTTGGAGCCTGCTTCGGATTCTGTGTCTCCCTCTCTCTTTGCCCCTCTCTGCTTGTTCATTCTCTCTCTTTCTCTCTCTCAAAAATAAATAAACATTAGAAAAAATAACAGAATTGACCTCCCCACCAAAAGCCTCCGAAAACACATAAATATGTTATACAACATTACAGGTTGATATTATATGGATGTTAATTTTTTTCCTATATAGGAACAATAAGGAAATGGAACTCATAATTAAAAATACAATTTAGGGGCGCCTGGGTGGCTCAGTCAGTTCAGTGTTCGACTTCAGCTCAGGTCATGATCTCACAGCTTGTGAGTTCGAGCCCCACATCCGGCTCTGTGCTGACAGCTTGGAGCCTGGAGCCTGCTTTGGATTCTGTGTCTCCCTCTCTCTCTGCCCCTCTCCCACTCACACTCTGTTTCTCTCTCAAGAAATAAATAAACATTAAAAAAAATTTTAAAAATACCATTGAGCGTTGCATCAAAAAGTGATACTTAAGCATAAATCTAACAAATTATATAAAAAACCTGTGTATGGAAAATTGCTAAATAACAATGCTCTTTTAAAATATTTAAATAAATGTGTAGAGATTCCTCAATCACTCATTGACAGACGTAATAGTGTTAAGATGTCAATTCTACCCAGCTTGATCTAAGGATTAAGTATGACCTTAATCAAAATCCCAGGAAACTACTATTAGATATCAACAATCTGATTTGAAATTTATACAGAAAGCCAACAGTCTTGAAAAGAGTCAACACAGTATTGAAAATGAAGAACAGGGGCGCCTGGGTGGCGCAGATGGTTAAGCGTCCGACTTCAGCCAGGTCACGATCTCGCGGTGCGTGAGTTCGAGCCCCGCGTCAGGCTCTGGGCTGATGGCTCGGAGCCTGGAGCCTGTTTCCGATTCTGTGTCTCCCTCTCTCCCTGCCCCTCCCCCGTTCATGCTCTGTCTCTCTCTGTCCCCCCAAAAATAAATAAACGTTGAAAAAAAAAATTAAAAAAATAAAAATAAAAAAAAAAAGAAAATGAAGAACAAAGTTACAGGACTTACACTACTTGAATTCAACCTTTCTACAAGATTTTATTAACCAAAAGAATGTAATATTGGCAATAACATAGGTTAATGGAACAAAATACAGCTCCTAGAAATACAGCCTAAAAAAATTAGTTAACTAATCTTTGACAAAGAATCAGAGGCAGATAAATAAAGAAAAATCTTTTCAACCCATGGCTCTGTATCAATATGCATATTGATCTGACATCCATAAGCAAAAATATTAACCTAGGGCTTGCACATTACACATAAAATGACTCAGAATGGATCATAGACCAAAATGAAAAACAAAAACTATTAAACTTCTAGAAAATAACTTAGAAGAAAATCTACATCATCTTGGGTTGGCTGATGAATCATAGAATATGATGCCAAAAACGATATCCATGGAAGAAAAAAATTAGTCTTTATTAAAATAAAAAAAAATGTTCTTTATGAAAGACATGGTTAATACAATAAAAAGATAAATCAAAGATGGGGAGAAAATATTATCAAAATACATATCTGATAAAGTACTTGGGTCCAAAATATACTGCAAAAATATTAAATATTAAGAAAACAAAAATTCAATTAAAATAGGCAAATATCTCAACAGATGACACACTAAAAAAAGACATGCAGAGGGAAAATAAGCATATGCAAAGATGCTTAACATAATTTGATCTTAGGGAATCGCAAATTAATACAATAATTTTTCCAACACACACCTTACAATGACTAAAATTTAAATAAACAGACTCTAAATATGCACTAATGATGTGGAGCAACAGGAACTCTTATCAGTTGCTGGTGCGAAAAAAGAATTGATGCGGCCACTTTGGATGGCAATTTCTTATAAAAGTAAACATCTACTTATCAAACATTACAGCAATTGCACGGCTGGGAATTTACACTCTAACCTGAAACCTTATGAGCACGCGCGCGTGCGCGCGCGTGCACACACACACACACACACACATCTGCACATGGATGTGTATAGCAGCCTTATTCATGGATAAATCTCAATTTCTTATCTATAAATGAAAGGAGCTAGTCTCTTAAAGCAATATAATATATGAGTCCAATTATATTTCATTCTGGGAAAGGCAGAACTACAGGTTCAATAAACAGATCAGTGATTGCCAGGGGGCTGGGGAGAGCAAAAGTGAAATAGAAAAACTATTTTAGTTTTTATAAAATGATACCATGTTAAGCACTGGTCAAAAGCCATGGAAATTTGCAACACAAAACGTAATATTTATTATATGTAATTTTTTAAAAGAAAGCATTTAGGAGATCAGGGATTCCCTGGGTAGAATACAGAATGTGATAAAGAATATACATGGGTCACCTGGGTAACCCATCAGTTAAGCATCCAACTTCAGTTCAGGTCATGAACTCATAGTTGGTGAGTTTGAGCCCCTGGAGCCTGCTTTGGATTCTGTGTCTCCCTCTCTCTCTGCCCCTCCACTGCTCGCACTCTGTCTCTCTGTCTCTCAAAAATAAATAAACATTAAGAAAAGAATATAAATGCATTACAAATGTATAAAACAACCTCACTAAAAGTAGTAGGGAGTAGGGGCTAACCGACGTTACTTTGAAAATAAATAGATTCTGTAAGATTAAAGCCCCCAGAAGCTGCACATAAGTACTGTACTCTAGCTGATAAAGTACTTTTCACAGCGGTGTAACAGGCGGTGTACGTGAAAGTTGCTAAGAGAGTGTTTTTTTAAAGTTCTCACCATACACAGAAAATAGATGTAGCTATGTGAAGTAATGAATCTGTTTACTTATTTCCATAATCTTTTTGATATATATATATATATATATATATATATATATATATATACACATATATATATATATACATATATATATACATACACACACCACTATATCTTAGTCTAAACATTTTTATTTCTTGGATAATATTTAGAAATATTAACTTTCATTACAGCATATGTAACTTTTGTATTGTAATGAATGTATGGAATATGACACATAATTATAATTGTCTGATATATATGTATATGTGTGTGTGTGTGTGTGTGTGTATATATATATATATATATACATATATCACTGTTATATAACTTGAAGTCACAAAATGTTACATCTCAATTATATCTCAATACAGCTGGAAAAAATAAAATAACTTAGAATACAATTCTGAGACCAATTTACAAGTCTACTGTAACTGAACCCATATTTCCATTAAGTAAATGGAAGGCAGGGTGTTAAATCTACGTTCCTCATGGTTGGTTGGAGTGGGCAGTTACAGGTAAACAAGAGGAAGAAAATAGAATGATTTCTGTGGTAATGGATTAGAATTGGATATATCAGTATTTTGTCAGGTTTCATTTCCTATACAGATGGTTACACATAGAAAAATTTATAACTATATGCTACACACGTATGTCCTTGCTCTGTCAGCTAAAAGAACCTAAGTGCAAAACCATCTCAGAGCAACAGATATACTTAAGTATCCAAATCTTGGGTTCTAATATGATTTCCCAATAAAATAAACCAAGGATCATTGGAGAGATGACTGATTCAAGGACTGGAGCAGGAAATACACAAAATGAGCTCAGAGCATCTTGTATTGTGAGACAATATGAAGTTCTGGGGGAAAGAAAAGTATGAAAAGAAAAAGAAAACTCCCAATGATGGGGGGTGTAAAAGGGACACAGATATAAGCTAAGAGAGCTCCCACTGAAAAATTTGCAGTAATTCAACAGCAAAATAAAGACTGCTGTATGGAATCATAAAGCATGAAATAAAAATCTGAGTCCATACTAATATAAATAAAGTGAACAAATAAATACATTATTAAACCCCTAATGCAAAATAATCCCAAATAATGTATGTAGATACTTCATCCTTAACAAGAGGGCTCATAACTTCTATTTCTTAAGTGTGGGGTATGCACAATGATCTCCTTTCAAAAGTAAAAAAAAAGGGTAAAGAATAGTAACTTCATGGTGGAGAAAAGTGACAAACATCTCCTCAAGCCAGGTGACTGTTAACATCAACAGTGATAAGTCATATTGATAGTATGTACTCTTGACTAATGTAATGAGAATGGCGTTTTATTTTTATGATCCTCCTCCAAAAACACATTACCTCAGTGGGAAAACATCAAACAATTTCCAATGAGTGACAACCTATAAAATCTTTGACCAGAATTCAAGGTCATCAAAATAAGAAAAGTCTTAAAAACTGTCAAAACCAACAAGAATCTAAGGAAACAGCACTATGAAATGTAATGTGGAATCAGGGATGGGATTCTGGAACAGAAAAAGGACATTCATTTCTTTCAAAAGCTAAGAAAATTGGAATAAATATGGGCAGAAGTAATAACAACATGAATAGGTGTTCATTAATTGTGACCAGTGTACTGTACAAATGTAAGATGTCAATAAAAGGGTGCTCAGCGTGGCACACAGAGTAATGTGATTTAGATATAATTCAAATTCTATGCAATTCACCAACTGAAAGCATACAATTGGTTGTATAATACAATTGGCTATTAGTATTTCATGGATAGGTGCAACCATAACCCAGTCGATTTGACAACATTCTCATCACCTCAGAAGGAAAACCTGTGTCCTTAAGCTATCATCCACTATTCTCCCATCCCATCTCCCCACCCATAAGCAACTAAGTTAAGTTTCTGTCTCTATAGATTTCTTGTTCTGGATATTTTGTTTGAGTGGAACGATATAATATGTGGTATTTTGTGACTGGTTTCTTTCCCTTAAAACGATGTTTTCAAAGTTCATCCATGTTGTATCATGTATCAGCACTCCATTCCTTTTTGTAGTTGAAAATATTCTACTGTATGGATAAACAACATTTTAATCCATTCATCATCAGTTGATGGACATTCTGGTTGTTTCCACATTTGGGCTATTGTGACTGATGTTGCTCTAAATATTTTCATGCTGGGTTTTGCATGGACATAATTGTCAACAATTTTTCTAGTTTGCTTTCTTCTCAATCTTCCTATTGTGCATGCTTTGAAACTAAATTGTCACATAGTCAAAATATGCTCTTAGGGCATAAATGAGGTATATTTTGATAAACCACTATATCTTAGTCTCAAACATTTTTATGCCTTGGATAATATTTAGAAATATTAACTTTCATTACAGCATATGTAACTTTTGTATTATAATGAATGTATGGAATATGACACATAATTATAATTGTCTGACTTCTCTGTTAGCAAGAGCTGAGAAGCCCCAGAGATGAATGATTGACTAGATATCTGCATCCAAATGAGATTCATAAATTTTAAAGCAGAGCTTTTAGAAGTATCTGTCATATCTACTTCCGTCTACTGTTATCCTAATTATAAGTATTTGAAATAAAGATATTGTGTGATATGATTCATACCCCATCAGAAATGTTAGTTTCCTTCTTCATGAGTCTGTGACATATGTGCTATATAGTTTAGAACAATTCTGATGAAAATGTTAAAAATGTATAAGTTGCTCTCCCCTTCCCCCCTTTTTAAATAAAAAAAGTATTACTGAAATGTAATAATGCCTAGTAGCAAAAAGAATTTCAATATAAATCTGTAACAGTCCTCAGAGTCTTATAAGCAACATTCATTATAACTTTAATAAATACTCCAATTAACCATGACACCAAACTCCAGCTAAAATTGTATCTAAGCCTTTTTAACATGCAGAGGGTTTAACATACTGCGGACTACAGATTCTTGGAAATAAACTGAAAGTCGCAATTTCTTAGGTTCCCTTACCTTTCTTACTCTCCATCATTTTCATAGATGCCCAGAATTTCCCAGAAATTAGTGTTTTATTGTTAACTTCACATAATCCCTCAATCAGTAGCTAAATGAGTGTATAGTTACAAACATAACGAATTACAAAATCAGCCTTTCTTTTCCATTTTAAGCACAAAAGGCAGCTGTTGGATAAACACTTTGTCAATATCCAATAGAAATTTGAATTAAAGATAGCCATAATGTAATTTAGACCAAAAAAAGTTTGATTTCAAATTAGTTAAAAGGTCTTAAGTCACAGCCATAATCATTATGTAGTTCATTGCTTAACAGGCAACATAACTTAGGATACAAATGTTCTTCATCACTTTTTTTTTACTAAATATAATTCTTATTAAATTTGTTTCAAAAGAAAAACAAAACCATTATGCTAAGATGGCTTGCCCTCCTCAGTGTTGGGCTCTTCCTTCTCTCTTATTATACTAGCCATGAATTAGCATCTAGTAATTTTAATTCACTAATTCACCCATTTATTTATTCATAGAACATATGAAACATCTGTTATATAGCTGCTGAGTTTTATTAGTTAAACCATTTTTTTAAATTATGGAGAATGAAGGCTCATAATACAGACTGATGTCCTGGGTGCTCCCTAGGAGTTTATCCTGTTAACCCTTTATTTTACTACTTTAATTATAAAATAAGAGGAGGAAATTACAATATAAAGTATTTTAGGAATAATATGAGATAGAAATAGCTGGATAACATATGCAAGAGAAAAAATAAACACATGATGTTTTCACAAATAAAAATGATAATGTTCGCTGCTATCAGGCTCCCACATGAATGACAGATTGCTTGGGGTAAACTTTAGCTCAGACCGAATGCTGGTTCTCCTCCTCCTACTTCTATATTTTGTCTTCTTTCCTCTTGTCATTATTTCAGTTCCTCAAACATGACATTGATTTTTTTAACAGAATGTTTGACTAATCAAATGTCTATTTAATAAGCATCTATTTGTGATAGTCACCATAGAATTAGGAAAAAAAGGAAAAATTTCTCACAAACAATTGGAAGTCTGGGATATATATGTGATGATGGTATGACTAACACAGTATATAAATTGTAGTGTAGTGGGATGTAGGATGACCACCAAAAATATAGGTCCACACCCTAATTCACAGAACCTGTGAATATTATCTTATATGGTAAAGAGTGGTTATTGCCTTATCTGGTGAAATATGGGTTTCCTCAAGGATACTGAATGGAAGGGGTTATGCAGGTAGGCCCTAAATCCAATGACAGATGTTCTTATGAGCATGATGTAGAGGGAGATTAGATATATAAGAGTAGGAGGTAAGGTAACCAAAGAGGCAGAGATTGGAGTGATGCAGCTACAGGTCAAGTTATACCTGGAACCATCAGAAGCTGAGAGGCAAGAAATGGATTCTCCCACACAGCATCCCCAGAGAAAACAAACATGGCCCAGCCAGATTTGGGCCTACAGAACTGTGAGGGAATAACTTCCCATTGATCTAAATCACCAAGTTATGGTAACTTGTTTACAGCAGCCTCAGGTGTGTGTGTGTGTGTGTGTGTGTGAGAGAGAGAGAAATATCACACATATGTGTGTATTAGAATTACATGTATGACATGTAACGTATGTTCGTGTGTGCGTGTGTATAAAATAAAAAACAATTCAGAGGCATGTACAAGAAAAGACTGGCTCTCACTAAGTCATTTAGATTTGAACACAAATGTCACCTCTCCTATCTGCTTCCATTCTCTGTTTTCTATCTCCCTGTTTAAGGGTCCTCATATCAGTTATCATCTTTGAAAATCATTTTTCTATTTATTTTTGCCTTTTGTTTATCTTTGTATTTTCTATGTGTCACCAAGACAATGCAAGCCCTATTAAGGCAAGGAGAACAAAGAACTTTTCTTTCACATAACAAGGGCTGAATAAATGTTGAATAAATAAAATAAATGAAGAAGGTTGATGGGAAAGAGGAGAGATTTTGGACTGTTTTTTTTTTTTTTTTATGAAGACATAAATATGAAGACACTATTCTTAATTTATCCATAGGATTAGCAGTATAATCTATTTTAGTATAAAATACTAAAATGATACTAAAAAGTGCTTCTTTCTCCCAGTTTTCCTATTCCTTGTAAGAATTTATTGTTTAATCACCTATGCTGGAAATTTCTATTGTCCTTGACCTCTTTTCCTCTATTAAATTATCATCAATCATCAAATCAATTGCCAAGTTTTAAAAATCATCAAAACACCAATGCATACAGTATGATTCTTATTTGGAGAAGAGCAAATAATCCTCCATATATGGACAGACATGCTTGCATATTTTTACTCAAGTAGAGATAGCACAATGTAAAGATACACATCAAGGGGTTAAAAATTAATTACCTCAAGGACATGAGAGAGCTTTGTGTGTATGTGTGTGTGAGTTTTGAAAAAAAGAGCAAGAGAGGTGGTTAGCTTTGCATTTGTAAATTTTATATCATGTTTCAATTGTTAAAATATGAACACATTAGTCCCATGATTTAAAAATCAACTAAAGACAATTTTAAAACAAAAACTCTTTGTTATTTTTTAAATTCCATTTTTCACTCAGGTTATCACCATCTTAATTTAGCCTAAAGTTACCTCATCCTTGAACTAATATATACTTGTTCTCTCCTCCTTCAGAATTTTCCCATTGCAGTCTATCCTACACGCTTCTTAGATTTATCTTCATGTAACTCAACTTAAAAACCTATAATCTCTCTCTCTCGAGACTACAAAATTATTTTCAAAGGCCTATAGAACATCCATAATGTTCAAAATGAGGCTCTTTTTAACTTTAGTATTCTATTACTTTCCTATCCTTTATAGAAAAATTGAACTGAGCACAAAATAAAGCCGGCCATTTTATTTTACCAAAGTTATACCTCCTGTGTTATCTCTACTAATAAAGACTTCATAGAGTTAGCCATTCATAAGTATCTAAGCAGACAAAAGACATCTAATATTGAAACAGAATTACATATTTATCTTAAAACACTCATGCTAATTTTATATTAAAGAGAATTGTAAACTTGCCTTTTTAAAAACAATAGTGAATTTTGCTACTACTTTACAAACTGTTTCCCCCATATGAGCTCATTCAATCCTGACTGTAGCTGTGATAAACAGGTATTATTAAGTTATTAGAGCCCACAAACAAATTGATTTGACCAAAACCATGCACCTGGTAAGTTTACAAAACTACACTTGAACGTCAGTTTTCCGACTACAAAACTTGTACTCTTTTTCCATTAAATGACAATGCATCTCATCCTGCCCAGTTCATTCAACTTGACTGCAAATTCTCTGATAAAACAAAACCCTTGGCTTTATCTTTTTATCTTCAAAGGTAAATGACAAAACACTTCGAAACAGAATTTCAAAAAATATTTCTTGAATTAAATTATCTGTCTTTCCGACAAACAGACAATATTTTTCATGATATAATTTAGACATGACCAGAAAATATGGTCACAACACTTAGATGAATTTTTAATCAGTTGGGTAAATATACACAGCGTTATAACTCTGTTCTAAAAAGTCTCTGATAGCCTAGAAGAATGGGCTAAAATTAATAGAATAATGTCAAGCTTTTATACTTAGTTCCAAAACAGCAATCACTGAAATAGAGATAAAATGATGTGTAACAAATTTTTAAGATTATTTCATTTTAACACACACACACACACACACACACACATGGTAGTCAGTAAGCATGTTCTATAAAGTTGCTGGAAGTACTAAATTAGTGACTATTAAACCATTGCTCCTAGATAAAATAGGTTCCTGTGAGTTTCTGGTTACATTTCCACCAATTGATCAATATACAACTTGTTTTATCTGTGTTTCTGTTAAAAGACAGCTTATATTATTATTGACTCTTGTTATATATGATGATATATTGCCGACCCTGTAACATTAAAATCACAGCCAACAGCACTACCACACATGCCTGAATAAAGCTAATCTGACAAATATTTTCTCCATAAGACACAAAGCAACCTTCTTTTGATTAAGAACACCAGATAGCACTTCAGTACTGTGCTTGGGGGCTCATTTTAAAAAGTTAAATCAAAAAAACAGAAACAAAAACAAAAAACACACACGTGTAGAAATGTGGCATTATTCAGACCATGAAAAAGATAATGGTTTACAGTAGGAGAGCTGAAATAAGAAGGCCAAGTCTTACCTTGTTCAACGTCAGCTGGGAATTTGCAATTGGGTGATGCAAATTTTCATTGGCGTGCACCTGTACATGAATGACATCCAGTGAAAGCACCATGAGTACTGAGGTGACAAATACATGTTAGCCATCAGGCGAATGTGCAAATACAGAATCTGCCAATAATGAGAATTGGCTTTATATGTACATGTAATTGTAGACAGTCTACTTTTCTTTAAGAAAATCATGTTTTCTTGTTAATGTAAGATCCAAGAAAGCACACAGATTCACAATTGTCTTTTTGTTGCTGTTAGTAGAGTATCTAAAAGGTAGTGATTACTGTCTTACAAATGCATCAGATGTTGAGGGCCTTCCAATGTTTCTTGAGTCTGATGAAAATTATGGCACTTCATCCTCAGAAAATATGGTCATGAAAATAATATTTTGCACATAATTTCAGATAGTGTGTGGAGAAATAAGGCATACATAATCACACTACTGTAAGTTTCCTTCAATTAGAAAACTGCATTCAGTTATAGTAAGCACATTTCTAAAATAATATAAAATGAAAATAAGTATACAATAAAATGAAAACTAAAAGCTATGGAACATAACTCAAAAAAGGTAGGGAGAGTTAAGCTGGGGACTTTTTATAATATAGCATTTTTACTAAAGGCTAGCATATGAGGCACTTTCTTCATTTCCATGTAAGAATTCACAGGACAGAACAAGAATTAATGGTGGGGGGGGGGAGTTACAAAAGACTATAAAAAATCATCTTTTGCCAGCAGAATTATCCAAACATGATTGAGCCACCTCAGAATGTGGAGTATCGAACATGCCTGTCCCTGAAGTCTTTAACAAAAATACGAGTATTTGCTGGAGATATTGAAGGTGTTCAAACATTATGTGGTGTTTAGACAAGATGTTTAAGGATCAGATTCTAAAAATTAATGAATATTAAATTTTATTTTTAATTCAAATACTAATAAGCAAAAAGACATATTTACAAGTAAAGTAATATCTTTCCCTTAGGGAAATGAAAATTTAAGATAATGAGTTAATGTTTTAAACTTGATTTTTGAAACGGTTGTATCACATAACTGTGTTTTGTGTGAGGAGAAATTTGGGAATGTAGCACTCCTAGGCCCTGTGCAAGCAAAAACTGTCTTTAACTATAGTTTCATCCAAATAAACTCCTATTTATTTAAATATATATATATAATACATGTAAATATATATGTGTATACATATATATGTATATATAAAGAAACTTACAATTAAAAATTTACTAATACCAAGATAACAGCTTAACTTAAAGATACTCTCCATTGTATAAATGGGTGAGAATACCACCTTTAGTTACATAAGGTTCTTAACAAGTGTTTTGTTTCTGAATTTCTCAACATCATTTTTGTGTATAAAAATTATTTTGTAGGGGCACCTAGGTGGCTCAGTCAGTTAAGCGTTGGACTCTTGATTTTGGCTCAGGTCATTATCTCTTGGTTCATGAGACCTAGCCCCATACTGAGGCCATATCAAGCCCCACATTAGACTCTGTGCTGACATTGCTGAGTCCGCATGGGATTCACTCTCGCCCTTGCTCTCTGACCTTCCCCCCCTCCCTCACTGCCTGCTCATTCATGCACATGCACTCTCTCTCAATAAATGAATACACTTAAAAATTATTTTGTAGTCCATTTTCCAAAGTGAATTTCACTTTCATTTTTAAATTTCTTTTTCAACTTTTTCCATAACTCACAATAGAACAATCATAAAATACTAGTTTCAGGATGCAATAGACATTCAATAAGTGAAGGATATCTGATTTTTACTGAACACTGATAAAGTAGTCCAACCATTTGTGTTAATTTCCTTATTGATTGCCAGCTGGGGAATTGAGACTAAGAAAAATGTCCTAAAAACTGTAACTTGGATTGTCAGTCAGTGGGAACATAAATATGTCCCCTGAAAACTTCATCCAAAATTTTTTCCTTAGCAAACAAACTCATTTCTGCTCAAAGATATCCAGGGAAATGAAATATCAGTTGATCTAGAATTTTAAAAATAGAATGTGAAGGGGCGCCTGGGTGGCTCAGTCCGTTAAGCGTCCAACCTCGGCTCAGGTCACAATCTCGCGGTTCCGTGAGTTTGAGCCCTGCGTGGGGCTCTGTGCTGACAGCTCAGAGCCTGGAGCCTGTTTCAGATGGTGTCTCCCTCTCTCTCTGACCCTCCCCCGTTCATGCTCTGTCTCTCTCTGTCTCAAAAATAAATAAACGTTAAAAAAATAAAAAATAAATAAAAATAGAATGCGAAATTAAAAAATAGAATCTAAAATCATAATAATGTAAACACATTTCAAAGTTATTTCCTAGTAATTCTAGGTCATTACAATCTAAGAGGATAGCAAATCAAGATATTGTCATTCTAATAAGTAAGTGAGCACTATTTTATTATGTATGTCCTTTGGGTAAAATTATCCAGAGAAAATATAATTAAAGGAATCCTTAGAGTTATTCATTTTTCTTCCAATAGGTTTACCGAGGATTGACTTCCAAGATTACTTATGTGGTTTTTGCAAGATGCAATTCCTTTTGGGTTTTTGGCGTGAAGGCCTAACTTCTTAGCTGGTTGTTGACCAGAGGCTGCTCTCAGTTCTTTATTGTATTGGCCTCCTGAGATATCGTGATTTATAAGAAATGTATCAGATGACCAAAATATCTTTCGTCTATATTTTTACTTCATCTAAGGTCCCTGGCTCACAGTTCCCAAAAACTTTGGAATTTTCTGAGTGATAAAAGCAATGGAAGCACCTTCTATTATAATATTTGGTCTCTTATTCTCCATTCCTAAAAAGATTCAGAACATGAAAGTGAAATAGATGTCTTTTTATTCATAACAAGCGCCTTTCAACCATAACTGAGTTTATATTAATGAGATGGCTTTTGGAAATCTCTTAAAGAAGGTGGGGGGGGCGGGAGTGAGGGGGCTGGTTACCACTGGGGACCAATCATGAATGAGGGTTGGAACCCTCTACCCCTGATTTCCAGGGAGGGGGAGAGGTTTGCAGGTTGAATCAATCACCAATGGTCAATGTTTTCAGCAATGATTTAATGCCTTTGTAATGAAGCATCCATAAAAACACAAAAGAAGGGAGTTCAGAGGGCTTACAGATTGGTGAAACAGAACATTTCTACATGCCACCACACAGGGCCCCAAACTCTACAGGGACAGAGGCCCCTTTTTTGGAGACCTCACCCTATGTATCTCTCCACCTGGCTGTTGGTTGTGTTCACTAATATCCTTTGTAATAAACCAGTAATCTAGTGAATAAACTGGTTTCCTGCATCTTGTGAACCACCCTCGAAAATTAATTGAACCCAAGGAGAGGTTTGTGGGAATCTGTGATAGCCAGTAGGCTGAACCTGAACTTCAACTGGTATCTGAAGTCGGGGGGACAGACAGTGTTGTGGGACTGAGTTCTGAACCTGTGGAATCTGATGCTATCTCCAGGTAGATAATATTAAAATTGAGTTGAACTGTAGGACACCCAGCTAGTGTCTGAGAAATTCTTAGTGGTGTAGGAAAGCCCCCCACCCCCTGCACCCACACACTGGAGCTGGCGATTAGAACCCTTACCTTCCTGTGGGAACGCCAACCACGCTGACTTCATCTTTAGCTCTCCATCTTGTGCTCCCATTTGGTGCACAGGTGGCGTCACTTTAGATAACCAGAGATCCCTCTGGTGCACAGGTGGCCCCACTTAACTACCCTGTGGCCTCACCGCCACGCCCCTGGTTCTGTAAAGGTGGGGATTAAGTTGCAGAAAATGGGCAAAGAGAATAGCTGCATAATTCTCTGGATCAACTGCTCACTTGCCCATGTCGGTATAAGTTACCTTAAATAAAATTCTGTGCAAACCATGTGGAGTGGCTTGCTTCGTTTTTCAGTATTAAAGTGTCGGATTGGAGGATACTCTAGTGAACCTCCTCTGCCTTCTAACACTTCCCAACATAGCAACTTGCTCCATCAAAGCAAGAAAAATAAAGACTGCTAGCAAGAGGGAAGTCAGTATTTCTTATAACCTAATCACAGAAGAGATACTCACTTGAAGAGATACCAACTTTAGTTGGGGTATTTTAAGAAGTATTTAGAAGCTACCTGGCAAACTATGGCTCCAATAAGAATTGACTGGTTATTATATCCTGGACACAGCTTTAGGTATTGGAGATAGAGTGGTAAGCAAGACAGTCAAGTACCTTGCTTCATAGAACTTAGTCTCCAAAAGGAGTAATATGTCATATTTCCGTTTTAAAGACATCCATATAGGCAGGTCAAAAGAATAATTAAAGGAAGGCATTAGAGACAGAATGGATGGACATAGTAATCTAGATGAAAAAAGCTGAGGGTGAGCTAGAGGATTCATTAGAACAATTTATAGCCTTAGACAATTGGCATCACTACCAAAACAGGAAATGTCTAAAGGGATGGAAGTTATAAGGTAAAAGGAATGAGCCATTTGAACTTATTCAATTTAAAAAATATGTGGATGTCAACATAGAAAGTGCCACTAGGCAATTAATTTCAGAATTTCTGGAGTTCTAAGGAACATCTGGAGACTTCCAGACATCATATACTATCTGCTTCCTAATATGTCTGAAAAATTTTGTGAACATACATTCATTCTAAGCCTATCTGTATTCTATCTTATTTTCCTGCTTTTTAGTTTTGTTTGGTTTCTATGCCTTATCCCTCACCTTAACCCACATTCACCACTGCACCCACAATACTGGATTTACTATATGTCCTCCTAATATACTTTCCACAATTGGTTTGCATAGTATTTATCTACATGTATGTAAAAAACACCCTTCCAAACTACCTTCCATAAATGGTTTCTCCACCTATCCATCTATTTTTTAAAATATGATTTTGGCTACTGCTGATAGTGCTGCTATAAACATTGGGGTGCATGTGCTCCTTTGAATTAGTACTTTTGTATCCTTTGGATAAATACTTAGTATTGCAATTGCTGAATCATAGGGTAGTTCTATTTTTAACTTTTTGAGAAAACTCCCTACTGTTTTCCAGAGTGGCTGTAAGAGCCCAAATGACCATCGACTGATGAATGGGTAAAGAAGATATGGTATATATATATGTATGCCATATATACACACATGTGTATACACACACACACACACACACACACACACACAATGGAATACTATTCAGAGATCAAAAAGAATGAAATCGGGGCGCCTAGGTGGCTCAGTCGGTTAAGTGTCCGACTTCAGCTCAGGTCATGATCTCATAGTCCGTGAGTTCGAGCCCCGTGTCGGGCTCTGTGCTGACAGCTCAGAGCCTGGAGCCTGCTTCGGATTCTGTGTCTCCCCCTCTCTCTGACCCTCCCCCGTTCATGCTCTGTCTCTCTCTGTCTCAAAAATAAACATTAAAAAAATTAAAAAAAAAAAAGAATGAAATCTTGCCGTTTGCAACAACATGGATGGAACTAGAGTGTATTATACTGAAAGAAATAGTCAGAGAAAGACAAATATATGATTCCACTCATATGTGAAATTCGAGAAACACAACAGATGAACATAGGGGAAGGGAAGGAAAAATAAGATAAAAACAGAGAGGGAGACAAACCATAAGAGACTCTTAAAAATGGAGGACAAACTGAGAGTTGCTGCAGGGGTGGTGGGTGGGGGGATGGATTAAATGGGCGATGGGCATTAAGGAGGACACCTGTTGGGATGAGCACTGGGTGTTATATGTAAGTGATGAATCACTAAACTCTGCTCCTGAAACCAATACTACACTATATGTTAACTAAATTGAATTAATTTTTTTAATGTTTATTTATTTTTGAGAGAGAGAGAGACAGAACATGAAGGGGGAAGGGTCAGAGAGAGGGAGACACAGAATCCGAAGCAGGCTTCAGGCTCCGAGCTGTCATCACAGAGCCCGACGCGGGGCTCGAACTCACAGACTGAGATCATGACCTGAGCCGAAGTTGAACGCTTAACCAACTGAGCCACCCAAGCTCCCCTTAGCTAAATTGAATTTAAATTTAAAAATATGATTTTAGTTTCAGAGTATATATATTGAAATATAAATTAATAGTATCCTATTTGTCTCATTCTACTTTTTTTCATTTAATAATGCAATACCCCCATGTATGTACATCTAGTTCATTGCTTCTGACTGCTGCATACACTCTCATCAATTATATACACATCTTTTATATTTCTTATAATGAATGAACTAATACCTCTATCTATTTATCAATATAATATTTTGGTGAATGCCTTAAATGTGACTCCTTATGAATGTGTCCCACAGGTTTACTGGGTTGAATACTTTGGAATGAAATTGCTAGCATATAGTATATACAAATACTTCATTTTGATAGTATTCCAAAGAGTTCTCTTACAATTGCTTATGCTCTCATCAGCATGAGAAATTATTTGGCGCTTTAATGGTTGCTATCTGATGGATATACAGTGTTATCTCATTGTATTTAAGCTTGCATTTCTCAAATAAATGGCACTGTGTCTCTGTTTATAACATTATTACTTACTTAAAATGTTTTTTTCCCTGCTTTTATGGCAGCCACAGCTGACTAATATATGTCATATGTGTATCTTCAATTTTAGTAAGTAATATCTGTTTTCTAAAGCAGTGTCATCTATTTATACTCCCACAATGCCGTATTAGCCATCCAGTTTTCCACATCTTACTAAGATTCTCCCCTAGCCTATGCCCAGTCTTTGACTTAGAGCTGTCTCTGGTTAGACACAACACACACACACACACACACACACACACAGACATACTCTGGGTATCACACATTCACATCTCCACACACCAAGGGGATACAACCATTTATAGGATACCTGTAAATTTCTCATAGTTTGTGTGTATTTGGTTGTGTGCACATGGGCACACGTATGTGCATGCAGACATGCATGTGCATGTGTGAGAGAGAAACAAAAAGGAAGGGAGGTATCAGTATGTGTTATCTTCAGGATTCTGTGGTTTCAGGGAAGGAAGCCAGAAACCAATGCTAGTTTCCCATGTGTTTGGGAAAAAAAAATTAATTTAGAAATCAGTTCTTTTTTATCATTTAATACTTTAATTCTATAAATATGAAGTACTTTTACTCATTCATCAAGATGATGATTTCTCTAATGAGCTATAATTTAAGATTTTCTTCCTTTAAGGGTACCTGGGTGGCTCGGTCAGTTAAGCGACTGACTCTTGATCTCGGCTCAGGTCATGGTCTCATGGTTCCTGAGTTCGAGTCCTGCATTGGGCTCTGCACTGACAGCATCAAGCCTGCTAGGGATTCTCTCTCTCTCCTTCTCTTTCTCTCTGTCCCTCATCAGCTTTCACTCTCTCTCTCTCTATCAAAAAAAAAAAATAAGTAAACATTTAAAAAAAAAGGTTTTCTTCCTCTAAATACATTATTTCTAACAAAGTAGAATCACTTTAACCTAGATGCAAGGTACTATTTTCTTTAATATTTACTGATGCATGTATACAAACACATGTATAACGAATCTGAGTTTGTTTCTATGTTCTTGTTCATATTCTCTAAATATTGACACCCACAAAATATTTTGCTGAAATTAGAAAATATATTCTAGTTTTAAAATATATGTTTGGAAATCTTGGTGTGATAAGGAGAATTGCCTTCTGAAAAATTCATTCTAGCATCAATGTTTGTAGATGCAAATATGTCAGAAAGAGGAATTTTTTTTGAAGCAATTTGACTCATCATTTTGAACTGACAATTTCTTTTTCTGACCTAGAATGTGTGCTTTGTTCTTATCTGTAGTCTTTCCACGTTCATTTGCGTTAGTGGCCTTGATTCCAACCGTTGTTATTGTTACTTGTGATTCCTAACAGTGTAGTCCCCCCAGGGTCATTCAGTCAACAGATCTAGATGCTTCTTTCAGTGGCACAAAGCCATGCTCCAGGGGTGGCCGTTCACAGAGAATGATCCTGCTATCTTTGCTCTTAATAAAGTAGCAAGACTTATAGCTATCATACTCATTTCATTGCTAGTAGTCAGTGTTATTATATTCGCTTGAAACTGCTTTGTAATGATTCATCCAAATTCTGTGTTAATCCAAGAGAAGCTAATAAGTAATTTTTATCATACATGCTTACTAAAGAGTTGTATGTGTGTGTGTGTGTGTGTGTGTGTGCATATGTGTGATGTAGAAAACATTTTTAGTATATCCTTTAATAAAAAGTTTTCCAAGGGGAGACTGGGTGGCTCAGTCCCTCAAGTGTACAACTTCGGCTCGGGTCATGAACTCGCAGTTCATGAGTTCAAGCCCTGTGTAGGGCTCTGTGCTGACAGCTTGAAGCCTGGAGCCTGCTTTGGATTCTGTGCCTCCCTCTCTCTTGTTCCTCCCCTGCTCGCACTCTGTGTCTCAAAAATAAATAACGATTAAAAAATTAAAAAAATAAATAAATAAAAAGTTTTCCAAGATTGGCTCCCAGTGAGGAAATCACCTAGACATAATAGTTCAAAGATAATATTGTTGGTACAAAAATTTTAAACGCAATGTATTATAAAATTAACTTGTTTTTAAGAAGTTAATTTGAAATGTTCTGTTTCCACATATGCTAAAGTTGTGTGCGTTTTATGGATATGGCAGAAACAAATCCCTTGGTTTTTTTCATAATATTTGAGATAAGAATATGAGTTTTGAGTACTTTTCTAACGCTGAAACATATAATGGACTATTTAGAAAATATTGAAGATATTAATCTGTCTTTTGCATATCTGTCGAAATTACTATAATTAGAACTATCAGAAGATGGCAATTTTGAATATGTGAGAATGCACAGGAATTCATTATATTGAGAAATTTTAATTCTCTGGAGTAAAAAAAATAGTGAAAATGCCAACAGTACTATCCCCCCCCCCCGCCCTTTTAATTGATTTCTTTCTCTTTTTTTCTTGTTTGGAAAAAAAAAATAATTTTTGTCAGGTATACGCACATATCCAAATTCATCAAAATGTATACATTAAATATGTGCTACTATTTGTATATTAAGTATACATCATTAAAATTGGAAGAAAAAAATGAAGGTCTACCTTGAGGGAGGTTAAATGGTTCATCATTTAAAAATCTAGATTATGGGATGCCTGGGTGGCTTAGTTCATTGAGCATTGGCCTCTTGATTTTGGCTCAGGTCAGGATCCCAGGGTCGTGGGATAGAGCCCCTCGTTGGGCTCTGCTCTGAAAAGAAATGCACTGAAATAAATAGTGCTCCATATGCAGTTTGGAAAGGAAAGCAACTCTATACTAGTACAGAGTTTTGAAATTATCTTTGTTCCTATTGTTTATTCCTATCTATGATTTATTCCCCAGCACCTTCTTCCAGTAATTTTCCTGTTTCCTCTATTTTCCTCTATGTTTCTTCAGTGCACCTGGAAAGCTTACAGAATCAGGTAATGCTGTATGGAAATAGACAACAACCTTTTCTTTTAGGAAAAAAAGATCACAGAGGATTCTCAATGTGGCCCTTCAACTCTGATAGCAATCCTCATGGGGAAAGGGAGCACATAGAACATAAGGAACATTAGTCTACGTTCAAAAGGAGTTGCACTATGTAATCAATCCAGCCAGTGATTGGTGGAGTTTCAAAGTGCATTGATGTAATGAGTGAGTACTATACACCCGGGGACTAGGTGCCCGTTACAAGACGACTGAGAGCAGGAGGACAGAGAATTCAGCTTGTGAGGACAAGGTACAATCCACGAAGCCTGCTTCTGCAAATACAGATACAAATCAGATTACTCACCTAATGGACTGAATACCCGGGAGGAAACAGAACTACAGGCACAAGAAATAAACTGAATTACTAAAGAATAGGAAAAAGATGAGACTCTACACTGGTTCACATTCACTCTGAAACGTGGACTAAGACAGAAGGCCTATACACAAGCTGATCAAGAATAAAAAGAAATGTCCACCAGGTTTTGACAGGTAGCGATTTATTGTCCCCCTGGCAAGGGCCAGGTTTATCGGGTCTGTAAGGCATGGGGCTGAGAGCATAACTGCCAGGGTTAGAGAAAGGAATAATGCAATTATTTTATAGTTTCATATACCTTCTTTTCAAGATAAAGAGAAATAATAAAATGTATCCAATAAAGATAAAAATGAAGCAGATAAAACTGAATTTATTTTGCATATGGCTATCAATTAGGTTAAAAAGAAAACAATAAAAACAAGTTCTTGACATTGTAATCTAAATTACTCTAAGAAAAAATAAGTATTATAGGCGTCAAAAGGCATATATTTATCTACCATGTAATTAAATATATGTAAACACAGTGACCAAATATTTTTTACCAATTGGCCATTTTACGTGTTTGATAAATTTTGGTAAATTAATAAAATAGTGGAATGATTGAAATTACCCCATAACGGGGGCGGGGGGGGTATCATGAAGATGTGTAGGTAGAAGCTTGAGGATTAACAGTTAGATTTCTTATTTCAGAGATAGATGAGTTGATTATGTGGGTCTTTGCCCTTATTAAATTAAAAGTTCCCTGAGGTCAGGTGGAATAACCTCTACATCATCCTTATCAATGAGCATAATATTTTGAGAATATTATTTAGTCACAACTTTGGTTGAATGAATGAATAAATGTTAGGAACCATGGCAGGACCATTTATATTTTCAACACACTAGGACAAAGAAGTGTGGGAAGATTAAAAAAGAGAGAGAGAGAGAGAGAGAGAGAGAGAGAAGTTAAGAGATGAAAGAAAATGGAAGTGATTAAAAAATGTAGCTGAATCACAAGCAAGCTAAACCATGAGAAGAAATAATAAGGGTATTATTTAATATCAGAATCTATCTACAGCAATGATGTTTTGTGGTGTGGAAACAAGGTTTTCAAAATGGGTCCTTTCTTTCCAGGTTTTGACAAAGTGAGATCAAGTTCCAGAAAGTTCAAAGTAGCATTTAAAACTTGATTGAATGGCTATTAAGTCATTCTTTCATAGCAAAGATATAAAAGCATAGGTAGTTAGACGATCTTTGAAGACCATTCTTGAGGAAGACCTTTGGCGAGAACTTCAGCAATCCACTGTGGTTTCCAAACTCCACAAGGGAAGGGTGTCCTTCTTTCACTGTAAGACAAGGGAGAGGAGACTTGTGAGGTCCACACTATAAGCCTTTAGTAGGGGTTTTCATACAATAAACAAGGTCTGAGAAAAACAGTGTCTGTGTAAACGCCTGAGAAATCTTAAGGACAAGGTTAACTGTAGTTGGAGAAGTACCAGTGCTTAGGCAGTGGGTGAGGGGTGAGAGTAGACTTTCATATGCCTGGGGCTACAAAAGGTGTAGCACATGACTAGAAGCTTGCTAATTCTGGTGAAAATTTTAGTTATGTAGAGAAACGGACATTGCAGCAGTAAGTTGGGCTATTGGTGTCTTCAACAATGCAGAGAAGTGCCCAAAAGCAAAAGAATGAAACATATTCCAAGTTCAAAGAGCAAAGATTATAGATCACCACACTGTTATCAGTCTAGGATCCACTTGCTTCCGAATTTGTTCTTTTGACTCCCACTACTCCAACTTTACAAGCTTTGGAAACTGAAGGTAACTAGTTGGATGAAGAGGAACAGAAACAGGAAAGAGGGCAGAGGCATAAAGCAGAAGCCACACACACACTATTTTTCCAGGAGAAGGCTGGAGAAGAAGACAGGGTGGCTTTAACTACAAATCAATCTCAGAGCTTTGACTATTATAAAGGAACTTATCTTCTAGTTACTAAATTGCACCTGATGTTATCATCTGTATTAATTTCCTATTGTCACCTGTAACACATTACCACAAATTCAGAGCCTTAAACAAGGTAAATGTTTTATTTGACAATTCTGTGCATCAAAAGTTCACTACAGGTCTCCCTGGGTTAAAATCAAGATGTTGGTTGGGGTACCTGGATGTCTCAGTTGGGTAAGTGTCCAACTTCAGCTCAGGTCATGATCTCATAGCCCTGGGTTTGAGCTCCACATCACGCTCTGAACTGGCAGTGTGGAACCTGCTGGGATTCTATCTGCCCCTCCTTCACTGTGTGTGCATGCCTTCTCTATCTCCCTTTCTCTGTCTCTGTCTCTCTCTCTCTCTTGGAAAAAAGATGTTGGCAGTGTTGTGTTTCTTTCAGGAGGTGCCAAAATAATCCATTGCCTTTACTTGTTCCAGCTTCTAGAGACCACACACATTCCTTGACTCATTGCTTCCTTCCTTCATTTTCAGAATGAGCAATGCTGAATCTCTCCGATCATTTTCCACAGTCAGGAAAGGTCCCCAATTTTGAGAATCCATGTGATGCCAAGTGGGTCTACCTAGATAATCCAGGATAATCTCCCTGTGTAAAATTCCTCAGTTTAATCACATTTGCAAAGTCCTGTTTGCCATGAGAGGTAACACAGTAACAGGTTCCCAAATTAGGACCTGGGTATCTCGTGGTGGGCTATTACTCAGCCTACAACATTCATCTAAGACAGAGGAAAGCGTCTCTGAAGCAAATTTGACACTGAAAAATTTTAACAAGATGGTGTGAGACAAAATAAACTTCTTTATAAATAAATGCCCTCAATACTGTCTTAGCAATGTATCAGATAATTACAAAGTTTTGTACAAATTAATTTATTTGTATTATCATTCACTATATTTTTTCTTTTTAAAACTTGGTATTCAGAAGAACGCACAGTGAGTATTCAGAGGGATTTAGGTTGAGAGGGCAAGAAGCTTCAGGAACTCTGAAATCCTTTAAAAGGGAGGCGCAAACATGGCAGTTAACAGAAAATATGGGATTGGTATGTTAAGGAATACAGCCTGCAGAAAACACAAAGAAAAAAAAAAACATCAAGGGCTGGATGAAGATATTAGAAGTAGGAATGTGGAACAAAGAATCAAAGTTTCTGGGAGGAAGCAACAAACCAGTCATAGCTATAAACTGGGTAAATAAGCTAGGAATAATTTGGGAACAAAATATCTTGTCCCTGAAAGGCTTCTGAAGATATCTAAATGCCGCTTTCAATGTGTAGCCACCCTCACATCTGCCTTTGTACATACAAGCGTTGGCAAAAACAGTAAATAAGAGACAATGTATTCTCACGGCCTGACGTCCAACCAAGCAGCCAAATAGGTTACTAGGATTAATGTATCTCTTCATACTATCCTAGAGAACTGTAGGTTAAGTACTTTAAACTTATCAAGTAAAGCATATTACAAAGGAGAAATTTGAGAGTTTATTATGGTATTGATTTAACCTAGCGTTCAGATCTTTGCTTTTAGAACAAAGGGAAGCTCTGACCCTGAATCAGCATCTGGATGTATACTGATTCCCTCACCTATCACTTTATGAAATGAGAGATATCATTTACTTTCCTAAATTCCTGAAAATGAGAGCAACAATAGAATTGAGAGCCACTTACCTTCGTATTCACAACTCTCTTTAGCAACCAGCGCATGGCAATATTCATTGGCCCATGACAGGAAGAATATCTTTCCTTCCTCTTTCAAAATGACACTCAAAAATTGATAGGTTCTCACTATTTTTGTTCACTGACACTGGCTAATTATTAACTCCGAGGGAAAAAATTAAATTTTAATGTTAATGTCATTGTAAAACACCAGGATGTGTCTCAGCATAAGATACCATAAAGGTTTAAGTTGTTTTGGTAAGTTGGCCACCTGTTCAAATGTTAAAAATTTACACAGTCTCTCCAGCCTCACTTGTGTCCATCTTTTATATTGATCAATGTATCATAGTTACTGCATTAGTGTGGTTTGAAATAGTCTGTCTTTAAGAGGCCTGCTGAAAGCATAGTTTCAACTGCCACTGTTATTCAAATCTTTCAAGAATAATTTATACTTTTCAAATTTTTCCATCTGATACCTTGTTTGACATGCCACTAAATGATTAAAATTTCTTGGAAGGAAGTAGCCTAAAATTGGAATAATCTAACTATAAACACATATAGTAACCTCTGGACCATAATTAACATCCAGCATATAAAACAACAGCAGACAGAGCACCCCGTTAATTAATCACATGCTTCCTAATAAACTTTTGGAAAGATATTCTGTGTATTTCTTTTACCTAACGATCTCCATAAAGAAAAGATAACTGGTTGAATAGTTTGAGTAGCCTTTTCAGTAACTATTTTTATAAAACAATCACATTTTATTAAAAAAACATATTCTATCAAGCCAAAAGTGTTGTTTTATCATTAAAGATGCCCTATATTTATTTAACGGAACCACAAGAAAAAGATTATAGCCACCAACCTCATTTCTATTGTTAACCTGAAAATAAAGAGCCACAATGAGAAGCAAACAATTTATCTGGGATCAACCAATTGCAATTCGGAAGCACAGATTCAGGTAGAAACTCGAATAGTGTCCTGCTTTTACAGAGAAAGCAAGGGGTTGTTAATAAGGAAAAGGATAGTCAGAGGGCAATTTCATGAGTTAACGAGGCAAAAAAAAAATTTGTCTGTGGGTGCTAAGCTAAACTACTCTGGGTTATATACATTGATTGATTACTGATTCTATCTTCAGAAAGTCCACAACCATCAGTCTTGTGATCAGGATGTCTGTTCCCCCCAAGCAATTGCTTACAACAGCTACCAATTTGCCCCGTCCAAAGGTTTTGGCTCAATTCAGAGATGGGTAGGGCCGTTTCTCTGCAGTGGCTCACAGCAATGCTTCCACTAATGGGGCGCCTGGATGCCTCAGTCGGTGAAGCCTCCGACTTCAGCTCATGACCTTGCAGTTCACGAGTTTGAGCCCTGCATCAGGCTCTGAGCTGTCCATTCATGTCTATTTTTCACATTATTAATACATTTACTTTAATATGAGAAGCTATAATTGCAAGTTAGGTTCTAGCTCAAAGACGGACATTTATCTTACGAGACACTATTTTAATACTTAACATGCTGAAAAATGTATGTAAACTATTCATAGAAGACATATGGATCCATGTTAAAAAAAAAAAGAAAACAGGAGACAAATTCTTTGCTCTCAGGTAGCTTATAATTTAGGTAAGGTTTTATTTTCATGGATATGAAAAGTTATTCAGCAACATTTGTTTTGAAAACAAGACCCCCTCTAAAAAATTTTGTGATTTTACAGAAAGTCAATCATGTTAGGAAATGCTGAGTAGAGTTTGATGATGAGACCAAGGAGCATCTTCTATGATTAAGGGAAGGATAACTGAAGACTAAAGGTTTTGTGTTGGATTGAAACATTAATTAATTATTTAATCAGCACATATTTATTAGAAGTCTCCCATGTGTCAGGCAGTCTTCTTCACATTGGAGGGGTAACCACAAACAACAAGGTCATGGACTCCACCCTTACTGAAGTTAAGGTGATTAAGCGGTCAGAAACGCAGTGACTAAAGTGCAGGTTGCTGAGATTGCCTCCCCACGGTCAATTTTCCAAGCCAGACAGTGCTGGAAATTTTTAAGAAATTGTAATTATAATATAAAATTATGTATATAAATACATTATATATGTTTATATATATTATTATATATAATATTATATGTTAAATTAAATTATATATAAATATATATTTAAATTATATATAAATATATATAATTATAAAATTATATAAATATAATATAAAATAATAGTAATAAAGATTGTAATAGCCAAAATTGCTTAAGCACACACTCTATAGGAAGTACTTTTGTATCTACTTTGTAGGTATAAAAGGAGAAACTATTCTGACACCTGTTAAAGATGGTAAGGCAGACTTTTTTCAGCGGGCCTAAGACAATGGGGTTTTGTAATAGGGGAGGGAGATTGAAGTCAATCCCAAATACCAAAAAGACAAGTTGAGATTTATAGCCAAGGGGCAGGGTGAGGGTCAGTGGGTGGAAAAATACTGAAAGGGGACTTCAGGGGTTAGGGGATTCTGGCTAAGCCAACCTGACAGAATTTTTGCTGTAGGCAGGCCAGGTGATAAGATATTGAAGGTGGGGGATAAGGAATTTGATCACATATCAAGTGGGGGGGTGATTTTCACTATACTAACCCAGCAGGATTCTTGCTGAAATTGGACTAAATGGGCTTAGGGCAGAGCCCAAGGGCAAGACCTAGTCAAAAAGAGGTCTCAGAGGAGCAGCACTAAAGTAGTCAGAGAGTCTTTGTCATAGGTTATAAGCCACTTAACTACTCACAATGCATAAGGCACACATAGTAATGTCATGCTTACACTGATTAGGGAATCAGGGAACATCTAGGGTAAACTACTTGCTGAAGATCACATGGCAAGTGGCATAGCCAGGTCTCAAGTCTAAGCTCTCTCTCTCTCTCCAGAGCCAATGCTGTTGGCTTCCACTCCATGGATATTTTCCAAGTCAGAGAGACGTCATGAGCAATCCTTTACAATGGGAGAGGAATATGTCAGTTGCCACATTTCACAATTTTTAGGGTATATCTGGGATTCATTTCCACATTTCTTCATATCTATATCTATATCTATCTATATCTATATCTATCTATCTATATTTGTGATAACCATATTATATAAATGTCTTATAAGTTTTTAGTATTATAGCATTTTAAAATTACCTATTATCTCTATAAAACTTAAAAAAAATCACAAAGTACAGTTGATCCTTGAAAAATGCAGGGACTAGGGGTGCTGACTCCCTCAACCCCTCGGTCGAAAAGCCACAAATAACTTTTGACTCCTCAAAAAATCATCTACTACATCTGGTCACTTTCTGTTGACCAGAAGCCTTATAACAACATAAACAGTAGATTAGCACATATTTTGTACATGTATTAGATAGGCACTGTCTTCTTACAATAAAGTAAGCTAGAAAATGTTATTAAGAAAATCATATGGAAGAGAAAATGCATTTACAGGACATTACTGTATGTACAGAAAAAAACCTGTGTGTAAGTGAACCAGCATAGTTCAAATCCATGTCGTTCAAGGGTCAATTGCATTTATTCTGTAAATATACCTTAGTGTTAACAGCCATCTTACTATGATTTGGCAATAAAAGTGTTTACCATTCTTCACTTAGTATCATTTCAAATTTAATATTGTTTACTTTTTTTAAATACTATTCCTGAAATTCAGGTTGCTTCCTAAGACTAGGATTAAATGGAAATGACTGTGTGATAGCTTCCCTGCTTGGATACCCTGACTCTCTCTCTCTCTCTCTGTTTCTCTTTGTCTCTCTCCAAATAAATTTTTTTTTAAAGAAAGGTTTGTAACAATTTATAGTCCCTCTCATATTATACAGAAGGGCTCATTTACTTGAATATTTTATTTTTAACCATTATAATTCTCTTTAAATATTTAATTATGGTGCATACTTATTGTTAAGCTTTATTTTATTTTGGTATGTTGGAACAGGTTTTTAGGTTCCTAGTTGCTGTTATATCAATCTGTATTCCCCTTTCTGTGAACTGTCAATACTTTTGCCCCATGTTAAAAATTAAGATCTTGGTTTTGGTTCATGTTTACAGAGTATCTACCATGCTCCAGGCACTGTGGATACAAAAGCACTGTCTCTAACTCTAGAGGGGAGGTAAACAGGGAAAGATCATCACAGTAGAGGAGGACATGTAGCGGTTCTGGTGAGAGCAAAGGGAGAGGCTAGATCAATACATAAAGTAGTTTTTAAACTGCTTGGGGAAAGAATAGGACTTAGCCGTGAATTGGGGGTATTTTTGCAATTACTTAGGAGAGTAGCACGTTTAAAGTCTCAGAAGAGCAGGAATACAGTGATTCCAGGTGATGGCGTGTGGCTGGAGCACAGGGTAAATGGAGGTGTGGGGTGTGATCAAAAAATGAGGATGTGGAGGTAAGCGGAGACCATATGATGAAAGGCTGTGCAATCTACACTAAACTGCTCTTACGCACGCCTACCTTATCAACTTTGATTCTATTTTAAATGTTTTAATTATTTAACACACTTTCCCAGTGTGTTTGCTTCTGTTTAGAACGTGTTGGGCATGCATACATTCTCTTCCTTGTAATCCACTCTGTTCACCTTTCCTCTACCATTTCTTCCATTTTTTCTATATTAGTTCAACATAGTTTTAAAAAGTAAATGGATAAGACCATCCTGGACTGGTTTTATTTCTCAGTTAACTCGTCATATTTTAAAAGCAATGCACTTACAAGGGAAACTACATATTTGGTGGAAGAGAATAGCCATGATTATGTTTATTTTAGTAATTATATGTGACCATATCTAGAATAGTAATTTCAAGAAATATCCATTGTTCCCAGCAGTGTCTCATGAATATTCCATAAGCTATTGGAAATGCAATTTTCCAAGATTTCACAGGTGGTTTGGAAACCCCGTATAAATTGAAAGGTCTGCGTATTTGAATTATAGCTCAGTTGGTGTTACAGCCAGCCTCTCCACAACTTGAACCAACTGCATTATGTGGGAGTCTGGAGGGTTTCCACAGCACAGGGACATTTAACGCTGTTTATGCCACCACCGATTCTCATCATAATAAATGTACCTCATGGTACAATACTTTCATCTAGATCCAAGTTGTCTTTGACACAAAGCCTAGAAAGTAATTTTTAGGCAATTTTAGACAATTATCCTCTTATATTATTTACTGTGAGAGATTATTACTATACTTACCAGGGGATTTCGAAAATCTGTTGATAATCCGAAATCGAAATACTGAGAAGAACACAAATGCAGATACTAGATTTCAAGTGAAAATACTTTATTCCAGAAAACCCCTATCCTTTCGATCATCTCATTCAGGAATATAGCTTTATTCCTTTTATACCACATAGTGGCACCTGGTACCAGTATATTAGAAAGGTGCAAGATGTACTGATTTATGGCTACTCTTTCTTAGGATACTTTTATTTTCTAATACTGGAATGAAGTAAATACAGAGAAACTTTTACTGAATACCGCCACCTGTAATAATAATGTTTAGTGTGTTTGATTTTAATGGCCTATACCACCCTGTGTCCAAACACCCCCAAAGAGAATTGTTCATTCCAAGAACTATACTAATTATGACTTCATAATATATTGAAAGGATCATTGAGTCCTCTAAATCCTAAGTTTATCTAATTCTTTTATTGTTGACTTCATAAAACTTTTACTAGAACAATAATCGGTTTACCTTCATTCCTTAGTTCTCTGTCATTTTTTTTAAACCATCAGACAGATCTGATAATTATTAGACACATATAGCCACAAAAAAAGAAGCAGGAGAACAAAAGGCTTGAATAACTTTGAAATGATAATAAATACAAGATAATAAGAATTTGCCTCTGCATGAACTATGACCTATTAGAAATCAATATGAATTTTATCCTATTAAATATATAGTCAGAGTTAGAAAAGTGTTAAAATTATAGAAATACCCAGGTTCTAGGGGTGTTATAATCTTTATAGTGTATTTAAATTTGGTCTCTGATTTCAGATATATCCCAGTCATGAGTACTTATTATTTCTCTTTATTTTTTTTTAACCTACCACCTACACATAACATTAAGTTGATAAATTAATTTATCCTTAATAAAAGAAGCTGCATTACATCACTGTCTGGATTTTACTGTCTGATAAATGATGGAAGTCACATTCCAACCTATACCAAGAGAGCACTCACTATATACTGCTAAAGATTTTGAGAGTTCAAGGCTAAAAGCCCTCACAGTTTTCTTCCTGCCCTCTCCTCAGTTAAGAAAGATATTGTTCAATTACTTCTTCAACTGGGAAAGAAATAGAGATTGGATTAGAGAATTCTATGAATTTTTGGTTATTTCCAGAAAATGTATCACTAATATCACAATAAGCTATACAACAAATTCACAATCTTGGATCAGAGGCTCTTTCAAATTCATCTTAAGATGCCCCTTATCGACACCATTGGTAACTTCTTGATTAGATTAAGATTACCTACCACCCTACTGCACATTTTGACACGAAAAGATATGCAAAATTGAAAATAAATAAAACAATCCCTGAAAGAAATGAAAAACTGAATATAAAAATATTTTTATTATTATTATTTTTTAATGTTTACTTATCTTTGAGAGAGAGAGAGAGAGCGAGCGAGCATGAGTGGGGGTGGGCAGAGAAAGAGAGAGACAGAATCCGAAGCAGATTCCAGGTTCTGAGCTGTCAGCACAGAGCCTGATGGAAGGCTCGAACTCATGAACTGTGAGATCATGACCTGAGCCGAAATTGGACATTTAACCAACTGAGCCACCCAGGTCCCCGAATACATAAATTTTTAAAATGAGTAAGCAAAATTATAAATCTCTAAATATTTTAGGTTTCGTATTCACAAGAAAATGTTTATTTTAAAACATGAAAACAACAGTTTTGTCAATCTTTAGAAATGTGATAGTTTCTTAATATGAATAGAATTCAAATTTCTCTACTTATTTCATAAAGTCATTTTATAAAGTGTTTATTTATTTTGAGAGAGAGAGAGTGTGAGATGGGGAGAGGAAGAGAGAGACAGGAAAAGAGATAATCCCAAGCAGGCTCCGCACTGTGAGGGCAGAGTCTGATGTGGGGTCCATCTCATGAATCGGTGAGATCATGACCTGAGCCACAATCAAGACTCAATGGACTGAGCCACCAAGGAGCCCCACATTAATTCATTTTGACTGTTGGTTTGTTGGAAATTATGTCAAACAATGCTCATACATGTTAGTCTCTTAACTCTGTAGGTGTCTCCAACTCTTTTTTTGGTCTGGAAAGTTATGTGGTGAAGAATGCAGAAGTGTATTCTCTACTAAAAAAATCTCCACATGTTGGATGCTAGAAGCTGCTAATTGCATCCCCATCATGTGGCTTAACACGGTCCTCTGACTTTTTTTTTTTTTTTTTTTAAGTTTTAGAGCAGAAGGCTTGATCAGATTCATGGTTGATTTTTTTGACATGACAAATTCACAGTGATGATGTGTCCTTCCTATTGTACCATATTCAGAGTTGAAAAATATCTAGTCATCTCTTTCTTGATACTTTTAAGATTGATCAGAGGTTGCAGATGTCGTTTCCCCAATTCATCCAGTAGTTAGAGCCCGACACCTCACTTGGTGAGGTTGACAATAGACAAATACTGAAAAACTACGGATGCTGCTGGAATCAGTTGGTGATGGACCCAGAGACTAGTCCTCAAACATGTGTACTGAATGAGGGCAGAGGGAAAGACTGCATTCTCAGGTGCCTTGAAACCCCAAGAATCTATGATTTTTAAATTCCCCACTTCTATCCATCTAAAAGTTATGCATTCCATAGTTAATTTGCTATCTCAAAACTTTCATTAGGTCTGGTAGGCAATGCACGTGTGTATATATATTATATTATCCAGGGATCTCCAGACAAGCAGAACCAATAGGGTATATGTAAATACATACAAAGAGATTTGTTATGTCAGGTTGGTTTACATCTTTATAAAAGCAGAGAAGTTACAGGCTCTCTCTGCACGCTGGAGGCCTGAGGAAGTTGGTGGTATAGTTCAAGTCCTAGCCCAAAGGCCTAAGAACCAGGAGCAGAGATATGCAAAGTCAGGAGAAGACAGAGGTTCCAGGTCAAGCAGACAGCAAATTTACCCTTCCTCTACCTTTCTGTTCTATTCAGACCCTCAAAGGATTGGATGATGCCCACTCACAAGTGTGAGGGCATATTCTTTACTCAATTTATTGGTTCATGGCTAATCTCTTCTAGAATCACCCTCACAGACACACTCAGAAATAATATTTCACTAGATACCTAGGCATCTGTTATCCCAGTCAAGTTGATATATATAAATTAACCATCACAAATGTACGTACATATAATTTTATTTAGTATTTCTTGTAGAGGATATACCTTTGAAGTAAATTTAGGTCTCTTGTATATGATTTTGTATTTTGGATATCTTTTTTATTTGCTCATGTCACTATATTTCATAGAAAATGGCATTCAATAAAATTTGTGTATTGCACACAAATTTTCAGGGCTATAGCTTATGTTTAAATTAGTGAAAAAGTGCTTATTGGCCCAACGTGTTTATTGAGTCTTTTTTAATCCCAAGACTTCTTTTTAGCATGTAGGATATATCGTAAAAAAGCAATGAAAACTTCTGCTCAAAAAAAGCTTATATTTTCACACATTTGTGGGGTTTTCTTTGTAAAAGTCTCATTTACTTTAATAGCATTCATATGTTCTATTTATAAGTGATTAATATATAAGCATATAGATCTTGGACAATTCAAGTTACCTCTACAATTTCATTTTCCGAGGACTCTAAACACAATGAAGACCGAGGAGAGTTATCCTTTTTTAATACTAAGGAGAACAGCATATTGGCACATTGCTGGTTAAATTGCATGGGGAATCTTAGCATGACTCAATCTAGAAAATGCAGAAAACTTTTCCTTAAGTGATATATATTTACCAGACTTTAATGTGTAAGTGTTTTGTTTGAATAGTAAAACTTACTCTGAAACTAAAATAAATTATTGATTTGTGACTAAGATTTATTATCTGATAAGGTAAGGATATCTTTTATTTTTCTTTGATATTGCTGAAAAAAATGTGAATATAAGGGGAGCAGTAAGTTGCCTTATCATTTTCTCTGGAAGATTGAAAACTTAAAACAAGATATGTATATTTTATTCTGGAATCAATAGAATAAACTGAAATGAGAAAAGAAAATGTAATTGTTGACCCTACCCCAAATCTGAATCTGTGTAAAGGCCCACACCACTCTGAGTATTAACATAATAATATATTAACGTAAGAAGCAGGATAAATAAAGAATAATTAGCTTGCGAAAGAATACCTTGAGGTTAGTTATGCCTATTTGCAGTTGTAGGGGCTGGCTAGAAAATTATATCCAACTATTTCACACCATACTATTAGAATGTATGATCCAGTGCCCTGCTCTCAAGACAATGTAAAAGAAAATCATTATTCTAACACATTTTTTCCCACCTTTTATCATTTTGGACCTTGTCAGTACTCCTGTTTCTTCCCAAATTGTGTATGTAATTAACATTTATTTAAAGGTTACATATAAACTTTCACATGTATCATATCAAATATAACTAATAATGATTACTAAGGATTAAAAATGTTTGTGCCAGTGCTGTGACACTCTTGGACTGAAGGACCATGATGAGTCAGTTTATTACTGATGCATTAACTCGGTCAGACTTTGATTTTCAACTGTAATACTTTTTTTCAGTAAGAAAAAAAAATACATGATATGTATAAGACTATGTGAGACTCAACGTAGCCCACATGACGATGGTTATGACTGAATTAAACAGCTGAACCTTGAGCTGAGACAGTGCAGAAGGTAGTGGCAAGATATACACATGCTCTTAAAAGAATCCATTTCCAGGTTAAGAAGTTAACAAAGCAAACAAATAAAAACCAACAATTTTAATTTCAATTCCCACTCTTGGTATAGCATAGGAAAGTGCAATAAATCTGTGGGCCAGAGAACGCAGATGTCTCATGTTATCAAAGAAAGAAACAGAAAATGGAATAGGGAAGAAGAAAGAGAGAGAGAATAAAAGTAGGGTTGATGTTGAGTTATACCAACTGTGAAAATATTTAAGTATATAAATGTTTCATATCAGTTACTAAGAAGTTACTACCATGAGTCACTTAGAGGGACCACATTAATTCAGATTGCTCCAGCTCGTCTTCCTGGACCCCTAGAATTACTCATGATCTAACAATTAACCAGTAACATTGTAAATCGTACTCATACTGTATCACTTGTCAAAGAATTTTACATACTGGTAATAAAAAACAAATTAGCAGCATCATTTTGTAAAATACCAGATCAAAATATAAATAATACATGAGCAAGGGCATATGTAAGAAAATTAGCAGGCTTTACCAGAAAAAGCATGACACCTACCTAAAGTTGAGATCAAGTTGGAGAAGTCAATCCTACCATGTGCTCAGGACAGAGAATCATATACTTATGAATAGCCTTAAAAGTTACCACAGGATTGTCTCCAGTTCCTTAGTGATAAGTTTTAAGGGAAGGAGTATTTCATCTATGTATCTATCTATCTATCTATCTATCATCTATCTATCTATCTTTTCCAAATGCAGCAGTAAAATATACATGTTTTTTGTTGTTCTTTCAATCATTCTGAACAAATGATTGTACTTCAGTTATGTCTGACACACACAGAAGGCAAAATGGGGTGAGGAGCATCTTATTAAGTGTTGACCATATTCCACTTGCTCATTAACTTTTTTACAAAATCTCTGCTCAGTACTTTTAAATAAGAAATACTGTTAGGAAAACATCAGATTAAATTCAATAGTCTTTTATTTACTACCTGCATATCAGATGCTGTACTAGTCAGTAAATGTAGAAAAATAATTATGCCACAGTCAACGTCCTCTAGGAGTCCAAACATAGAAAAGTGGAATGGTCAAGGACAATGCTATCAGCCTGGAGGATGAAGGTGAACAATTGTTTCAGAGGGCCACTCAACTCAAACTAGGAAGTGGAAAAAGGAAGCAGAATCAAGGAATTTCCAACTTCAACTTCAACTGAAACTTCAACTGAATGGAGATGAGCAAAGTGAGCCAGGGAGACCCAAGTCTCTTCAGTTTTAATAGCACACTCCTCATCCCATGACACTGCTCTTCAGGGAAAGCAACCATCATGGCTCCTCAGGCCTCCTGTGGAAGGATTTAAGCTGGACTAATACACCTTGTCCTGACCGCTCCCCCTAGACTCTTCATCTATTCCTCTCTAAGGAAGGAGAAGTGGGTTATCCGGTTAATAAGTTTGGAAGAATGCTCCTCTTTGGAGCAAGCCTGCATTATGGACAGATGTGTTCTGGCCTGTTTTCTCAGCCTTGTGGAGAGCTGAGGGAGCTGGCGATGCTCTGGTGGAGCAGCCCGCAGTCTTCCAGTAACTGGGTAAATAAGTTGATCCAATTCTAGGAGGTGTTCTCAAGTCCTTTGGATGTGTATCTAAGCCATGTCCTTTACTCCTTTGATCTATTTTTTATTAGCAGTAAAGCTGACAATTTGGTCTCCATCTGTCTGACTCCTGTGTCTATTTCTAAATTTATTCCAAGTATGGGCAGTAAAGAAGGATGCTATTTAGGGACTCATTAAAACTGCAACCATCACTTCCAATACGTTCTCTTAAGTGGTTAAACACATACAGTTTAGTTTTGGTGATTAGTTCAGAAGCCTAGAACCTTATTCAAATACAGTTTGGGACCTGATAGCATCTCTTTTCCAGAGTCATGGCCAAGAACTACACACCTAACAGCTACAGTTTTTAAATTAATGAGTTTATCCTCTCAGCTTGACTCCCTTGATAGTTCAAAAAGTAACAAATAATACAAATCTATCAACACTGAAAAATAACTGTGAGTGCTTTACAGTATTGCTCGCATGTTCATTGCGCTGCGGTCTTAGTTGACTTTGGCTACCATAACAAAATACCACAGACATCAGGCATTTATTTTCTCACAGTTCAGGAGGCAGGAATTCTGAGATCAAGGTAGCAGCATGGTCAGTTTCCAGCAAGGCCTCGCTGCCATCTTGCTGTGCGCTCACATGACCTCTTCTTTGTGCATACAAAGAGAGGGAGCAAGCACTCTTGTGTCTTCTTGTAGAAGGATACCAGTCCTGCAGGATCAGAATCTCATTGTTATGACCTCATTTTACATTAATTACCTCCTTTTAGTCCCTATCTCCATTTCTAGTCACATTGGATGTTAGGGCTTCAACACATGAATGGCCGAGGGTGGAGGGGGTGGGGGGGTGTACAATTCAGTACATACAAATGACCTTTGTAATAGAGTAACAATGACTAATTTATCTTTATTAATCACTTTTTCTCTGCCGGTCTGGGCTGTGCTTAAATTTAATCCTTAATCTTATTTTATTATTACTATCTGTTTTTAAAAATGAAACTAAAATTAAAGAAATTTCAGTAACCTATCAAAGGTAGCTCAGTGACAGGATTAGAATATAAATCCTGCAGTCAAATGTTGTCATTCTTTGTTATCTCTCGGCCCGGGTTGGTTCCTATGCCTTGTGTACCTCCGTTTGCTTGTTGCTAGGGATTCAAAGACATGGGGTCTGCCTTTGTGAGTGGGAAGAAATGCAAACACGAATGAAAATTAATATGTTGATTAGTTGCTTCAATGGTATTAAGTCCACATGTTTTAAGTATATACTACTTATTTTCTCCTTCTTCTTTTGGTCCTTTTCTAAGCAAAAATGTTGCCCATGATAGAGGCTGGAAAGAACATAGGGCTAGCATACTCTGACAGGCAAAAGTGAATGTTAGTATAAACTACATAGATTCCAAACAATAAGTAGGCAAAGAGAATTTGTAGAATGTTTCTAGGATGATACCACAGTGCTGGGGATTTGGGTAAACAACAGTCTCAATAAATTACTAATATAAGTCATAATACATTAATTAATTTTATGTATGCATTGTAAAAGTTAGGATCTAGAGAAATTTTTTTCACTTTTTCAAACTCTGGGGCACTGTAATCTATTAAAGCTGTGTATATGTTTGAACTAATAAATTAATTTCTTCACATATTTACTTATTTAATTTCTTATTACTGATACTGCAGGCATTGTACGAGTAAATAAATCCTACAAATTCCTAATTTATGCCCAGAGATTAATTTGTTCACTAAACACGTCTCAATATGTTCTTGCTTTGAGGCTGTAATACTACTGATACAGATAAAGACAAAGCTGAATATTTCTGTTGTTTCCTATTAGCTTATTTTTATTTCCTTCTAATATCCCTATATTTGACTAATTATATTTGGACTTGTTCAGAAATCATTTTAATTTAAGTAAAAGGAGATAATTCCTAGGTTATTTTAATTTGTATTTTTAACAAACATCTGTCTTCCTAACGGAGACCTTTGCATGACCCAGCAAAACAACATGCTATCAATTAGAATTAATATTATTCAAACAGATCTTATAGAAGCCACGGCAGAAAAATAGAGCTTGGATAAATAATTTCTAAGGCAGTGCTGATAAGAGGTAAGAAAAAATAAAACAGATGTGTTTCATTCCTTTTCGTTTTCCTCCCAACATGAAGTAAATAGCCCCACAGAATATGCTATTTTGACAATACTCAGAGAAATTTTCTTTAAAAGATGGTTTCTGAGGAGGCAACCTAGGAGATTTTAGAATAAATTATATTATTATTTTCTTCTAGGAAAAACAATATTACAGTCAAAATGGATATACCCTTTCATTGAACCTCTTCCTAGAATTCTTTCCAAAGTTGCCTTTACTTTATCATCCAACAGCATGTTCTCAGCCCCACTCCCCTCTGTTTCTCCTTTAGCAAAGCACCACTTCTGCTATAGATCTTCAACCAGAACAAAAGCTTAGCTTAAAATGGCTTGGATATAATTCAGACCGTAGAGGCAGAAAGCACTGTGAACTTTTAAGGCATTTTCACAACAAAAATGCACATTTCGAATTGGAAATTTCTGTAAGATAAGATAAGGTCCATAGTGTTCCTTTATTGATGCACTATGCAATGCAATTTTTATACTCTCCTATCTCCTGTAATAGAAAATATGACCTGGAGCTACACATAACACTGGTATTTGGAACCATTACAGGCCTTTGTAAAGTGTATTATGCCTTGGTGATACATTCAGAAGAAATCCAAAAGCATATAAATCTAACTATTGCCCTTAAACTACACCTTTGGGTGAGATTTCAAGTTTTCAGAATCTGAATGTTTCTTAGCAGGTTAGAATTTTAGAACCATCGGCTATCCCTCAAATGAATGATTGACCTCTCCCCAGACAGGAACGGGAAGGGATAAGAGAACAGCATAAAGATGGTAAAGCTATTTTTTATAACAGAGGCATCATAGTAATATTAAAAAATATATCATCTAGAGATATAAACATGCTTATGTGCACACGCACACATTCACAAAAACACGCACGTCTAAATTCTTTACCAACCTTTCTCCCTTTGCCCTGATTTACTGTTCTAAATACCATTTTTGACCACTTGATACACTGAATACATATTAATTTGTTTTGTCTCATTCATCTATGTCTCTACACTTACTGACACATAGTAGGGGTTTAACAAATATCTATGAATGATGAATAAGTGCATATGGAGAGAGACTTTCTACTACTTTCCTTATTCTATTATATACTGTTTCTAAAACACAAGCTCAGTATCAATTTATTTGATGTTTAAGTATCTTGGCAACTGTGCCCCTACTAGATGCCCAATCCCTGTTTGATGGCTGTGAGGCTACAAAGAAAATTAAGACAAGGAACTGTCAAACATATAGTTTTACTGAAATCTCTTCTGCTTGAATGTGCCTTATTTCATCAATGGAGAAATAATCACCATTACCACGATATTGGATAATTAGGTAATACACAGAATGTTCTTGCTTATTAGGGAAAATGAAAAAGAAAATAAACCAACCAATTGGCAGTTTTTTTTCAATACATAAACACATGTGGGTAAATTTATATAATTGTATAACTAATACAATTTTTATTAGTAAAAAATATATATGGAGAATCAGATAATCATGTGGACTGGAGATGTGGTATAACTATAAAATAACGTGTTAAGATTTTCTTCAGGGGAATTTCTAGATTAGAGAAAAAAATTTAAAAACCTTTGCACTACAGATCAATGTTTGTGATATGGAAATTGCAGATGTAGGTATAATTTGATCAATGTAAAATTAGAAGGACGATTATCTATCTTGGACGAAGTAGATACAGGGGCACCTGGGTGTCTCAGTCATTTGAGCATCTGACTTTGGCTCAGGTCATGGTCTCACCGTTGCTGGTTCCAGCCCAATGTCAGGCTTTGTGCTGACCGCATGGAGCCTACTTCAGATTCTCTGTCCCCCTCTCTTTCTCTCCTCCTCCTCTGCTGTCCCTTTCTCTCTCTCTTTCTCTCTCTTTCTCTGTCTCTCTCAAAGATAAATAAACACTGAGGGAAAAAGTTAAAAAAATATGCAAGAGATACAGTTATGACTACAGGCAGAAATGTTTTTTTTTTTTTTAAAGAAAGAGCTTTTAAGAATTTTTCTATGCTATCAGCTCTTTATTTTTATACAATATTTTCCTTTTAACTATCTATGCATCATGTTATTCATCAAGATATATTTGTACCTCTCCTAACATAAACATCAGCACATAGTAGAGTCATAATTTTAAAACCATACTTTGACTTACTTCTATGCTTTATAATTATGCTTAAATATTAATTTATGCTGACAGAATATACAATATGAATTATAAATGTTTTACTCGTTTTCATAGATTTTTTAAAAGATAGCATTTAATAATATTGACTAATGTAATAATATAACAGGTTATATTATTATAAAGTAACCTAAACTTATTCAATTAAAATAAATGCTATAAATTTGCATAATTCAGAACTAAAACTCATTACTAAAAATATTTCTTTTATCCTCCTTTTCCTTTTTCCTCAGATTACATGCTTATGTTTTGAAGTAGATATTTTAGTATAAGTAAAATATTTTAATTAGATTCTTAAATTTGTTTTAAAAGTAAGGAAAATCATTCAAAAATATTACTGTAAAATATTTTAAGTCATCAATAATAAAACATGGTTAATTTTTCAAAAATATGACTGACCTGATTTTAATATTGATAAAAAAAATATTTTCCTCAAATAATAGGAACAGAAAGAACTCAAGGATTGCATTTGAAAATAAATAAATCATAAAAGTACGTGTTTTTAAACATACGTTCCCATGTGCCCCACCAGGGTCAACTGTATTTGAAGCATGTCACTAAAAGATATTAGTATAGAAATTAATTATTTTATTATCAACAAAAAAAACCATGGAGATCACTATATGTGTGGGTAAAGAATTGCAAAGCATGCTTGTTGTTGTGAGTGTCAAACTTTTGCACTGCACATGTAAACATGTATGAAGGGCTCCAGGTATAATATGTATGCAATCTTAACTTTTCAGACTAGGTCAAGAAAAGGGTGGAGAGATCAAAGAAAAGAATAATGTGTACTCTAAGGTGTTTATAGTACATTATGTAGTTCTGTGCACCACTCTGAAATAGTAGAGAAAATTCGTTTATAAAAACCTATTGAAGCTATAATTCAGTTTGTATGTTATTACAGGCAACTTCAATGCTGGGATTGTTCAGGGTTTCTACCTCTAGTTTTCTATCTTTTTTTTTTTTCAATGTAATCTGTTAGGTAAGTGTTACTTTCCTTACACATTGTGAAGATATAAACCATTGTTGTTCTGAGCGCAATCATCATCCTCAAAAGAAGCCAATCGTCAACCAAATTCCTCTTCTTCTTCCCTCTTCTACTCTTCTTCCTTCTCCTCTCTTTCTCATTCTCTCTCTCCATCTTCCCTCTCAAGTCATGTTTACTTTTCCTCAATTGTTTTCAAATTGCATGGCAGTTTTTGTTGTTTAGCAATACACAAGGATGGAGCAGGGGACAATCAATATTCCCTTTGTGAGCGGTGAAGGAAATGGAAAAGAGATGAATTACTCCCAATGTGATAGCTACTGAAGAAAAAAAGATAGGCAAAACATTATATACAAAATTTAGCTTAATGTTCTAGAAAAATAAAAAGTGTGAGCAGTACAGAAAAAGTTTTGGCAGGAAGACTATATAACTATGTTAACAGACTATTTCAAGTGTAGAGATCATCATGAACAATTATTTTCTTCTATATTATTTTCCATTGTTTCTAAAGACTCAATGAGGATGGATTTTTAACTTAGAAATTATTTTCTGTAAATAAATAGTAACAAAACACCTAATTATGTTACTTATTCAAGGTATTGCAGGGCTAGAAAATGATCTTTCTATTTTTATTCAAAAATCTTTCATCATAAAACTAGGGACACCTGGGTGGCTCAGTCGGGTAGGTGTTCAGACTCTTGGTTTGGGCTCGGGTCATGATCTCAAGATTCGTGATATCGAGCCCTGAGTAGGGCTCTGTGCTGACAGCACAGAGCCTGGTTGCGATTTTCTCTCTCCCTCTCTCTCTGCCCTTCCCTCGCTCATGCCCTCTCTCCCTCTCTCATTGTCTCTCAAAATAAACTTAAGAAAAAATTTTTTTCTTTCATATGATTATAATCAGCCTTGTAAAAAGCTGAGAAGTGAAAATTAGACTTACATAAAAAGATTTTTGTAATTTGCATTACCATGATTCTGTAATTTTAAAAGTAATAAATGAAAAGGCAATTCAAGTGGAGAATCCATTTCAGGGATTTAAAACGCCATTACACTTTTTAAGAATGAATTTGCACACCATGCTTGCTTCGGCAGCATATGTATTAAACTGGAGGAATGATTTGCACACCTCTTTAAACTTACAGTCTGTTTTCTTTTTTTTTTTAATTTTTTTTAACGTTTATTTATTTTTTTGAGACAGAGAGAGACAGAGCATGAACAGGGGAGGGTCAGAGAGAGGGAGACACAGAATCTGAAACAGGCTCCAGGCTCTGAGCTGTCAGCACAGAGCCCGACGCGGGGCTCGAACTCACGGACCGGGAGATCATGACCTGAGCCGAAGTCGGCCGCTTAAACGAAAACTTACAGTCTGTTTTCAAAAGAAAGAGAAGGTCTTCCTTCTATGTTATAAGAACTGTATGGAGGGAAAATCACTGGAGAGTCTCAACAAGAGCTCAAATAATGTGATATACGAGTAGAAAAACAATTCCAAGCAAAAATAAATTAAAAATAATAAATAAATATCATTTGTATTTGCAAGGAAAGAAGGGAGCATATTAATAATAATTAACAAGAAAAACTGAAATATTGTAAAAGAATGTATAATTAAAAATAAAAAAAACTAGCACATGAATATAGAAAGAAAATTATAAAATCTTAGTTTGTTGAATTTAAAAAGACAAAATTAAAGCCTTTGTCTTGGATGACTTAGATGTTAGTACTGTGCTTGAGTGACATTTCCTTGGTGGTGTGGTTGAAAATATTTTTAATGTGAACATTAAAATAGAAATTTAAAGACTAGAGAAAAAAATAAGAAAGTAAACGCGGTAAACCGCACCATTCACGGATTATTGCTAATATTTTAATGTGTGACACTCACACACCAAATTAATATACATCTGGGATGGTAAACTGGTGATGGTAGCTAACATATCTCTATTTTTTAAACAAATTCTTCAGCAATAGTTGTCGCAGTACATTTTTCTTAATATTCTTGTATTTTATGTCTTTCTGTTTTTATAAAGGGGTTGTTTCATTATATGACCTAATTGATTATTTCTATGTAGAAGAAAGTTTTCAATCCATAATATATTAAAGTTTATCAAGGCAATGTTTACAATTCAAATAATCTCATAAAATGTTTTATTGGATCAAGTATTCAAATTTATTTAATGTAGTATTTTTAAATTTACTTTAAGGTTTCATTATTCATATATCTTTAAAGAACTGATATTGTACTCTATAAACTGTTTCATACAGTGTATGCATTTATCTGTTTAGCTTTTTGTTTGGTATGTCGGCCAACTTTTTCCCTACTTATTACTTCTATGTTATAATTATTTCTATCTTATTATTTCTAAGGTTGCTGTTCAGCTGTTCCCTATTTTCATTGTGTGGTTCAATTAACACTCAGACATTTCTTTGCAACACAATTTTCTGGAAATTGGTGTTTCCCAAACTTTGTGCCTAAGTAGTCATGAATTTCAAGAGAGTTAATGCATTATCTGGGCTTAGGTGGTATTTTAAAAATGAATCTACAGGAGAAGGAGTGCGATAATTAAATGATACCAGTCTTATGACTCAGACTCTGTGTTACAGCTCTAAGACCGTCAGTTGGGCAACTGGCAAGGTATCTCTGAATGACATTCTCTAGACAGGGAAGCTCACAGAACTGTATTTCAATTTCAACTGTATGCTCTTAATCATTTATGAAAATATGATACAAGATAAAATCTCAGGATAAAACTAGAGATCATAGGGATTATATTTTGGTCTTTCTCTGTCTAGATACAAAGTCATTTTATTACAAATGCATATCCAATTGGGCTCATAACAGGTACTCTCTCCAATATTATACTGCTTGCAAAGTTTCTTATTCTAGGGAATTGTAAATTGGTAATTTGATGGCTTGTCTCAGTATCCTTTCATGTATTAAATTTAAGCTGGCAAGTCAAGAATTACTAAATTATTCCTATTTCTGTTCTAATCGTTTAAAATATGCGTACATATTCACAGATTATTTTTAAAAATATAAAGATAGAAGATAAAAATAGCTAAGGCGACAGCGATTTCTTTCTTCACATAAGAGATATTGTTTTAAATCATATAGTTAATGTATATATTAACTCATTTCCAGAAAAAGAAACTAAGGCACAGAGACGTTACACAGCACGCCTAAATTGGCAAAGCTAGTCAATGCTGAAGCCAGAACTCTGGCCCAGCAATCTTGTTCTACCACATTGTACCACTCCTGCTGCAGCCACACTTTGTAGTCATGTGGAATGTCTACTGTCACTCAAAAGCATGCATTATCTATTGTATTGCTGATTTCAGTAAATAGGAAAAAATGGGAGTAGAAGACTCCACCAGAGCAAAAAACTCAGGAAATTGTCGTAAAAGTTTGTAATGTTCGCTGAAGCATCTCATTAGAAAATGCATTTTATTAATGTTTCCACCAAAAATACAGGATGCCCAGTTAAGCTTGGGAATACCTGGAACATGTTTATATTCGAACACATTTTCCTGGTTATCTGAAATACAATTTAATGGGGCATCTGGTATTTTTGTTGGCTAGATATGGAACCCTAATTTTATAAACTAATAGATATTACAGATCATAAAAAACAACACAACATAGGTAACCAAAGAACTTTGATGGCGTATATTGCATAGCTGGAACTTTTATAAACTCAAATTCTCAATTACACAATTTTAAACTGTATGGTTTAATTTTTTTAAGTTTATTTATTTTCAGAGAGACAGAGACAGCACAAGTCGGGGAGGGGCAGAGAGGGAGGGATAGACAGAGAATCCCAAGCAGGCTCCGCACTGCTAGCATGGAGCCCAATGTGGGACTCGAACTAATGAAACTGCGAGATCATGACCTGAGCCAAAACCAAGAGTCGGTTGCTTAACCAACAACTGAGCCATCCAGGCACCCCTAAACTGCTGGTGTTTTTAAATCAAACAATAAAATCATCTAAATCAGTGTTCAACTGCCATTCACAGCAAGAGACATAGAAAGCAGTTTTTGCATGGTTCATAGCACTCAGAAATGACAGATATAATTTTAAAAGCCCAGAAATATATGTGTATATATATATGTGTGTGTGTATATACATACATATATATGTATATATGAACATGTATGTGTTGTCTGTGTGAATACGTATATATATGCATATACATATATATGAAATACAAAACACTGAGTAAAAATATAAAATGTCTCTACATATCAGAAATGGAAAAGACATTCTAAATTTCCATAAACAGAGGTCAATATCAATGTGCTTCACATCTGGAATCTGGGTTTGGTACTGTTTATATATAGGCACTGAAAATGAAGCAGGTAAGAGAAGAAGAAGCCTGAAATGTAAGAAGGGATACTGTAACTCACTGGAAATTAGAAAAATGTAGCTTGAGGGGCGCCTGGGTGGCTCAGCCGGTTGAGCGTCCAACTTCAGCTCAGGTCATGATCTCACAGTTTGTGGTTCAAGCCCCGCATCAGGCTCTGTGCTGACAGCTCAGAGCCTGGAGCCTGCTTCGGATTCTGTGTCTCCTTCTCCTTCTGCCCCTCCCCCGCTCACGCTTTATCTCACTGTTTCTCAAAAATAAATGAATGTAAAAAAAATTTTTTAGTAAAAAGAAAAGAAAGAAAAATGTAGATTGAACAATAAGAAAGCAGGATTTCATGTCCTTGATATGGGAAGAATTTTAAAACCTGACAATATTAAGTGTTGGGAGGGATCTAGAACAAAAGCAACTTTCATATACTGATGGAACTGAATTGGGAAAATGACAGTTGAATTTTAGGATGGACTCTTGACACCTTTTATGTATGCACTATAATATTATAGACTGTAGCCACCATGCTGAACATCACAGCCAATTTCAGAAGCTTGGCAGGTTTCTAAAATTCATATACTGAGACGCTTTTCCGGAACTTATTACTTGCTAATAAAAATATTACTTGGTAGTGGTAACTTAAACTATGATTTTCCTCCCAAGGGATGGTATTATTCAGAATATCATGTGCCAAAACTATTCAAAACCATTTATTGAGCACGGACAGCGAACCAGCAACTATGGCTTATTCCTGGAAAATGAAGACGTAACTACCGAAAGCCTACTTTCCCCTCAAGGGCATATTTAAATACCAATTACCAGACAGGGTAGCAATTTCTTAAACTGATATTAATGTAATGATAACAGAGAGAAAAGGAGGTCAGTGCAAGTGTAGTTTTCCAGTATAGTCCAGCACTGCGTTTGCTGTTTAAACATGCAGCCTGGTCCAAAATAGATGAAACTGTGGTTTCCAAAGGAAGTAAGGCCACAATAGTCCTTTGGTGCCACATCAGGAAGTATGGGTTTTATCCACCAGAAAATGAATTGCCTAAGGCAATATGCACTGTCGTATAAAAAAGCATTTGCCTAAGAAAATATAAAATTAAATATTTAAAAATACAGATGTACTTCTAGCTTATTATCAATTTATTTTCAATAATGGCAATATTGTAATTATATTAAATTTTTTAACGTATATTTTGATTTCCTTTACTGGAAGTTATCTTCTAGACTTGTTCACATTTAGCTCCTCCAAAATTTCCAAGAATAGTTTTTATTCTTTTTAAAAATTAATTGCAAGAATCATTATTTCTGAGTGAGATTGCTAATTATAACACTTCCTTTAAAATTGTGCATCTGATTCTAGTTTTTGAAGAAATGTTCTCAACTATAAAAGAAAATCTTTTATGCATTTTGTTTGAACTGATCAATCACATTAAAATATAATTACCATACTTTAATTTGTTTTTTAACAACTTTGAGTCACTTCCCACTACCAGGCTATCTTTTGGTCTAGTTCTTGTTTTTAGACATTTTAACTGAATTACATTATTTTAAAATACTTTTGTCTCCAGTCATGTCTTTACACTGCTTTTAGTCACAGTCTTCAAATCATAAACTTCTTATTTTAGATTTTGTTTGTAGGGATTATAGCGTTCAGATGTCAGGAAACAATTCACTCTTGACGGTTTTGTTACCACATACTGAAGATTGTCTTTGTGCTTCAGACATCTTTTTGTACATTTCCACATTAAATTGCTTTTTTCTGTTTCCGTATCATTTCGTCCTTTTCCACTGGTATTCTGTAATCTTGTCACTGACAATCAGCTATAGCCTTTAGCTTTATCGGAAACATCACCTCACACATTGGCATGAGTTTTCTTTCACATTTTAATTCTACGCGCAGCAAACAATTTTGAATATCTTCTACTTAGTGAAGTAGATGTGTCTTGAGCTCTAAATTCTTCCGCATTCTGTTATGTCACCTTGGGGGAGTGACCTAATTTCAGTATTTCAGCTTCCACATGGTACGATAGCAGGCAGATAAAAAAGCGCACATAGGAGCTGTGAAGATAATAATTGCATCGCTCTGTGCCAATGTGAAGTGTGGTAGGAAGAGGGCAAAAATGAAATACTACGTCTTTTCGTTTCATTCTCGCGTTCTCATGAACGTATCTTGCCAATGTGGTGCTCCGCCCTCAAGTGGACATAATATTGCTTTGCCAGCAAACAAATTTAAGCTGATAGCAACTAAGGAGCTATTTTATTAAGAGTCTTAGGCCTGTAGGAAAGGGAAACAAAATGAGAGCTTGGCAGAATGTAGGGAAAAATAAATATATTTTTTTCTCTAACTAGGAAGGAACATAGTAGCCTACGTAACTTGCCATAAAGTAGAAAGGAAAGTGAGAGATGTGCATTTATTTGTTTATTTGTAAAGCAATGCTCTGTGTTATACAAAGAAAAGGTTTGGGATTCGTACTGATCTAAGTTTAAAGCATCACTGAGTCACTCCCTGGTTTTATTAAATGAAATTTCATTGGGCACTCTGAGACTCCATTTCAACACTATAAAATGGGGATTAAGATACAGCACTCAGATATTTGTAAGAATTAAAAATAACAAAAGCACTTAATGCCATAATTGGCTCATGGTTAGTATCTCCTAAATGGTAGTTTTTTTTAATCTGTGTAAATGTGCACACTTGATTGAAAACTGTTACAATGGAACCTGTACTAAAACTTAAGTATTTGAACATGCAATATAAATATTCAAGTACCAAAAATGTGTGTGTGTATATATATACATATATACATATATATGCCTGAATTTTATACATTTACTAGTATAAACTAATGGGCTCTAATTTCAAAAAAAAAAAAGTATTAATTCTACTCAACTTTCTGTTACCCATCACCTTCCAAAAGATGGTCATTATTAATGCTTGTAACATCTGGTTTATACTTTTCTGATTCTATCTTTGGATGTTAATAAAGGTATTGCCACAATTTCTTGACAAAACATATTTGATCAGGACCAAAACCACACTAGGAATTTCTAACATTTCAGTATTTCCAACAAGCAGTTGCAAATCCATATTGTTTTAGCCTCAATCACCTTCTTTCCAATATTAGTGTCTTAATACATTAATTTCGTTTGTAGAATATTTCAGTGTTTGTTCCCTTCTGCAACAACCTAATGAACTGCTCCTGAATGTTGCTCTCAAAAGCAACTAGAAAAGGAAAGACACCTGTAAATACTCATGGCAAATTTCAGTGACTTTAGAACAGCCTTATGAAATGAGTAAGCAGTCTTTTGGTGAGAGCCTCCTTCTGGAATCAAACGTCTCCCAATATACTCTTGGCCAGGTGATCTGCTCACAGATATCTGATCTTGGTCTCTTGTGCAAATCCTACCATTCCTATGATTTGCATTCACACTTTAATTTAAAGCACTACTCAAGGTTCAGTAAATATTTATTTAGAATACTGTGTGTGTGTGTGTGTGTTTGTGCGCGCGTGTGATTGCAATGAAAGCAAAATCAAACTAGATTGGAGAGAATTTAAGAGAGTTTTTACTTACTTGTTACTTTACTTAAAAATTAGCCAGTCCTACTTACAGGTAACAAGAATTTCTAAATGAATTGTACTTCTCTGTCTTCATTTTTACACACACAGAATTAAGAGATAATAACATTATGGGGTCATAATTATGGACCAAGTATAATTAGCTTTTCCTCTTAGGGTTGATTTTTTGTTGGCTAACAAAAAAAAATCAATTTTCAATTCAGATAGCACAAAAACAAGGGCTTTCGATATTAGAAATGTAGGCACTGTTTAAATTGAAACAGAGGTATTTTCCTTTCGAGAAACCAATATACATATCTCATCTCACAACATCTGCTCTTCTATCAAAAAGGAATGAATAATGTTGAGTTCTCACTCTAGTTTTTTGGAGGTGATATTTTAAATTTAATCTTTAACATCATTGTCTATAAAACATCTCTCTGTTTCTATCTCCATCTCCCATTCTCTCTGTGTGTCTCTCTCTCCTAAATATGCAGACACGCAGTATTTGGCGTGATGTTTTTCTGTGGCATCTATTCAGTATTATTTCCTTATCACTCTCTTCTTTTTCTTCTGCCTTAAAAAGAAATGGGTTCTTACAGCTGGGTTGTAACGCATGCAAAAATACAAGGCTTTCTTTGCCCTTGGAAAAGTGGAAGGGCTTAAGCAGATGTGTCTGGGATAAAAACATATCTTCAAAATTCTAAACGTTCTTTACAACAGATCTCATAGAGTAACAAACTGCATTATGATGTAGTTCCCCAGGAGAAGTGAAAATTCAGAAAAGCGGGTGTCTGCCAGTTACCCAGAGGATAACTTCAGGTTCATTAGAAACTTACCTGTAAGATACTAGATGTAAGTTGCAAGAATGACTTCCAAATGCTGTCCTCCTTTCCAAATTAATTATGTAGAATAAAAAGAAACGTGCTTATCATCTGCCTTAAATTAAGATTCAGGAACATCTAATGTAGCATTCATGATTTATTAGATATTTAGTTTCTATTATGGATGATATGTGCTTCATTGTGAATGGCATACAAAGTAATTCTACATAACCCTTGCCACCAAAGGAGTTTAGAATCTAGTTGAGTGTTATTTTAAGATAAAATGCTAGATGTTAATAAGAAATTGGTAATATAATTTTAAATGTTTAATGAATAGCTTTAAGAGCACATATTTATCACCCTTCGCCTAGAATTTATCCAGCACTGGCTTATATCAGCTCCTTCCCCAGCATCCCGTACACCAAAGCACAGTGACTTTCAGAAAAATCTATGACTCTATTATTCACTCTCCTAATGTCTTTTCTGCACAGGTTTTAGTTCCTCCAACCCCTCATTTCCACACGTTAATTTTATTGGATTTTACTAACGTACAAATCGGTTTTTCAGGGCTATGTAGAGGATTTAGAACAAGGACTAATTAAACAGACAAAAGGACCCTTATAACAGCTTTCATCTCTCCTGAATGAGAGGATTAATTTCAACAAATTACAATTGTCTTAAGAATAATCCACAAAGAACTGCCCTACAAGAGTCTTTAATGATGGAAATTTTTCCTTAGCAATTTGTACTACTTGTTATTTAGATGTTTTTTTTAATTGTTAAAAAGATTCTCCATGATTCATTATACATAAATTCCAAAATCAATATAATTCAGAGGAAATGCTAATGTGTGTTCTAGCCTATATAGGTCATAATTGTCATTCACAAAGCAAAAGTTCTAACTATACATTCTACTCTCTTGTCCATTGAAACATAATAATTTTGAGCAATGTTAGTGCTCCATGATGGCTGTGAGTATCCAGTAAATTCATCCCAGTTTTGCCCCAATGAAGCATCCCATTTATGTCATTTGATGAAATGACACTCTTCCTTCAATACCAAATTGAAGTTCCTCCTTGTTAAGCTTCTTCTTTCTTCTCTCAGCCTTCTATTCATGACATAATTTGGAATATTTATGTGATTCTAAACTAGCACTAAATACATTACAAATTTTGGTGCTATTATAGTTTTGTCTTGCAAATACATATTTTATAGTGTAGAGCATTTGGATTTTAAGAAAATTTCCTATCATCATCAAAACAAAGTAATTATGGAGAACCTATATATTACGATCATTTAAAAAAAAGTCATCAACAGAACTACTCAGAAAAGCAAGACTGAAAAGAATAACAAGCATGATTTTGGCTTTAGAAGTATAATTTATTTATCCCAATCTAATTTAAAAGTATATGAAATTAAATACAAGTGAGGAACAAGATAGAGGTAATTCTAAATATTTGAGAATGTGTAGGATGAAAAAGAGTAATGATTGTACAGTCTATTATGAATTTGGGACAAAGTAATATATTAATCAAAATTTTCCATTGTCCATTAATAATATTTATTGAGCCTGTACCAGATGTTGCTTTGAATAAATTAATTTTATAGAACTGATTCACATTGCAAAGATTTTATTTCAGAAATGGATTGAGTAAAAAAAATCACTTCTTTAAACCTAGTTTTTATTTTATTTATTTTTTTTATTTAAAAAAAATTTTTAATGTTTATTTATTTTTGAGACAGAGAGAGACAGAGCATGAACAGGGGAGGGTCAGAGAGAGAGGGAGACACAGAGTCTGAAACAGGCTCCAGGCTCTGAGCTGTCAGCACAGAGCCTGACGCCGGGCTTGAACTCACCGACCACGAGATCATGACCTGGGCCGAAGTCAGACGCTTAGCCGACTGAGCCACCCAGGCGCCCCTAAACCTTGTTTTTAAAAGGAGATAATTTGAATAGGATATAGTACTACCACTAAGGAGTTTATAATTTCTTTAATTCGGGGCAAAGGTGAAAAAATTACATAAAAATTAATATTAAAAAATAGAGGATGGGGAGCCTGGATAGCTCAGTCAGTTAAGCCTTCAACTTCAGCTCACGACGTGATCTCACAGTTCATGAATGCGAGGCCCGCGTTGGGCTCTGTGCTGACAGCTCAGAGCCTGGAGCCTGCTTTGGATTCTGTGTCTCCCTCGCTCTCTGCCCTTCCCCTGTTCGTGTTCTGTATCTCTCTCTCTCAAAAATAAATAAAAATTAAAAATTAAAAATTAAAAAAAACACAAGAGGATCAACTAATAATATAGAGTGAGGGAGATGAAAGCATATGACCCATAAAGTCAATTTATTTATTCAATAAAGATGTATTAATAGTGCCAGGCACTGTGACAGACACTAGAAATACGGTGCTTAGTATAAAAGAAAAATCTTTCCCTTCATGGAGCTTGTATTATACCAAAGAAGTATAATGCATGGTGTATTAGTGATACATGCTAAGAAAATAAATAAGACAGGTAAAGAAGATAGAAAATGTATTAGATTGGGCTACAGTTTTATAATGTGTGTAGGGACAGCCTTACAAATTAGTGTCTTAGGGATAATGACCTGAAGGAAGCAAGGGAAGAAGTCATGATTATATCTAGTGGAAAAATTCAGAAAGTAGTAAATGCAAGAGTCCTAAGAAAAATGGGATAGGAGGCTGCCGATCCATTTTAGGAACAGTGCAAATGTGAGTGTAGCTCAAAATTGGAGAGTGAGGGGACAGTTACATGAGTAAAACGAGTAATATTAGAAAAAAACAACTTACAAAAGTTTTTGATCAAGTATTTGAAGCAACGAGATTTCATTTACTGAGATGTGAATTACTCTGAAGGTAAAGGCTTGATGAGAGGATTAGGAAATGAGTGAAAAGAATGACAGGGTTCTGTTTCAAGATGATGAAGTAGGAGGCTTCTGAATTCACCTGTGCCCACGGATGCATCAAATCTATAGTTACAATGGAGTAATATTCCACTAAAAGAGATCCAGAAACTAGTTGGGTGAGTCATGTGCACGGGGTGAATGAGAAAATACCCACATTGACCCGAGTAGGAAAGGCTGAACAAACACACTCTTGCCATAAACCACATCCCCAACTCTCAACTTCTCCCTGAGGAGTAAAGGTATTGGATCCAGTATCTAGCACTCCAACTTCTAAGATGTCCACCAAAGTAAGAAGCTGGCCCTTAAAACACCTAGCTCTGAAAGCTGACGGGGCTTGCCTCCACGAGACCCACAAGATAACAGCAAAGAAAGAAAGAGTTTTAATCTGCTCCAGAGGACTCTGTGGCCATCCACCACAGAGGTTCAGGCTTAGCACAGAGGGGACCCACAGAAACACCCATCTCCCAGTCTTTCCCTGAAAAAAGCCTGTTCACGTACGTCAAAAGCTGCTGCTGGAGGGTTATGCTTCTAATTTAGCACACATCTAGCGGCGATTGTGATTCTCCTGGAAGACCAGAGAGGCCGCGGATGCCATCTCTGCGTTCTCCCTCTGGCCCCCTCCGGGTCACCAGTGTCTTCCTAGAAGGAGCATGTGCATACGTTATGTGCCTGGCAATCTTGTAACAAGTCCTCCAAGTTACTCATGTATGGTGTATTTTCAATATGTGGGCAAATTTTAGGAAACGTGGCCTATTAAAATAATGATAAAATACTGTCTAATTTGTAGGGCTAAAACAAAAAGAAATAAATAAAATACCAGAAAAAGATGACATATTTCTCATGAGATGAGTGAATGGGTTTGAAGCATATATCCTTTGGGAGTAGTGTAAAGAAAATTATTAACTTTAAAATTCCGTGTACATTAACATTTTAAGGGTAAGCATTAAAGTAATTGAAATAGAATGCATATATTCCAAACTAATGAGTAAGAAATAAAGTGATTAAATATCAAGTTACTGGCAACCCAAAGAGAGAGAGAGAGGATATTCACAATACACATATTGGACAAATTTAGAACATATGAAGTACGCCAGCAAATCAATTAGAAGAAAAGTCAGACGATGGAAACAAAGTGGGAAAAGGGATTTCAAAGGCACTTCGCAAAAAAAAAAAAAAAAAAAAAAAAAAAAAAAAAGATATTATCAAAACCCCTATAGGTAAAAGTATTGTTCACTGACTACCAATAAAATGTCAATTAAACTGCAAGGCCATCATCTCAACGCTAGAATGTCTAAAATGAAAGAGATGAAAAAGTGTTGGTAAAGAGGTAGAGCAGCAAGCACTCTGTATGCTCTTAGCCAGTTTGGAAAAGGGATGATTTTGCATGAAGGTATATCCTTTAATGAAACGTGGACATAGGTTTACCAAAAGGCATATAGTAGCATACGTAGAAGTACCATTCACAACAGTCCCAAACTATTAACTACCCAAATGCCTATCAAACATAGAATGAATAACTCAACTATGGCATATTCACAAATAAAGACATTAGAGCAACAAGAATAGATAATCGACCGCTTCATAGAAAAATAAAGATGATTCCTATAGAGAAAATCAGACAAAAAAAAGATACGTATTCTTTAAATCTATTTACCTGAAGTACAAAATACCAAATCTCATCTGTGCTGCTAGAAATCATATCAGTGGTTCCTCTTTAGTGGCTACAGACTGGACAGGAGCATGAGGGGGTTTCTGGGGTGATGGTAATACTGTGTTTCTTAATCTGAGTGCTAGACATGTAGATACATTCAATTTGTAAAAAAAAAAAATATATTGAGTTATATACTTGGGTGCATTTTTGTTTGCGTGTTATACTTTGATGAAAAGTTTTGTTTTTTGTTTTTTTTTTAAATTTAAACACATTCCCTTATCAACAAAAAAGAATTTAGGAAAGAAAATAAAAAAGAGAAACAACACACATAAAAAGTATTCCAAACATAACAAGCGTCATGGTGAATGTAAATGTATTAACTACTCAGTATATAACAATAGAAACCTAGGCAATTCTTAATAAAATATATATGTGTATCATAAGCCCAAAATAGGGTTGAAAGTAAAATAATATAAGATTGTACAAGAAAATCCTAACCAAAACGAAGGTGGTATGACTATCTCAGGGTTTCTAAACATTGGCAGTATTGACATTTGGGACTAGATTAAGTCTTTGTTAGGAGAGATTGCCTTTGTAGGTGTTTAGCAACATCCCAGGCCTCTATGCAGTAGATGCCAGGATCACAACCACTTCCATTGTAATAACCACAAAATGTCTCCAGACATTATAAAATGACCCCTGGATTACAAAGTCACCCCTGGTTGACAACCAGTGGGCTCCCTTAACAGGGTACAAAATAGACTTTAAATAAAAGCTATTAACAGAGTTAGGGGTACTCGGTAGTGTTAAAATATTTAATTCATATTTGTTCCTCAATAAATATGTATTAAGCTTCCACAACATGCTAGACATCAGGGATACAACAGAGAATAAGCAAACAGAATTCGGGTTGTCACGGAACTCACAATCTAGTGAAGATCAACAAACAGTAAACAAATAAATAATTCATCGGCAACAGTGAGCAATAAAAGTAAAACATGGCAAGTGGGTGGATTTTGATGTAGTGAAGTGCTATTTTATATAAAGTTCCCAGGGAAGATTTACGTAGTAAGTTGACATCTCAAAACGCACACCAAGTGAAGGTTGTTCTGGAAGAAGGGAAAGCAAGTGCTTGCACAGAATCCAAGAACCATAGAAAGGACAGTGTGGCTCGAGTAGGGTAATAACAAGGAACTGCGAAAGAAGACAAAGTAGTGCAGCTAGTTTGTCAAGGAATTTTGGATTAATTGGATATAATTATTCTAAACACATATGTACGTAGCTAAAAACAAAGAATGAAAACACATTAAAACATAAAATACATAAAACTATCAGAATTCCAAACTTATGAAAATACATAGCCACATGTGGAGACCTCTCTCAGCAACTAAAATATCAATCTGACAGAACATCAAGGATATAGAAAAATTGAACAACATAAATAAATGGCTAACTTCCTCTAACAGACATAACTCTAAGTTTGAAAATAAACTCTTGTCACCCTGCACTTCCTATTTGGTGAGCAGCATTATCAAACTATTCATATCATCACGGAATTCAGAAACCCAGTTAGTAGAGCTGACGCCTTTATCCACCCCCAACATTTCCCATATTCATGCAATCATTGTCTCATGTCTATCTCCAGAACTGCCCTAATAGACTTTCCACCCTCTCCACCTGGGCCGTCCAAGTCCAAGAGTCTCCCCCCACCACTTGCCTACAACACAGTTCCCGGAGAGCACAAGCTGTTCTCTTTCAATGCATCCTTCCGGTTACAGAGAATACCTCTTGAAACACAGCTATGATCATGCCACTTCCATACTTAAATCCTTCAACCAACCACAGGATGAAGCCCAAACTTGTGGCAGACTCCTTACCTTACTAATTCTGGCCAAATCCTCTTCCTTATCTAAGTCTCGGCTTAAATGTCCCTACATCAGAAAGACATCCTTGCCAAACCTTATTTGAAGTCAGTTTTATTATTCTTCATCTTAGCTTTCTGAATTTCCACTCCTTTTTCTTTGGGGACATTTTTTCTTGTTATTTAGGTATTTTAAAAATTAATTATGTAATATCAACTGTTACACCAGACTAAAAATGCTACAACTTTAGGCATGTATTCTATTTTGTTTATGCCATAAAACTAGCACGATGATTGAATGAATGATCCAAGATACCCGACGCCGTATCACCCTAGCCCCGTTGTGCTCCCACTAATGTCTCCCATCCTACCAAACCATTATCGTCATCTCATGCTATTTCACAGCTCTGGGTTTTTGCTCAGGAACCTCATTCCCCTTTCTGTCAAATGCCTTTACTGCTTATATGGGTAGTTTGCCACCACCTATACATTTTTCTTTTCAGAAACCAATTAAGAAATGATTAAAGAGATCAAAATGATCTCTTTAATTAAATCATTTTTTACCCTCCTCTCTTCATTGTACTGCCAATGGAATGGATGGTATCCACATTTTTGTGCTAAGCTTGTATCATTCAGAGTTCATTCTGGGCACAGAAACACAGCCGCTACTGTAGCAAAGATAATTTCATGCAGAGATGTGTTAACTAGGTATTGAAGAAATGCAAAGACAAAACAGGTACATGAAGGTATCTCCTTAGGTAGGCAACAACAGAGAGCAGCTATATCCCTAAGTGCCGGAGGGACAAGAGGAGTTGGAAATTTAAAATCTTACCCTACTCAGAGGAAGGGACTTTCATGCTGAAACTCAGATGTCTGAGGAGAAGGTGCCCCTGCATTGGGTTCCATGGTTCTGGTTTTGTAAGTGTTGTGGAAACTGCTACTAAGGGAGCAAAGTGCCAAGGTTAGGATAAAGAAGCTCTCTGTTAAGGTGGCGCTGACAGGTATAGGAAACAAACAACAGCAACCAAATGGTGCACAGCCCTTCTCTCTCCTTCCCCCTTTTAGGATCTATCATCTCTTACTGACAGAGACTTAACAGCAAGCTGTCTTGCCAAGGAAAATGTGGTTTACAGAGTCCGCAAGTATAGATGTGTTTAAAGGAAACAGATAACAATTTAATAACTGGCACACGGTTCAATATGCTTTATCGTAGTCATTTTTAATTTACCTTTCATTCATTCACTTATTCAACAATCGTTTATTGATAACTCACTCTATGTCAGGTACAGTGATAACCTAGGCAGCTAGAGTGATGAATCGTAAATTAGAGTACTTGCCTTCATGGTGTATTTTTTTTTTTTATTGTGCTTATTTTTGAGTTTTCTATTCCACCAAACTCCATGCACTTTTAATCAGAGAACACAAATTTAAAATCTATATTATTTTAAAATATAGAATATTTTAGATATACAGAATATAATACAATAGGCACCCATGTATGCAGTGACCCTCGTCTCTGGAGAACAGTAGTTCTCAACTGGGGATGATCTGGGCCCCCGCACCAGCGGACATTTGGCAATGTATACCAAGGGGCAGCAGACTATAACCTGATGGCAAATGCTTCCTGCCACCTGTTACCGTAAATACAATTTTAATGGAATATTGTCACACTGTTCATGGCTGTTTTCATGCTCCACCAGCAGAGGTGTGACAGGGATAGAGACCAAATGGCCCACAGCATCTGAAATATTTATTATTTGTCCCTTGGGAGAACAAATTTGCCATACTATATTACTATATATATATATATATATATACACACATATATATACATATATATATACACACATATATATACACACACACTATATATATACATATATACATACTATATACATATACTATATATACATACATACTATATATACATACATACATATACATATATATACATACTATATATATACAATATATACACTACATTAAAATGTAGTATCAGCACTTAAAAGGATATCATATAGGTGAAATTTTTTGTTATGTATGCATGTAAACATATGCTACCAAAATTAACCAGGGGAAATGTATGAATTTACTTTTGAAATTTAAACACATTTTGCGTAAACAACTTCCCTAGGGCATGACAAGTTCAATTTTCAGTTTTCATTTAAATATTTTCATTTAAAATATTTTCAAGCATTTTTCTGAGGATACTTGGTGGAGACAGAACTGATGTCATTTTGTTTGTTCATTTAATTTCTCAATTCCCTATACTATTTGGAACCCGTGTGTCTTCTTAAGCTCACTAGATAAGAAACATACACTTTCCCCAGGGGTAGTACAACCTAGTAGTATTTGGCAGATCATTTTCCACTGAAGGCCTAATATATACAACCATACTTTTACCCCGCATTACGTGCCTTTTAATTTGCAAGGGCAATCTCTCTTTTTTTTTTTTTGTTTGTTTATTAGCACATTGAAAATTATTTTATCAAACTATATTGCAGTAAACTTTAAAAAGAATCCCAGTCCATATATAAGCAAAATTTCTATATGATCCTGTCAATTTAAAATGTTTTTTAACGTTTTTTATTTATTTTTGGGACAGAGAGAGACAGAGCATGAACGGGGGAGGGGCAGAGAGAGAGGGAGACACAGAATCGGAAACAGGCTCCAGGCTCTGAGCCGTCAGCCCAGAGCCTGACGCGGGGCTCGAACTCACGGACCGCGAGATCATGACCTGGCTGAAGTCGGACGCTTAGCCGACTGCGCCACCCTTTTTTATTAGCCATGATGCGCTACTAGCTGAATTTAAATATGTTACAAAGTTTGAGCAAAAACATAAAGTAAACAAGAAAATTCCTGCTCTTTGTTGCCTTTTACTGTTTATTATTTTTATATGTTCAGAGACAAAGTATCACTCCCTGAAAAATCTCTCACGTGCACTATCATTGAAATTATAAAATTATTTTGAAACACTATATTTTTAAATTATTTTGACTTAAATTTTCTTCCCTTAGACTTGTTTTTACTAGTTTCACTTCACAAAGCAACAACCTATCGGCTTTTTTCTTTTACTTTTTTTTTTTTTTTTTTTTTAGCAACAGTCACATTTTTCTCTGTCCATGAAAGAAATATTTTCCCTTTCACAGGTTGTATGAAGTAGGAGTACATATTATCTTTGCCCTTTCAAACAAGAAAAGGGCAAAATCTTTCAATGCATTTTTTTTCTAATTGCATGCATTTTTCTTTATTTTTCTTTACAAGATAAGAATACAGTAAGTTAACCTCTCCTAAAGCTGAGTTCCTTTGTGACACTGACTAAATCAACTCATATAGGCCCTCAGCAATTATATAATTTACTCTCACTCATTCAACAAATAATTAGTAAGCATTTACAACTTACTATAGGTGTAGTTCAGATTGTTTGGGATCTATAGAGTTGACAAGAGGAGATCTTTGCTTTCACGGTGTTTACAGCATGGCAAAAAGTCAGAAGAAGTGACAACATGTCATTAACTCTACCCCAATGGTACAATGTTAGAAAAACTATAGTGTAAATACTAGATAACTATTTTAAGAGAGTCAGAGTGGGTGTTTTACAGAGGAAATGACGTTTGTATAAACTTATAGAAATAAGACATTTGGTACTCTTGCATTAAGCATAGATGGGGAAAGGTCATTCCAGGCTGTGGGAAGAATATGTGAAAAAGTGTATTTTGACAGTCCATTTGAAGACTTAAACATTCATCTATGTCTCTGGAAAATTAGGTGCAATATTAAAAAATGAAGATTATGAGAAATATATAAAATTGTACTGCATATAACACGCTGAGGTGTGATTTTACTTCAAAGACAATGAGGAACTACAAGCTAATTTTAGGCAAAACATAAACATTACCTAAAATATTACTAGAATAATAGCAATAATGGAGAGAAATGTCTACATAAAATAGATAATTAAGAGGTTGTATCCACATGTCTTGTTTAGTGTATAAAACAGATGAGGAAGAAGGAAGGAAAAGAATTATTGCCAGCTTACAGGCATGCTTCTGGCTTGTTCCTGACAGGAATAGCATGCCATTTCAGAGGGCGGAAATCTAATACGATGAATTTGATAATTACACGCAAAGTTAGAGATGAAGTGTCAAGTAAGGCTACTCACTAGAGACTGTTTATGAGCTCTTAACGTTAGGTGAAGTCATTTCTGTATATGCAGTTTCCCAGGAAAAGAGTATGAGGAGTAAAGAGTGTCTGGGTAATACGTGGAGGGGAAAACCACTCCATTAAAGAGGAGACAGTTTGGGAGTTTGTTACAAAGCGAACTCACATGATTCAGCAATTGACTCATAGGTATTTACACAACTGATTGGAAAACTTCACACAAAAACCTGCACATAAATGTTTGTAGGATACCTGTCCATATCTCTGTGATAGCTCTCAGTAGCAAGCAGTCCAATCCATTCATATGGAGATGGTTCATTATCATCTATGAATATATTCTCATCAAAATTCTAGCCAAAAAATCCGCTGTTAAATTTTCACAAGGTAAGCCTTGTAACTTCCAGTCTGAAATTCAATAGTTTGAAACATTTACGTATTTTCCTACAGGTGAAGTAACAATTTCCTAGAACTGAAATAATATTACTAATTCTCCACGTTTGCTTTTTTTTTTTTCTAGAAATCAATGTTAAGAAATGTGATAGTTCTTAACATTTTGGTAAATCTAAAAAAAAAAAAGAAAAAAGAAAAAAAGAGAAAAAAAACAGTGATAATCTTGAGAAGATCCAGTTAGGTTCACAGACCCAGGCATTCATCAAAAAGTTAATTTTCAATTGAGACTGAGTTAAAATTTCGAGTGTTTGAAAGCTGGCTAAAAAAATGATTTTGCTTGTATCACCCATTCTTTAAAGGTAAAAACTTTTGGTTCAAAACTTTTGGCTTAGGATCTATGGTCTTATATAAGACAAGTAGTCAAAATCATGAATAGCATGTAGAGAAAACTAAGATTCCTCTTTGTGTCTTTGTTGTTAAAATAAGGAAAATCCATCAATTTCTTCAAGAATTCTTCTCAAATATGCTGTCTGACTTTACCCAGAGAAGAAACCGTGCATCTGACACAGCTGTCACAGGGCGGTTTGATTCTGCCCCTTCAAACCCACAGTTTACTCATTAAAGGTATACTTCTGCAACTTACCCAATGGGTCTACGAGTCAAGTAAATAACATTCCCAAAAATGTAACTCGCCTTAGAGTTGTGTTGTGACAGTTCATACTTTCCTTAAAATCGAGTAATATTTAATGATTCTGGGATAGAAGAGACTGCACACATTTGAATGCATATTTCTTTCTCCTCTCTACCTTTAATGAATCATAAAATATAATACTCCCGGGTTATATGAGCCAAGGATCCCATCCCCCACACCATTCGTTGATGGCTTATTCATTTCACGATTTCCGCAGGCAGTATGTCAGGCTTCACCAGCTCCACAGAGATTGCCAAAAGAGAAAGCCCTTAGTGTTTTATGTCCATAAAACATATTTTATGAATAGGTTCAAACTGCTTTAATAATCTATCACGAGGAGTTTGTGCCTATCCTTAAGTGATTATATCATATCATGCTAGACATTACTATAAGAATATGTATTATTTACATGGCAGAGCTGAATAGCCAAGAGTAAAGTCAAAAGAAGGCAAATAAATTTTAACTGTTACTCTGTTCTGCTCTAAAATGGCTGGAATTCTGTACTATCTTCCTTTTATTTCTGCTTCAAACAGACTGCCTTTTTTTCATGCAGCAACCTCTCTTCATTCACTCTCCTCTTGGCACAATAATTTTCTTTATGTACCCTCAAGTTCATGAATAATAACGATGCTAATGTTTAACATATTCTTTCATCTCTAAACCAAGTTCATATTCTTGAGTTTGTTCTCATCCTTCAGTTAAGGGGAAAGTTAATTACCGCATTCAACTTTGGGAAAATATTTACTCAGAGTAAGTGCCTCTCATTAATAAGTTGAGAATTCTTTCAAATTTACCTTCCCTTAATTTCATATAGCATTTCTATGTGAAATAGTCTCTCTCTGCTACAGGATGATTGGCGATGATGATGGCGGGGGATCCTGGTGCTGTAGCTGATAGCGGTAACAATAATGGTGATGCTTTAGGTGATTTACAGAGATTGACAATGCTGCAAGGTTTGGGTCCTTATTCCTACTTTTCCTACTTCCCGTCATGCCCCCACTCTGGTTCCTGATTTCTATTTTAAAAACTTCTTATCTTAAATACTGTGTTTCTAATTTTCAAATATCTTTACTGATTTTAATTGTATGCTTTAACATTTTTTTTAATCTAAGATATGGAAACAATTTGTGATCTAGAGAACTCCATTTGAATTTTTAGTGACAACTGAGATTTTTTTTTTCTGTGATCCCATTAATAAACTCTATGTTTCATGTATTGATTACGGGGGTTTTTGAGAGTTCTACTGTAATATGTGGATTGAAATCAGAATGAAAAAAAAACATGGAATTATAAAAAATAAAAATTAAAAAATTGAACAAATATAATAAAGACATTCTATTAAAAGCTATATTAAACAATGTTAATATATTCCTAATTTTCTTTGTTTTTATCAACTCAGAAAAGTAAAGTTAAATGGCTGATTTCAACAGCATCTTTTAGAAATACCTTTTTTTTAAATTCAAATACTTGCAATAAAACTGAACAAAAGTGGAAGCATGGCTGACATGTAAACAACTGTAATATTTTTGGTTCTTGATAGAATTATATATATGTATGTGTGTGTGTGTGTGAGTGTATTTACATATATACATACACACACATACACACACACACACACACACACACACACAGTAGTAGTAAAAACTTCCATTAGATTTGGTTAACTTAATCAAGATACGTCCCAGATATGGAACTTAAATCTCACTATTAAAGAAACAGCTCCGTTTCCATACTATCACATTGCTTTGCAAAACACTTTCCCATAGGTTATATAAATAGAAAACCTGAGGGGCGCCTGGGTGGCTCAGTCGGTTGGGCGACCGACTACGGCTCAGGTCATGATCTCGCAGTCCGTGAGTTTGAGCCCCACGTCGGGCTCTGCGCTGACAGCTCAGAGCCTGGAGCCTGTTTCAGATTCTGTGTCTCCCTCTCTCTGACCCTCCCCTGTTCATGCTCTCTCTCTGTCTCAAAAATAAATAAACGTAAAAATATAAATAAATAAATAAATAAATAAATAAATAAATAAATAAATAGAAAACCTGAGGCAAATGTCCATATTATTCAAACAAATGAATGATGTTTTACTTACCCTCTTATAGCTGGGTACACTCTAGAGAAAAGTCTGTTCATGATTATTCTTGATTATTAAAAAAGTTTATTCTTTGTAATGCAATGATTTGTTACTTATTCTAACACCAACCACATTGCAGCAGGAGCTTTTCCTCTCTTTCATCTCTACGGATTTGTATACAGGATAATGGACACATATTTAGGGAAAGACTTAATAGTTTATATTGGCCTAGCATTAACTTTCAACAAAAAAAAAAATTGTTTCTGTTCTGGAAATAATGTAGCTATAAAATACACCCTGATATTGTGGAGACATTTTAAAACTTTCATATTTGCTGTCAACTCATAGATGGGTTCATCTTTAACTCCTTTCAACAACAGAAGGGATAAGTGATTGTTGGGGGAAGGAAGGAAGGAAGGAAGGAAGGAAGGAAGGAAGGAAGGAAGGAAGGAAGGGGAAAGAAAGAAAGAAAGAAAGAAAGAAAGAAAGAAAGAAAGAAAGAAAGAAAAGAAAGATGAGAAAGAGAGTGAGGGAGGGAGGAAGAAATGGAGGAAGGGAGAAAAAAGAAATTAAGAATAAATCTATTAGTTTCATAAATTTGGAAAACCTGCCCTCTGAATGTTACAATGTCCTATTCTGCTCTAAAATCTTGGAAGACTCCACAAATATAATGAAAAACTACCCTTAAATGATATAAAATGTCCACAAATTATTAATAGTGTGATTTTGAAATTATACATGAGTCATGTTCAAGAAAATAATTCTTGTAAATTATATAAACTTAACACACATTGCAACTTTAAGAATATCAGTAGAAACTACCTTAGCTCCACTCATGAGTTCAGCACCTTACTAAGTAAACGGCATTAAGAACAGCTGTAGAATATGAGACGATCCGTCAGGTACAGATTCTGCAGCCAAGCCCTTAAAATATATCAGGTTTTCACCTTACACCTAGAAGATAAACACACATGCAACACAAAAAACCATACCAGGTAAATTCCGTACCCTTTTAAAAGTCATGATAAGGACAATGGGTTATATAATGTTTACTATGTCCAGTCTTTGTTCCATGAACTTGATACATATTATATCACTAAATTTTCATTACAACCTTGTGTCAGTTCTGGAAGGCTAAGCTACCATAACAAAAATAGACGCCCAGCATTTAGTGCCTGCACAAAAATAATTTCTTTTTGATGTAACATTTCAAGTCAATTAAGGCTCGACATCACAGTGACTCAGGGACTCAGGCTGAGGAAGACTCTCTCATCTTCAACAGGTGGTCTGCAAGACTGTCATTGTCATTTTCATTCCATTCAGCCAGAAGGCAGAAATGGAATGAAGCACTGGGAAAAGCTCCTGGCTAGCTTAGAAGTGACGTATATCACTCCCACTTACAAGCCAATGAGTGAATATTTCAGCGAGAAAGCGAGTGGCTGTAGACCAGGGAAGCAGGATCACGGTGTGCATTAACATGGTGAGCCCTTCGAGAAAGGGCTGGACGTTTCCGATTCTGTGTCTCCCTCTCTCTCTGTCCCTCCCCCGTTCATGCTCTGTCTCTCTCTGTCTCAAAAATAAATAAACGTTAAAAAAAAAAAAAGAAAGGGCTGGAGGGAGAGATCAGGACTATATCATTCAGGGTGTTACTAACTGTGTTAGAGAATCTCACAAATCATATTAATGGACTTTTTATTTTAAACATAGTAAAAGAAAGGATTTCAGTAAAGAATGACATCAAACTTTTTGCATTTGAAAATACTGATCTTTCTCCAAAATAAATGTTTTATTTTAGAACCTATAGATTTATAGAAAATTTGTCAATATACTACAGAGTTCCCACATATCTCACACCCATTTTCCCCTATTATTAATTCATTACGTTAGTATGGTATATTTGTCACAATTAATGAAGTCTAATTTATCTTTTTTTTCATGAATTTTGCTTTCAAATTTTTAGATTTGTTTATCTCAATAGTCATTTAAAACTCTGGTTATATAAATGTCCTCCTGTGTTACCTCCTAAATATGGGCTTGCAGAAGTGAAATTGGATATTTCAGTTAGGAGAAACACGATGATGGTATGGAAGTTTTGTGATACTTGAAAAAGAGAAGGGTGGACATATTTGACATATATTCATTTGCTGACAAACTGTTATTGTGTATCTGTTCATTACCCAAGATAATTAAGTGCCAATATAAGTAGACCTTTAATTACTTATTAACATAGAATAAGGGTGATGAAAGATGAATATATGAAATTTATCAGACCTTCTCAAATTACACTGTTCATGTTGCCTTTCATTGAGTAAAATGCAGGCTCCTGGAGGGGGAAAAGCAAAACAAGTATTTCTTGGAGAGCAGGGAATTCATGCTCCCAGAACAGATGGAAGAATCCAGCTGATCATTTTTAATTACCTGTAGAGAACTTTTTACTTTACTTGATGAATCACTAAGACTGTAGTTACTTTATTACCCTTTATAAAATTGTTTCCTGTTTATGTCCTTACTGCCAACAAATACGTGAAGTTTATGATTTTCATATTCTAAAGATAGTAAGGGAAAAAAAGAAAAATATAAGAGGAAAGATTGGAAAAAAATAAAAATAGTTTGAATGTTTAACATTACTGGACATAGGTCTCTGGTTCACATTGTCGTTTAATATACTACAAGGAAAGCATTTGAGGTACTCACATTTGACATTTTTATGTCTATTGGACACATATTTATCATTTCTTCAATTAAAATTCATTAGATATATGGTGCCCATTATTTTAACAAATGCATACTCAGAAATAATATTAAGCATTCAATTATAAACACTGATGTGAAAATAAGCACAAATATAATATCAAAATCACTCAGGAGGAAAATTAATATGGCTAACTACAGAAGAGGATACGTTTTAGACAGGGAGATGGTTAAGCATCAGTCTGAATATTATAGAGAAACGTCCTCCAATTTTCCATAGCAAGAGAACATCAGGAAATTTATCTAAATGAGGAAGGTGTTCATTATTTATTATTTGAGTTGATTCTCTTCCTCTCTCTGTCTCTCTCTCACACGTGCGCGCACACACACATACACACACACGCACACACACACACACATCACACACACACATACTTCAACAACATAGAGAACTGAGACAATTGGTAATCAGAAAATTTCTCTAAAAAATGTCATTAATAACCATATACTTGGTGCTTGAATCTCACCTGTCTTCACACACATAGCATTTGCCAATGTTAATGGACTACATGAGGTTTACACAATTGTTTTCTATTTTCTTCATAGATACTAATTTTATCTATTTCCCTTCTATGTCTCTTATCAGTCATTTATATTTTATGATAAATATGAAGTACTAATATTCACTATAGATTTGGAATACACAGAAACAATTAAAAGCAAAGAAAAATTAAACTACCCTCACAAAAGCAGTGAGTTGAAACAGTTTTTCACCTCGTTCATTCCCATTGAGTAGTGGCTATTTTCAACATTTTTAAATTAGATAGGAAAATAGTTTTCTCCCTGAGCTTTCATTCAGATGTGTTTATTAACAAGATTTGACTTTAAATCTTACTAGCAAAATATCTTTCTTAGCAGTCATTCAAGAGGGATGAGAGGATGGGCAAAATAGGTAAAGGGGATTAAGAGGTAAAAGTTCAAATTATAAAATAAATAAGCTATGGTGATGAAAAGGACAGCACAGGGAATATAGCCAATAATACTGTAATAACTGTGTATGGTGAGGACAATAACTATACTCCTCATGGTAAGCCGTGCATAATGCAGTGCATAGAACTGTCGAATCACTCTGTTGTACGCCTGAAACTAATATAACATTGTATGTCAGCTATACTTTAATAAAAAAAAAACTTTCTGTTTATATTTCCATGAATTAGTATTTAATGAGAAAATGAACGTAAAGAGGTTGGGACAGAATATGATGTCAATGAAACATACAATAGAAATACCACTTCTCTTTATATTGTGGCAACTAGGAAGTGTTTTGTTTTGTTTTTTTTTTCTTGTAGCGCATCCTTATATGTTCTTTCACTCTTTTCAGGATGCTGACCATGGAAGTAGGAACAGATAAACAAATATATATGTATTTTTTATTATATCTTATTTTCCAGCATTTGAGATTCTTATTTTTATTTTGTAAGATTTGTCATCATTTTCCTGTTGGCTTTTCTCCCTTGATTTCATGCTTAGAAACTCCTTGCTTAACTATAGGTATATGTTTTACTGCTAGTTTCTTCTTGCTGTTAATATTAACAATTTCCCATTTATTTTTTATATTGTGTGAGATTAAATTATTTTCACATTCTAGTTAATTTTCCTAATATTAATACATAAAGTATCCCTTCATCATTCCTTTATAATGCTGCCTATACGATGACATTACACATTATTTCTTAGAATCAAGTTTTGCAGAGATGACTTTGTACTATTCAGCCTATCTCTGGATCAGTTACTAATATCATCTGCTTTTACATTCTTGTTCTGCCATCTCCATTAATGCTATCTTCTCTGGATTTTTATTCTTGGCTTTGTTTCTTCGGATTTTCATTGGTTCGTTGATTCATCCCTCCATTTTTAAGCACCTGTTCCACATCACAGCATGTACTGGGTGCCAAGGAATACTGACAAAGACTCCAGGCAGTAGGACTACAAAGTGCACAACTAGCGGAGAAAATATCCAGCTAGCCTCCTATGAGTTCATCTACGGTATAGCTAAAGTCTGAGTTTCTATAGCACCCTTTGCCTTCCCAAGCATATTTCCTACTACTTATTAATATCTCATTATATATTTCTTATTAACTATTGCTTCCAGGTGGTCTGTGAGGTCACAAATATCTTCATAATAATATTTAAAATGATCACACCTTTTAACTGTGTTGACCTTTGTGCTACTGAAGCAAAAGTAATGTTGGAGGGTGCCTGTGTGGCTTAGTTGGTTAAGCGTCCAAATCTTGATTTGGCTCAGGTCATGATCTCACAGTTTGTTGGTTCAAGCCCCGCATTGGGCTCTGTGCTGACGGCATGGAGCCTGCTTGGGATTCTCTCTCTCCCTCTCTCTTGGCCCCTTCTCTGCTCTCTCTCTTTCTCTCTCTCGAAAAATAAACTAAAAAAAAATTTTTTTAAGTAATGTTGGGCAAAATTGCATGTACGTTGGCATGAATCAAGCCAATGGTACAAAAGTATCGTGGAAATCATATTCTTCACTACCACACCCTCCGATTCATTTTCTAAAGGGACTGTTTCATAGAATCATTTAAGAACGCCCTTGATGGGGCACCTGGGTGACTCAGTCATTTAAGCATCCAACTTCGGCTCAGGTCATGATCTCATGATTTGTGGGTTCCAGCCCTGTGTCAGGCTCTGTGCTGACAGCTCGGAGCCTGGAGACTGCTTCAGATTCTGTGTCTCCTTCCCTTGCTCTCCACCCCTCCCCCACTGGTACTCCGTATCTCTCTCTCTCTCTCTCTCTCTCCCCCGCCAAATAAACATTTAAAAAAAAGAATGCCCCTGATAAAATAAGACAAAATACCAACTGTATTAAATCTTGATCTTAAATATACCTCTTTTCATTATACTGAAAAAAGATGAGAAGTAAACATAAAAGAACATCTGTTGCATACCATATAACAGTTGTCTTGAGGAAAACACATGAGTGACTGCAGTCTGAGCTGAACTACTCACATTTTAATTGAACACCAAAAGTACGACGGAGCTAAACTATGCAGATGTGAGTATTTGGCAGATATTATCTTGAAAATAAACCAAGATAGTCACTCGAAGGAACACAAATGACAGTATCTGATATCAACGTTAAAATGCGTGCTCTTAAGTGAAAATTAGAGTACTGTAAAACTTGTGTCTGTCATGGTTTCTAAAGACTTAAAAACTTAAAAAGAAAAGTCTGGTAATTATATTAATGAATGTAATTCTTGGCTCTAAATTGAAATGTGCCAATACATGGAAGATCTCCATGACCAGTTAAAAATATTAAATATGTATTTTAACATGTTTTCAGTTTTAATTTCTACCACGGAACACTATCCACCTAAATTACCCAACTAGACTAAGAACCTTTGGCGTCATCAATTGTTTTAAGAGTGTAAAGAGTTTCTGAGTTCCAAATGTTTATCTACAGGATAAAGCCCAAGTTCTCAGACTGTTATATCAGTACTAGCACAAGCTTCTCAGAAATTTCATGTTTTCCTTCAAATATCATAGACACTAAATAAGCAAATCTACTGAAATGCTTTATCCCTGCATACCTCCATGCAATCTTTCAATATAATCTTTCATAATATAATGTAGTCTCTCTTCACCTGACATGTTTCCATTTATATTACAAAAAAAATATTTAAATGTCATCTACTCATCCTGTTCCCTCTACCCATCCAGATATGGAATAACTTACATCTCATGTTGATTCCCTCAATACTTTGTAATACACCTATTATCATATATTTTAAATTGCACCAGTGTTCAGTGCCTTTTTTTGTGCTGATAAATGGTAGTGGACTGTGGGCCATTTGGAAAAACCAACTTTGGTGTATTTTACACCAAAACACCAGGTTTGCTGTTTTACCTCATGCTAGGGTAGCTAGCACATAATGATTAAAAATAAACTACTGAATTTTATTGGTGAATCCTTCCCAGAGCTGAGATTAGGCATCAACATTTATTTGAAAAATAAAAACTGTATTACTTTTAAATTAGGATACACAGATACCCTTGAAAATTGAGTAATAGGAGTGTATTTTAGGTTATAACATAGCTTTATATTCCAGAATGTCAGCACCTTTCTTCTTGCTTTTTTAAGGTTATGGTAGCCATAACTTGTTTGGTAATGGATAATATGTTGGCTCCTTAAAAATATATGCTTCCGTGTATTCATGTGCAATATGCTGACTGTCTCATTTGATGCACTATTAATCCTAGAGTGGCTACTATTTGATCTTTATTTCCGTTTATTATAGAAATCAGAGTGTTACACAAATCGTCAAAGTGTGCAGCCTCTTTTCTATCTGCAACATTGAAAGAATTGAAGTTGCTGATGTCAGTTTCATAGAAGGCTTCTTTTCTAAGATGTAAATATAGCTCACATTGAACCGGAGATATGTTTCTATAGAAAAGCACATTGCTTACAAAACTTACTTTTCAGTGTGTATGTGTACAAGTTAATTTATAATGTCAGCAGTGTCTAGTGCCTAATGTACAAGACGGATGCAGTTTTTCAGCTGCATAAATATAGTAACTTATTATTAAAGTTATGCGGACGTGAATGGTTTTAGCCTAACATTTACCCAGCTTTATTCTGGTGGAGTCTCTGTGATGTTCCTCGGGTGAATGTTCCTTCCTCATTCTCAGTATTTGGCCACTTGCAGAACTGGCTCACATCCAAACTCCCGGATCACAAAACACAGCCAAGTGGTTGGCTACAGTGGTTGATTCAGGGATAGGTATGTTGCAGCCAAGTCAACAAGAACCGTATAGAGTCTATTACTTGAAATATTTGTAAAGAAGTTTGCTTTTTCCACTGAAGTTGCCAAAACACAAAGGTGGAATTCTGAAGCTGCTGATGGCTATATTTAATGACAACATTTGCAAAGAGTCTGCCTGGGAATCATGCCAAAGACAGGTAAGCGAGTCATAAACTAAAGAAAGATTAATTCCTAATGAAATATCTCAGTCCCTGGATCCAATTGTTCCTGAAGCCAAAACAACCCCTGGACTTCCTGGTTGTATAAGATATTAAATTATTTCGCTTCTTAAAGGCAGGTTGAGCTGGGTTTCTGCTCTTTACCATTGAAAGTCATAACTAATACAGTAAAATTAACTTTACTTTCAGGTCAGTCTTGCCAGAATTATACTATAAAACAGACCAATGAGTTCACAGTATGCATGATGACCCTATTAAGAATATCACCAACTATAATGTAAATATCATCACTGAGGCAACAGTATTCAGTTCCTGAAACACAGAACATGCTAAATTTCTTAGCCTATTTTCCCTAATAACTTCATGTACAATTCAGGAACAAAAATAAATGTCAGTTAAGTTGAAATATACATTACAACTAAATCACAATGCAATTCCTAATTATTCTTAGTGTGTCCTTTCATGATGAAAGAAGAAAAGCAATTTTAGTACAGTGTATCATTGGTTTCTAAATCTTCTGAATAATGAATTAAAAAAGAATCTTGTAAAAATGATACAATAACCATATAACGTATATCTCTGTTATCTCTAGTTTGCTGAACTCTAAAGCACAACACCCACAGTAATATTTTCTAAAATTTATTGTAATTTATACTAAACTATGCAGTAAATAAACCCAACTATAGTTTTTTTTTACTATTTTATATTCATTTAATTTGTATAAAACCCTCTATTATTATTATAATCACTAAGTCTGCTAAGCTTGAGTAAGATGTATGTCACACAAAATATATTGGACCTCTGTATGAAATTTGGCAAGACGAAGAATAATGTTTTCCTTATGAGTGATATTTACTATTTTAACACGCTACTTATGTACTATAACCAGTTTAGTGAAAGTTGTTCCTCTTCTTTTTTCGGTTAATAAAATAATAGTTCCATAACTGAAAAATTTAGCTATCTCCAGCATACTTCAATTCTTACAAAATACTTTATGATATTTCAATTCTTAGATACTTTAATTATTAAAAAAATTATAGATACTTCAGTTCTTAAAAATACTTACAATGCTAGATACTTCAATTCTTCGAGTATTTTTACAGCTTTATATTTGAATAATGCATAGTCACTATATTTCTGTTATCTGACATATTTTATATTTGCCTAGATGAAAGTAATTCACAAAGCACTCTTACAGAATCTGCTTTTTTTCTTGTGTAAGCAAGATGACTTTTTTTCTTTTTTTAATGTTTACTACTTTGAGAGAGAGAGAGAAAGAAAAAGAGCGAATGAGCAGGGGATGGTCAAAGAGAGACAGAGAGAGAATCCCAGGCAGCCTCTGCACTATCCACACAGAACCCAATGCAGGGCTCAATTCCACGAATCATGAAATAATGACCTGAGCCAAAATCAAGAGTCAGACACCTAACCAACTGAGCCAGCCAGGCATTTTTTTCTTTCTTAATGTCAGGCAAGAAGAAATTTAGAAATGCCAAATTCAAGTTTTACTCAAATCAAAAGCAACTATAATAATCTTTCAACGTTTATTTATTTTTGGGGCAGAGAGAGACAGAGCATGAACGGGGGAGGGGCAGAGAGAGAGGGAGACACAGAATCGGAAGCAGGCTCCAGGCTCCCAGCCATCAGCCCAGAGCCCGACGCGGGGCTCGAACTCCCGGACCGCGAGATCGTGACCTGGCCGAAGTCGGACGCTTAACCGACTGCGCCACCCAGGCGCCCCAACTATAATAATCTTAAAGAGCATTCCAATTCAGTTTTATTAGATGTCTAAATACATAATTTGGAATCATTAATTGATGTTCCAAAACAAGTGTTTCCAAGATCAAATTATACACACACACACACACACACAAAACACATATCTCTTTATTGAAACAGTTCTGAGAACTTAATGTGCATTTAATTCTCCAAGAAAAAACAAATATATACTATTCCCCAGGCTTATTTCCTAAAAAAATATTTTTAGCTGAACTTTTTTAAAAAAAAATTTATTACATTTATTTATTTTTGATAGAGACAGAGCGCAAGTGGGGAGGGGCAGAGAGAGAAGGAGACAGAATCCGAAGCAGGCTCCAGGCTCCGAGTTGTCAGCACAAAGCCCAAGCAGGGCAGGGAGTCACAAACCGCGAGATCATGACCTGAGCCAAAGTGGGATGCTCAACTGACTGAGCCACCCAGGCGCCCCTTAAGTGAACTTTTATAAAATTCCATGGGGAAAAAAAATTCCACAGGAACAGCTGCTTTTTTTAAATGTTTATTTATTTTTGAGAGAGAGAGAAAGAGTGTGAACAGATTCTGAAATAGGCTCTAAGGCTCCGAGCTGTCAGCACAGATCCCAACGCAGGGCTTAAATTTGGGAAGGGGGAGATCATGACCTAGGCCATAGTTGGACGCTTTATCAACTGAGCCGCCCAGGTGCCTCTCCATAGGAACAGTTTTTCGCTGAACAAATATTTAGGAAAACAAAAGTAGAATATTTTCTTTACTCCTTTAATGAACTGAGAATAGGGGCGCTTGGGTGGCTCAATGCATTGAGCGTCAGACTTCAGCTCAGGTCATGATCTTACGGTTCATGAGTTTGAGCCCCGCATCGGGCTCTGTGCTGGCAGCTCAGAGCCTGGAGCTTATTTCAGATTCTGTGTCTCCCTCTCTCTCTGCCCCACCCCTGTTCACACTCTGTCTCTGTCTCTCTCAAAAATAAATAAACATTAAAAAAAAATAAAATAAAATAAATTAAAAAAAATAAATTAAATACATAAACATTAAAAAATAAAAATAAAAAAATAAAAAAGTAAAGATTGAGAATATATTTCATTTTCCCCATAATGCAGTATGGATATATATTATATAAATAAAATATAAATATATATGTACAATAAAGAAAATTATAAAATATAATGCATACCTAAAATAAAAAAGTATGGGTTAATATATTAATAAAATATAAGAATTGATATGTAAATAAAATATACATATATAAAATATACATATACATATAAAACATGAAATATATATATAATACATATATATAATAAAGTGTTTTAATTTATGTAAGTTTAAAACTACCTTTATTTTATTTATTTTAAAGGTTTGGACCAAATGGGCAGTACAAAGTACATTTGCAATTCACGGACAGTATCTGCAAACTAAAATAAAAATATTGAGCAGAAAATGTGCTAGCCATATTTAAACTAAAATTTTCATCATTTACAATCTTTTTACAAATAGGCCATTCAGTAGATATCTTTTTAGTGTTTCTATCCAATATTGTTTTTGTTTGTTTGTTTGTTTTTATGTTTTGTTGTATTTAAAATTTTCCACGTGGGCAGTTCAAAGCCCATTTTCATCAAGCTTTCAAGGAATGATTAATATGATTTTCAATAAAGACTCTACATAATTAAATTGAATACGTACATTTTTACTGTTTACATTTTATATTTACAGTTCACCTGATACATTATTTACATTTACCAGAAGAAATATATTCGGTCCTAGAAAAAATTGCTTAATAAAATTTAAGTATTCAGGTAGCTTCAGTAATGTCATCATGCTTTAATAACTAAATAAATAAAATTAGAACAAGGTTTTTTGATGTATATCGGAAATTTTTTTCCTCCATAGAACTAACCAAAATAGCACATGTAATTATAGTGATCCTTTAAGAACAGAAAAAACATTCACAAGTTCAGAAAATGGTTTAAGACACATGGGGTTCCATCTGCTACCTGCTCTACTTTTAAAGAACAAACCCCAAACCAGGGTAGAATCAGTGAGCTGCATTCTGAATCTGAAAATCCATCAGTGCCAGCTCTGAAACAAGTAAATAGATTCCTCTTCTATTATAGAATGGGAGTCGTCTGTCCTGACCACCTTCCTCCCTCAGACCCACCATAAAATCTGCTTCATACTTGCCACAATTTTTTAAATCATACTGCAGTTTATTACTTTGGGACAAAGCATCAATATTCCAGGAGGCTCCCGGAATATACAAATTTATTAACTGAAATATTATTCACTTAATACCCCATTCAACACTACTCAGTGTTTCAAACTGTCTACCACAGTACAGTGATTCTCCAATTTTTAGTCTCAGGATCCCTTTACATTCTTAAAATTTATTAAGCACCCTAAGGAACTCTTGCTTATGCAGGTTATAGCTCTCTTTATTTAGTACTAGAAATTCAACTGATACCTTTTATAAATATTTTTGATCGCTTTTAAAACAGCAAGAGTAAACCAATTATACATTAACCTACATCCCATACTTTTAATGGAAAAAATTGTTTTGTATCAGTTTCAGCATAGTGATAGTGATGCTATCTATCACGATGTCTGTGGACACTCACCTGGGTTCCTGCTACCCGTGGGAGCCACCATAGACAATTCCCAACCAAAACCAATGTTGTGAGTAGACCAGCCTTTGTGGTTCTTATTGTGATTGCAAGACACATCTCAGCAACAACCATCAGGGAACTTTGGAAAAACAAAAACAAAAACAGAGTTTATTATTCACAAGTTTTGAAGTGTACCAGGTATGCTTGGGGCCACACAGAGAGGTAGAGACAGAATAGACTTGGCATTCTGCCTTTATTGGGGTAAAGGAGTGCTTGCCCTTATTGGAGAATTTAAAACATAAAAGTAGGAATTAAAGTTCAGGGAAGGGAAAAGCAGGGTCACTGTAGCCATCAATTATCTAGCTTATCTAGTTTTTTAACAGGGGGACTTCATGGGTGAGGTATCCTGGCTCTTTCTCTAGTTATATAGCTGGCAACATGCTTATTCTAGATAAATATCTTCAAAATGGGTTCTTTGGGGTGCCTGGGCAGCTCAGGTGGTTAAGCCTCTGATTTCAGCTCATGTCATGATCTCGGGTTCAAGCCCCGCATGAGGCTCTGTGCCGACAGCTCAGAGCCTGGAGCCTACTTCAGATTCTGATTCTGTGTCTACCTCTCTCTCTCTCTCTCTCTCTCTCTCTCTCTCTCTCTCTCTCTCTTTCTCTCTCTGCCCCTCCCCCACTTGTGCTCTGTTTCTCATAAATGAATAGATGTTGAAAAAAAAATTTAAATAATAAATAAAATGAAATGGATTGTTCAGCTATCAAAGATTAATGTAAGGCGTTTACATACACTGCCTACATATATTTTCCAAAACAAAAAGAATGGTTAGAGGAGTTCATTGCTTTACATTTTTATAAATCTCTTTAGTGGCTGGATTAATGGAAGACAATTGGCAATTGGATTGTCATATCAGCTCTGCATTCAACCTACTGTAATAATATGTCACATAGCCTTTGGGAAACTCCACCAAACAATCTTAGTCTTGTAAAATAGTTTTGACTTGATATACACCCTATTAGTATTATCTGGTGACTCCTAGCATCCCCTAAACCCTTCCAAAGTCTATGTAAAGTCAAAACTCTGGTGTAGTAGTTATCACCATTCCTGAAAAAACTCCAGAAGAAATAGACAGCATATGGAGATAAATACCAGAATAGGGCCTGGGACAGAAGGGCATCAATATGTCAACGGACAGTGGGTAAAATGTATTAGAAGGGTGGAGGTTATGGGAAACCCCCAACCAAATTTCACTAACTTTTATACAATTTCCCTGAGCTGGCTCTGTGAAATTATTAATTATTGAGCTACGACATTTTCTTGACTTTTTATATTTAGGTTCATTTCTTATATTGAAGTTGATTTACCACACTGCAATTATTGGGATGCACTTTTACTCGTCCTTCCTACAGTACAATATAGGTCCAAGAAAACAACACTGACTGCAAAAGATTGCCACATCTTACAGCATGTATTTATTTCCCTTCTAGTCAATTGTGTTCCCTTTCTGAACACAACCAAAGGAGTGCCATAAAGGTAGAATCCAACCAGGAGTAACTGTTTACTTCTTAGTTGAAAGTAATCCACTCTTCACTTCAGAGCGTATACAGTCTGAGACAAAGTAACAAGCCAGGCACTGAGATCCAGAATTGCACACTTCGACATTTTTATCAGTTTCCTTTGTACTTACTTTGCTTACCAGCTCTTTATGTGAAAATAAACATAATTTTAATTATATACTTTCTCAGGATATTTAAAGGATAAGATATGGACACAATCTGCATTCTATATTTAAATATTGCTTTTTTCTGCACACACCTGGCCTTTCTTCTATTGAAAGTGATTATTGTAGACAGGACTCCTGATTTGGGAAACACGAAATCTTAAACTTAGAATAATATTTTAATTGTACATGAAAATATATAATAGTCATATAAGTTTATAAACAAAATTATATAAACACATTGTGGCTTCAAAAAAGGAGTTACACATAATGCTGTGAAATAACTGAATCTTAAATTACACACAAATTACAGTCTTTTCCTTTTTTTTTTAATGTTCATTTATTTTTTTTGAAAGAAAGAGAGAGAGAGAGCATGAGCAGGGATGGGGCAGAGAGAGACGGGGACAGAGTATCCGAAGTAGGCTCTGTGCCAATAGCAGAGAGCCCAACACAGGGCTTGAACTCACCAACCATGAGATCCTGACCTGAGCTGAAGTCGAATGCTCAATACCACCAAGGCACCCCCATAGTCTTTTTCTTTTTTTTTTTTTTTTCATTATGTAATGACTTTATTTTAAATAGTAAATGCTTCTGAGAAAGCATGTATTTTTTCCATTTCAATGAGGAGTTTGCTCTCTAATATTGCATGTTCACTTTATCACCACAGTTTTAGTATTTTCAGTGATAAGATCGAGTATATGAAGGTAATGCAGATCCTTCACCAGACATCTAGTAGAACTTATAACCTTAGATTTTTCCAAGAAACTTCCAGAATGGAAATTGTGGTTACCCAGTTTGTTAACATCCAATTCCAAAGGTGGCTGGTGCATTTTAATGATTGAAAACATACGTCTGACACTGGGGAAAATAATAAGTTTGTTATGGGGAAATAACATAAATTCCATGGATGGATCTTTTTTTTTTTTTATGAAATTTATTGACAAATTGGTTTCCATTCAACACATAGTCTTTTTCTTAAGAAAGGAAGACATTTCTAATTGTGATATGCCAGAGTGAAAGAACAAAGAAATAATACAGAGCGAGAAATAGTTTTAGGTTAGGAATTCACACCCAACTTAGATTGTTCTATTAGAATATAAAATTTAATTTGAATAAGAAATGTAAAATGATTTTCACGTAAAAATGTAAGAACGTAGAATATGTTAAAATATATAAAATCAGGAAGGGTTAGTCTATGGCAATGATTAGTTATTGAATTCAGAACTTCTTGAATGAAAATAATGGCAGCCATTGAAGGAATTGTTGAAGTCAAATGTGTCTTAAAGTATCACACAGGTTATGCCCAGGAATGGGATTTAGGAGAACATGTTGAGCTTGTTCCTGTATTTCCAGAGATAACGGAATCACTTTGTGTAAGGTTCTTGATTGCTTCCTCAAGATGAACCCAATCAGGATATTGCTGGGTGGGTAAGACCGCTAACATCCACCCAAACGTGGTCAGGCTATGTGTTCTCTGAGCTTATTAAGAATCAGAAAAGTGACATTTTCCCCATGTGATATATGGCCCTTGTAAAGAAAATAAAACTCCAGAGAAAGGTGTACACATTTAGAAAGGAATATACAGTTCTAGAGGTCTCTCCATCACCAAAGGAAGGTATATATATATAATGCAGGGGTAGGGGGGTACACCATTACAAAGCAGATTTCTGCAGAATCTGCGTTGTCACTGGCTGATTAACAATCAGCCATCTGCTCAACTAGGTTTCCTGACCCCTGAGTAGCAGACCAAGTGCATGCTGTTAACTGTACTTTAGAATGAGGTAAGAGAACATTCAATAAGGACATCAAAATTTCAACTTTGATTCAGAATATGAGGGAATCCTTCATTTTTTGGTAAAAAAAAACAAAACTCATCTTGAATTTACAAGAAGTTACCAAAGGCAACACAATAACTTCTTAAAATTTTGTAAGAAACTACCAAACATATAAGAAATGGATTTTATGGGTGTTTGACTTTAAATAGCAATTTTTACTGGTCTAAGTTAAGTGTGATCATTTCTGCTGCCCCATATTTGCTAACACTACAATTTGGGGACACACCATGTTTTGGTGTGTATTATGAAAATTGAATAACCTTCTTTTCTTCCTATGCTGAGAAACTTAGAAGAAGCTGCAGAAGACCACCATTTTATTGTTCCCATTTGTTCTCTAGTCTTTTATTCTTTCCCATATATTTCACATATGGTGCTCCATATACTTAGTAGCAACAGTGCAGGTAACATATATTTACAACAGGTGCTCATGAATAAAACCAAATAAAAAGGTAAACCTCCTAGATTTTGCAGTAGAATTCAGTTCCCACTGTTAAGTTTTTCAAGCAGCTACACGGTCTGTTCTCCACCGTCATAAAACAGCTCCAACACATGGAATCCAAATAACAATAATAAATATTGCTGGCCATTTGGCTCTGGAGATGAGAATCACATCTTCATTTTCTCAGCAATGTATTTGTTAACCTACATTTAATGGCAACACAGATTATTTAATCTTCATATTTATACTAGTTATTATCCGTATTTCCATACAAAATGAAATTGCCAAAAGTTAAAAAGCTGATTACAAAAAAAAAAAAAAAAAAAAAAACAGAAAACAAAACAAACAAACAAAAACTCAAGCCTTTTCACTAACATTCCTAAAAAAATTCTACTCATCTAATTTTCTTACTAGGCTTGTGTTAATAGCTAAAGATTTCTATTGCAACTTATTGTGAACAAAAAGACAGTATTCATGACAAAGAGGTTCTGATTTTCAAAAGAGCCGCAAGTACCAGTAAAAAAAAATCATTTCCAAATGTTCCTTCCCAAAATGTCTACTTTGATTATTTGATTCTGTTTGAACTGTTATTTTTAAGTGAAATATAATCTATAGCACATGACTAACTCTCCATAATTCAATATATTGTTTTTAAACTGATTTATGTATATGGATCATGCATACCCAATGAAGTTTTTCATGATTCCCCAAAAGCCCGTCACTTGTTATTACATATGTAGTGATACCTCAATTAACACTTTTTTACTAACAAAATAAATCAAATTTATTTTATTTTTTTTATTTATTTTTTTTCAACGTTTATTTATTTTTGGGACAGAGAGAGACAGAGCATGAACAGGGGAGGGGCAGAGAGAGAGGGAGACACAGAATCAGAAACAGGCTCCAGGCTCTGAGCCATCAGCCCAGAGCCTGACGCGGGGCTCGAACTCACGGACCGCGAGATCGTGACCTGGCTGAAGTCGGACGCCTAACCGACTGCGCCACCCAGGCGCCCCTGGTAGGTTAAGGACCTTTTGTCCCTAGCTGCTTTCAGAATTCTTTCTTTATATTTTGCAAGTTTCACTATGGTATGTCATGGTGTTGACATGTTTTCGTTGATTTTGAGGGGAGTTCTCTGTGCCTCTTAGATTTGGATCCCTGTCTCCTCCCCAGGGATTCCCCAGATTGGGGAAGTTATCAGCTATAATTTGGTCAAACAAACCTTCTGCTCCTTTTTCCTTCTCTTCTTCTGGGACTCCTATGATATGGATGTTGTTTCATTTCATGGAATCACTTAGTTCTTTAAGTTTGCCCTCATGATCTAATAATTTCCTCTCCCTTTTTTCAGTTTTATCATTTTCCATAATTTCACCTTGTACATCACCTATTCTCTCTTCTGTTTCTTCAGTGCTCATTGTCACTGTATCCAGTTTACTTTGAATCTCAGTTAAAGCATCTTTTATTTCAACCTGACTAGTTCTTAGGTCTTTGCTCTCTGCAACAAGGGTTTCTCTGGAGTCTTCTATGTTTTTTTTTCTTTTTTTTTATTTCTTTCAAATGCAGCTACTAATCTTATAACTGTTCTTCTAAATTCCTCTTCAGATAAATTGTGTATATCTGTTGTGAGCAAGTCCCTGGCTTTGATTTCTTTTTGACCTTTCTTTGGGGGAGAATTCCTCTATCTTATCATTTTGGCTAAGTTTCTGTCTTTTGCATGTTTTAAAAGCTTGTTATGTTTCCTGCACTTGCGAGTACTATTATATTAAAAAGGGGGTCATACGCTGTCCAGGGCCTGGCACTTCAGGAAGTGTTTATGGTATATGCTATGTACACTCTGATGTTGAGTTTTCCCTCTGATCAGTCTTCTGCAGAGTTCCTCTTTGCTTGCAGTGGTGGAGTGTTTGGACTTTTAACCAAGTGTGCTTTGAATTTTGTTGTTGAAGTAACCCTGGAAAAAAGGGGGGAGGCCTGAGCCACCAAAAAGAGAAAATGAATGGGAACAAAAACAAACAAACAGAATCAAAAGACTAGAAGGGTGGTTCTAAAGAACAAGAAAGAAAAGAGAAGAAGAAGAAGAAGAAGAAGAAGAAGAAGAAGAAAGAATAAAAAAGCCTGATACAAAGAGAGAGAGAGAGAGAGAGAGAGAGAGAGAGAGAGAGAGAGAGAGAGAGAAAAAAAAAAAAAAAACAAACAAACAAGAAACTCTGAGCCTGGTTCCAAAAGAGAAAGAGAAGAAACAAAGAAAAAAGAACTATGGGTGTCATTTTGAAGCCCTGGATTTTCAGTGCACTTGGTGTATGGCGGGTGCTGGGTGTGCTGGTCTTCTGGAGAAGAGATCTGTTGCTTTGGCTCCAAGTCAGTCTTGCCCCAATAAATAAATGGTTGCCAGACATGGGTGGGGCGGGGGGGGGGGTGTTGTGGGGTTTGGTGTAAGCAGGTCCTACCTCCACTGGGGCCTGCTATGTTGCTCTCTGAAGTCCCACTGTGTTGGTGTTGAGGGGAAAATGGTGCCACCCCAATAACTTATCTCTGGACTGAGGATCTCACATCCTCCACTGTTTAGGCAGCCTTCACAGAATAGTGAGGACAGTCAGCTCACCCTGCACCACAGCTCTCCTGTCTTTTTGATTCTGCACACAGCTGGGATTCAAAACCCAAAATCTTAAAGGACCCAGGATCATGCAGATCCACTCCCCTCCTCCAGAGTAGAACCTGTCCATGCTGTCTGAAGTCCTCTGTCCCTGAGCAACAGCCCCATGCCTGCACAGTGTATAGAATCTATGGTGTGGCACTGCTAAAGAAGAAAAGGTTATATTCCCTCTGGGTGTGCCTCCGTCCCCTGCTGATTAAAAGCCTTTGGCTGGCACCTGCAGTGTCTGTTATCCTTGGGAGGCAATAAACCCTCTCCCAAAAGTACTCCTGGAAAGGGAAAGTTCTTTTTCAGTGTACTCTGGAGATCCCTACACTACGCTATGTTATCCAAGGCCAGCTCCCAGTTACACACTTCCAAAAGCTCAGAGTTTGAGCTCCAAAAACTATTTGCAAAAAAACAAACAGACAAAAACAAAACAGAAAACTGGGATTCTCAGTACTTCTCACTTCTCAGTCCACGGTCTAGAGAGGTTTTCCTCTAGTGGGAACTCGATGCCACATTTTCTCTACCCCCTTTCTTTCTTTCCCTTTTGTCTCTCCATGTAAAGAGTTCCCTCCCTTCCATGGCTCTGCTGTCTTTCTCTCCACCAATTCACTTCCACACACCTTCCACCTGCCAAGCTGTCTCCCTCCAACTATGGAGATCCTTCTTCCATTCCACAGATAAATTTCCTGGGTATTTCAAGTGATCTGATCTTATTACAGCTGTGTTTGATGGATGAGGAAAGCTCAGGGTCCCCCTACTTCTCCACGATTTTAAGTCCTTTCTCAAGATGTCTTATAATTACAGAATCATTTGGGAAGAATTACTATGAATATATTGTAACACGTTTATCTGTTGTTACCAATGTTTTTTAGTTTATACGATGTAGTTATTAATGTAATAATCTAATGTTAAGCTCTTAAAGAAAAGCCCTATGGTATATTCAACCTCATTCATGTGAATCATCCTGCCTGCTATCCCTAAAGTTGCAGAAATGTAGATGCCTTCCAAATATCCTCCTTAGAAACAGAATCCTAATTTTATTCAATAAAGCAGTGTGCCCAGCCAAAATAATACATTTCCCAGCCGCCGCTATAGCTAAATATGGGCATGTGACTAAATTGTCATTGTCAGTGACATTAAAACGACTATTTGGTATTTGGTAGAAGGCAATGTGGTCAGTTATGAAGCATACATATTGGTTATTTCCTGCTTTCCCCTTTTTCTTTTTCATAAAATGAGCACACGGGGATGGTGGCTCTGCCAACCATCTTGCATTATAAATTGAGTTCGGGGATAGAAATAACATTTTACAAATGTGAAGCAGAGGACAGAAGGAACTTCGGTCCCTTGAAATTCAGCAAGCTTTTAAGATTCACAAGGGATACCATAATAATGTTGACGATGATTAGTTGTTGACTAATTCCCACCTCCTCAGAAGTTTTTCTGTACTGCAAAACTTAGCTGAAAACTACATTTCTCAGGTATCATTACAGGTAAGATTCTGTATTGAAAATTATTTCAAAATTAGATGAATTTGTGTGAGGTTTGGGAAATGTTACCCTCAAATCCATCAATTTTGTCTTAAAATAAAACTGGCCTTCATTGCTCCATAGGGACCTGTTTTTGTTTGTTTGTTTGTTTGGTTGGTTGGTTGGTTGGTTGGTTTTTGGGTTTTGTTCAAATTAGATCACTGAGTTTAATATGACTGGGCTTCTCATTGTTGCTGCAAGATAGTCTCCTTTATTGTCCTCTAAAGGCCCCAGCTGTGATATTCATTCGTGTATAGGTTTTATAACCCTGACTACTCTTGTCATTTAACAAATTCTGTTTATTCCCCAACTCCTAGTGACTCATTCCATTTCTGGCATGGTTATACCAATTTATACATTAAAAACAATCTTTCTATCCCTTTGGAATTTCCATTCTACTCAGCTCACCAATGATGGTGTCATCCCTATCTCAACCACCTACTAGCCTGGTCATCCATGAAAGTAGACCTTGGTGTTACTAACAGCAATATTTTCATAAATCCAATGCCATTCATCCAATTCTTATTCTCTGACCACTTCTTCCTAATTTTCAAGTTCATTATTTCTGGCATTCCCAAATCCAACATTCTCTCAAGTCCATTAAGAACTCCAATCCATTGATCCTATAACCTTTTGTTACTCATTCACATGATTTTCTCTTTGCATTCCTTACTTTGCAATAGAGATCACTCTAAAATGTAAGCCAACGACTCAGTTCTCTCCTATGGCTCTCCCCTTTGATCACACTTTCCCAGTCACACTGACTGCTATGCTATTTTCAAACATGTCAGGAACATCCCTGTTTTAGACTTTTATAGCTGCTTTTTTACCTCTTCCCCAGATATTTAGTTAACTAAGTCACTCACCTCTTCAGGTCTTCAGGCTTTTGCTCAATTCTCATCTTCTCAGTTAGATTTACCTAACCAACTATATCATGTTTTTCTGCCCTGCATTCCAATTCCTCCTTACCCTACTATTCTTTTTTCTTTTCACTCTCCCTTTTGTCTATTCATGCTCTAGCAAATTACCACAAATGTAATGACCAAAAATACCATGAATCAATTGTCTTATAATTCTGTAACTAGGATTTCAACATGGCTCTTCTTAGGCAAAATCAAACTGCTGGCAGGGCCATGTTCCTCTCTGGAGGCTCTAGAGGAGAATCTGTGTCTTTGCCTTTTCCAGCTTCTAGAAGACACCCACATTCTTTGGCTCGTGACCACATTCTTCCATCTTCTAAGGCAGCAATGCTGGGACATCATCCTGATTTACTTCCATTGTCATATTTCCCTCTGAAGCTTTTCTGTTTCTTCTTCCACTTTTAAGTACTCTTGGGATTACACTAGACCCATGTAGATAATCCAAGGTAAACTCCCTGTTTCAAGATCAGCTGATAAGCAATCTTAATTCTACCTGCAACCTAAATTTCCCGCTGCCATGTAGCACAGCATTACCACAGGTTTGGAGGACTGGGATGTGCACATCTTTGGGAGGCCATTATTCTACACACCATATCATGTATATGTGAGTCTATTTCTTGACTAATTCTGTTCCATTGATCTGTTTGCCTATCTTTACACCGATACCATTGTCCCACTTACCGAAGTCTACCATGAAAGTAAGCGTGCTATGAGGTAACTGAATATTTAACATAGTTTTTTAAGATTTAAAAAAATCTATTCTACATCCTATGTTTTTCTATATAAAGGATAGAATAAACTTTTCAATTTACACACAAAGGTCTTTGGGATTTTTATTGGATGGCATTCAACCTATAAATCAACCTAAGGAGAATTAAAAACAAAACAAAGCTGAGTTTTCTGATATACATGTATTATACTTTTCTTCATTTGTACAGGTCTTGTTCATTTTCCCTTGGTAACTTTTTATGTTTTCATGTAAAAATGTTAAAAAATTTTTTTTTTTTACATTTCTTCCTAAGTATTTAGATTTTTGATAATATTGCAAATGCTTCAATTCTTGAGTCTTTCTTTTCAATTCTTTAATTTTTGTATATTGGCCCTGTATCCAGTGAGAAAGGTTCAGTTCAATTTTTGTCTTAACAGTTTGTTTGTTTTTTTTTTTTGCTAAATTTCTTAGGACTTTTCTACATAAACATGTATGTCATTTGCAATAGCAACAACAGTATTTACTCTTTTCTGGTCCTTGTGCCTATAATGTTCTTTTTTTGCTGTATTGCACAGTGTAGGACTCCCGTGTAATGTTGAATGGAAGGTATGAGAATAAGCAAATTTGCCTTTTACCCAGTATAACAGTAAAAAAATTAAATATTTCAGAACTAGTAAAAGGGTAGTTCTAGAAGTATCACTGCTACCGTTTATCAGATTGAGAAAGTGGGCATCCATTTCCAGTTGTCTGATCTTCCTATTGAATAATCACTTATCTTGTAATTAATTTAAGAATAAAGAAAAACATTATTTTTTTATATTTAATCCACTACTTACTGTTTGGGTAAAATTTATTTCTTTTTCTAGATCAGATGTTTCTTTCATTTTATGTTATTCCCCTTCATACTAAAGATCTTCCCTCTTATAGTCTGATAGTCTTATAGTGTAAGTGTGCATTCTTATAGTCTAAGCATTTCTTATAGTCTAAGTGTGCTGGCTAAAAGTTTATTAAGTTGTTTTTTTATGTTAAAATGTCTGTTTTGCTTTATGAGTTAAAATATACTGCTAAAGGGTATTTGGGTGGCCAAATTAGTTAAGTGTCCAACTCCTGATTTAGGCTCAGGTCACAATCTCATAGTTCATGAGTTCGAGCCCGACAATGGGCCCTGCACTGACCATGCAGAGCCTGCTTGAAGCTCTGACACAGGGCTTGATCCCATGAAAGGGAGACCATGACATGAGCTGAAATCAAGAGTCAAACTCTTAACTTACTCAGCCGCTCAGCTGCCCCCCTCTTTTTTTTTTTGATGGCACTTCCATTTATGCAGTCCCCCAAGTCAATTATTTAGCTCAAACCCATGAACTGTGAGATCATGATGTGAGCTGAAGTCAGATGCTCAACTAACGAGCCACCCAGGGGTCCCAAATATTGCCATTTTAAACAACATGGGTATTATGTTAAGTGAACTTATAGGGTATTATATTAATTATACTAATTAAAGAGCGATAAATACCATATGAGTTCCCATATATGTGGAATCTCTAAAACAAAACATGAACAAACAAAATAAAACCAAAACAGACTCATAAGTACAAAGAACAAACTGGTGGTTGCCAGAGGGGAGGTGTTAAAGGAATGGGCAAAATAGGTAAAGGAGATGAAAGGGTACACACTTCCAGCTATAAAATAGATAAGCCACAGGAATGGAAGTACAGCATAGGGAATATAGTCAATCATATTGTAATACATTTATATGATGACTGATAGTAACTACACTTATCATGGTGAGCATTTCATGTTGTATATAAACATCAAGTCATTAAGTTGGACACCTGAAACTAATATGATATTTTATGTCCACTATACTTCAATTAAAAATAAAGCAAAGAATTAAACAAACAAAAACAAAACTGTTTAAAACTCAATGACTATTAAAGATAAGTCACAAACTTAGAAATATATTTTACATGAAATTACTGGCATGTTTGTCAATGGGAATTTCTTGGAAATAAACTCTTAAAACTTCTCTAAAACTTCCCAGACAAGTAACAGATAGGAAATATCTCTGAAAGGAATAATGTCAAATATTTTCTATGGGAAAGTAATAGACTATTATTGTAATGGGCTACTTTTTAACAGATAAAATTATGTTACTGCATACAATCAAAATTGTCCTTTCAGTAACTGCTTCTTGAGGCTCAGCAAGAAGTAAGAACATATATTAACTGTGAAACTGGAATAAAAAAAAAATACATGCCCTTGTAAATGCAGAATAACTAACAGAAGATACAAACTCCACTTAGTGAGCTTGAATATAAGTTTTCTCCCATACCTTTAACAGGAAATTCATGAAAATTAATAATTATTCTATTTTCCTATATCTGATTTAGTTTCTAAAACAAATCTAGAATTTCTTAGGATAAAAAAAAATTACTGAAAGCAAAATAAATTTTCAAGGACTGAAGATATTTTTTACTATCTTAATATTCAACTATGAAATAAGTATTTCATTTCTTAGTTATAATTTCTAGTACATTAAAAGTGAGAAGAAATACTACTTATTGCAATTATTTCTCATGAAAACAATACAATTGCAATGTTGATGAGCCCTTAAAATGAACCACTTTCAAAAATCTTAGAAAGCTAAATCTCCTGTTGAGTACCTACACTGTTTTCAAGGCCATCAATATTTCTTTGTGTATATCATTTAGTAGTGTGTGAAGTCATCAGTATTTTGATTAGTGTTGCCCTAGGTGGCCAACACACTTTTTTTTTAAGTTTATTTATTTTGAGGGAGGCGGGGAGCACAAGCAAGAGGGGGCAGAGAGAAAGGGAGAGAGAAAATCCCAAGAGCTCCTCACTGTCAGCACAGACCTTGACTTGGAGCTCTATCTCATGAACTGTGAGATCATGACCTAAGCCAAAATCAAGACTCGCCTCTGAACTGGCTGAGCCACCCAGGCACCCCTGACCATCATACTTTTTTACGGACTAATCACTAAGAAAGATTATTTAGCTCCTTTTTAAAATGTTTTTAATTTATTATTTTTTTTATTTTAGAGAGAGTGAGAGAGAGCACTAGTGGAGGGGGCAGAGGGAGAGAGAGAATCTCAAGCGGGCTCCACACTCAGCACGGAGCCTGATGCCAGGGTTGATCCCACATCCCTGGGATTGTCACCTGAGCTTAAATCAAAAGACAGACAACCAACTGAGCCACCCACATGTCCTTATTTAACCACTTTTGAACAAAGACAAGCTAGACCATCTATGGGTCTATCTATGGAATAATTTAAGAATTAGTATATGTAACGTGATGGTGAATTTAAGTGTCAACCAAGCTAGTCCATAGTACCAAGATATTTGGTTAAACATTTTTCTAGATGTTTCTGTGAAGTTATATTTTTTAGATTAAATTGACGTTTAAATCAGTTGGCTGATTAAAGCATATTACACCCCATAATATGGGTAGGTCTCAGTCAATCAGGTGAAGGCTTTAAAAGTAAAAAGACTGACTTTCCCTAAAGAAAGGAATTCTGCCAAGCAGACTGACTTTGGCTTTGAGCTGTAATTCAATTCCTCCCTGGGTCTCCTGCTCTCCACTCTACCCTGCAGATCTTGGACTTGCCACCCTCTGCACTCATGGGAGCCAAAAATCTTACAATCTTTTTCTTTCTACATAAAATCTTATACATGAACATAACATATAGTGTTGCTGAAATTATTGTAGCATCAGGATTATATATATATATATATATATATATATATATATATACACACACATATATGAATATATAATTATCATTATGATATCTATATCATATATATAATCATATATATACAGAGAGAGGTGGCAGGGGAGGAGTGAGTGAGGGAAGGATCAGGGGAGAGGGAGACAGAGAGAAAGTATTTGTTTCTCTGGAGATCTGTTTCCCCAACTAATATACATGGTATATTTAGACTTAAAAAACTGCAATTGGTTTTACAATTAACGTTATTTGAATATGTCAAGGGTTTTATTTATTTTTTTATTGATACTTAACTTCAGTATCAATTATCCAGGGAAATGTGTGATTTAAAAATATTAGACGTATTTTCAGAAAATGTTATTTGTCTAAACTCCATCACTGTCATAAAATTAGGGATTTCTCAGTATTTGAAAGTATTTGTTGGCAGTAATATCACTGGGACATAATATTAATAACTTCCCTCCCTAAAGCTGTCATCTAATTTGGCTCTGCTTAAAACCTAATCGGGAGAAAAGAGCAAAAATTTATTTGCATTGTTTCCAATACAGAATTGACATTTACCTATTTCATAGTGAAAACGGATAATAACATTTATTTAGCCCAATTCTACTCTAGATGTGTCTTAGAAAAGTTAAAAAGTGAAATTAATAGGTAATTATATTTCCAACACTTCTCTCTGAATAGGAAAGGGGATGTTTAATTTCAGGGGTAAGGACTATTTTTTTCATCTGCTGAGGTTCTATGTTTTAGACCACAATCCATCACTCTTCCAGTTAAAGCGCTTAGGTAACATGCTACGAAAAACTCAGACTGCTGCATTAAATGCATGTTTCATCTTCATAAGCACATTTGCAAATGGTAATAATCGTTACATGATCAGTACTACGAACAGTAATAATAATTCATCTTTAAAGAGAAAGGTCTCTTTAAAATGGGAGGGCAAAATGAGTAGTTGAAGGAACAAAACACACAATAAGAAATGATAGAATCAACCAAATAGAGTATACTAGTGCTTTAGTCACACAGGCTAGACTAACTGCTACAAGGCTTATGTGACTTGTCAGCCTCCCAGCTTCCCAGCTTCTCAGTCTTTCTGTGCATAATTTTCAAAATTCACAGGCTGCTTTTGTTTCCAAGCTCCTAATGTGTTTTTTTTTTTTTTTTTTTCAGTCTGTTCGTAGTCCATTTGGGCTGCTATAACAAAATATTACTGGGTGACTTAAAAGCAACAGAAATTTATTTCTCATAGCTCTGAAGTCTGGAAGTCTGAGATCAGGGTACCAGCATGGCCAGGTGAGGACTCTTGCAGGTCACAGACTGCCCTTTGTGTCTGCAGAGCTCTGAATGACTCTTTTATTATAGCATTAATCCCATTCATCAGGGCTCCACCCTTATGACCTCACCAGCTCTTAAAGATCCCACCTGCTAAGACCATTACTTTGGGGATAAGGATTTCAACATATGAATGTTGGAGGAGGTACAGTCAGACCTCAGCAGATGAGACTGGACAAAATTTCCAGGTTCCCTGTATAAATAACCCTGGTTGAAGTCTTGCCTTTAGTACTTACTAGTTATGCAAACTTTGACACTTCCATAACCTCTCTAGTTGAATACCTTCCTCTTTAATTATAGGGTTAGAGATATCTAACTTATGGACTGGTACAGAATAAATGTGAACTGTTTAAGAGGGTCTTTGTAAATAGAGAAAGGCTCTATCAATATATTCAGTACTTTTTGTATTTTTCTGAGGAGAGTGATGCTTTGAGATGACAATCTATTTCAATACACTTTTTTAAAATTTCTTTTTCTTTTTCTCCTAAAACATCACCACTCTCAGCAGCTAGTTCTAAAAGCTGTCCATGTGCAACCAAATCCTATTTCCTTTAGACTTTGCTGCTTGTTATTTAATGCCTACTATATAGATCATATGAGAAGTTGCTAAAAAAAAATGTTTGTAGCATTGTGAAATAGATTTTTACAAAAATATCATATTCTATATTATTACAGTAATAAGAAAATAAGCTATCTAGTTCCTAAGTGTTTTAGTCTTATTTTAAAAAACTTTTTTTCCAGATCCCCACTGATTCTTTCTTTATGTTGATTATTAGGTATTTTCAGTCAAGCCATAGAAACTGCAGAGAATAACACACAATAGAGTCCCTTCACATTGGTAATAGTTACGGATTTCTACATGTGTCTATAACCTGCAGATCTGGGGAAACTTGAGTCCCAGAAGGCCCCCTCTGCAATGATATCTGGTGAAATCTGCAAGGGACCAGGGCAGATGGGGTCATTTGCAGAGAAGGTCACTGGCAGGTACCCACTGCAGAAGTTTTCACAACATGGCTGATACTGATATCCCCTGCTTTTCTTCCTTGTTCCCAGCTGGCTCTATACATCTATCTTAGCTTTGCCAGTCTTTGGGTGGGGTGAAACCTAAGTGGAACTTTTGTACGGTATCCCAAAAGGCTAGGGAAACTTGTCATTCACCCCCTCCTTTTCCCTGTGAGGGGGACTCTTTTAAGCTAGGGAGTTCTCTGTTGGTGCTGTGCAAAGGCAGTTTGGGAAATGGGGTGATGCATGCAAAATGAACCTTGTTCTTCCTTCCCCAGTGCAGTTATTCTGAAGATTTATGTTCCACTGTGTTCCTGAAATTTCTTATGTGGATTCCGGGGCTCTTAGAGAGCTGTTTTTGTTTGTGGATTACTGTCTAATTGCTGATCTTTTTGCTGGAACAGAGACTGGAGTCTTCTAGTTGGCCCTCTCATTGATGTCACTGTGCAGATCCCAAATGACTATTTCTTTAGGTGAAAAGACATATCTATTTGGTGATATTGGCTACAGATTTAAACTGTGTGTTTAGCCTCCATACCTACCTGAACCGTAATGTAAACCTACTAGCCAGTGAGTTCAAGGTAATTTTAACATATGTGGTCATGCAAATAACTCTTCAATGCAGGTCAATTAGGAATGCATTCAATTTTGACTTGAAGAGACACACAGAAGAAGGAACTCAAAATTTAATACATGTAACTTGAAAGCCCTGTCGAAGATAAGACTATTTTGTAAACGCTAAAACTTTGCGGCTTTCAGAAGTTCCAAATTAGCTATTCTCCCATCTAGAGAAGAAAAATAATATTATCTAACATCTAGGTCAAATTAGACATATATGTAGTCTTTTCCCACCACATAAATTTTAATATATTAAATACATGACATGATTCCAGTCTGGTGGTGGTTTCGTTGTTAAGCTACCTAGGAGTGCTGGGTATCTACGTATGATCAACTTAACAAACTGTTTTCAACACTGTTTGTTGTCCCTTTCCTATGGTTACAATTTACAACTTTTGCTTTAAACTGATGGTGAATTCATCTACCTTAACATCTCCTACACGAAATTGACTGACTCAATGACTGAGCAGTAGCAAGCAGTGTCTCACCTGATTTTTCCTTTTTGCCATATTCAGGACCAAAAAAGCAAAAATAAAAACATAACTCACATACACTAGCAGAATCATTTCCTGAAACATGTTATGCCTTTCTCCTTTCTTAAGCAGCACTAGCCTTGGCTGAGGTCTGTGCTTTACTGTAAAATTTCTATCAATCGCATAGTATATTTTTCAAGACTGAATAAAATGGCACCTGCAAAAATATTTAACGCATGACCAAGAATGCTCTATTTTCATGAAATTTGAATCTCTTCATTGTTTCCCACTTTTTCATGTCGAAGTCATCCATACTTCTTTTTTATCCAAGGGGGTTTTCTTACTGATACCATAATTGTACATTTTCTTCATACATTTGCTATTCAGTTTAGATTGTTTCAGTCAAATTAGAAAATTGTTGAGTTCTGCTCAAGGTAATCCTTTATTTACAATCTACAGTATAATTCTATCACATTTATTTTTTTTTACTTTTGTTATCGAAATGACTGTGTTCAATAATGCACATTTTCAGCTTAGGATATTCACTCGCCATCATTTGTCATTGAAGCTAACTGCCAAGGAAATAAGGAGAGGGAACTGAGATATGTCACCTGCCAGAGTTCTACTGGAAGTTGGTGACAGAAGAATTAAAATTCACAACCTCAGAAATTCAGTGTGGAGTTGGGCACATTCTGTTGCGTTCTCCATCCTGCACAAGAATGGAAGGTAGAAATTAAAATTAAAAAAAGAACAGAAAAGTCTGTTGATTGTTTGCCGAGATCTAAATCATAGTGTTGCAAACTGTCAGGATAAGCTGCCCAGCTCTGTCAATCAGAATGATGGAAGCCGATACTCTCAGGGTGGTTTTTCACGCCTCTTGGGAAAATCTCTTCCTGATCTCACCAGCGAGATCAATAGAAGCCAAGAAAACATAATGTCCGGAGGCAAATCCTAATCCAGAGGGGCGATTTAGCCACTACTTTCACTCAAAGCCTACTCTGAAGCTTCCTCTGGGTGGGTTTCTGCCCTGGGGCATAAGGATTGGAGAAAACAAATAACAAGACAAATTTAGTTTCTCAGTTATTTGGCCACCGCCCGGCAGACTGAATGGTTAAGATTAAGAAAACCTGAGCAACACACCAAAGAAAAATTGAGGGAAGGAAAAAAATCAACCAAAGAGAAACCAGAAAAAGATAGTATTAATTTTCTGTAGTTTAGACAAAAGCTACATTTTAAACAATATGTCAGTAAAATAATAAAATCAATAATGTTAGCAGTAACTGCTCTGGGCCGGCCAGAAAATGGGTGTCTCAAATTGTCATTGAAAGGTAACAATTTCTTTACGTTGTGAATATTACAGTTGAAAATACAAGTTAAGAAAAAGAATATGAAAAATTGTCCTAAGTCTGTCGGTATATTGTACAATTCTTAGAAAACATTTACATAGTATAAATCGTAAGAAAAATCATTTAAAATATAACTCAATTAACAAAAACAAACAAGCAAACCTTCTGCTATAAGGATTAGCACGTGCTAATATAAACACTTGAACTCTTTCCAGCCAGACTGAAGTTTTCATCAAGTTTCCTAGGAGACCGGGAAGGAACAGGGAAGAAAAACACTGATTATGTTTTTGAGGAATGGTGAATTGCATAAGAGAAGCACCTAAGAGCAGTCTAAAAGATATAGCAGCATAGTCAGTGAAAAGAAGAATCTAATCAGAAGGTAGGAACTCTCAATTACTTGGGTAGAGCTGACACAACTCCTACTGGGTAGCCTAGAAGATATTAAATGAAAAGTGATAAACAATCAAAATAAATAGTATGTTTAATAGTGTTTTTAGGAACTTCTATGTCATTACCAGCTTCTCAGTGATGATGGAATTACTTTTAACTTGGATCCAAGGCAAATCATTGTTTAAACTCATACTAGGGCATCATGAAACAGAGCAGAAATTAGAGTTCTCAGAGAGAATGAAAATACAAAACCACTTAGAGAAGTAAGGGTTTTTTTTTAGTAACTATAAACACGCATTTGAAAAATCATTATCAGTGGAAAACAAACTACCATAAGAATTGGTTAATTAGGTACTCTATTATCTATAAATTTGAGTAAAGGTACGTACATCATGGAGACAATCTTTTCCAGCAGTCTTAGAAGCCTTGTTGCTCCCCAACAAAGTAAGGGACAACGCGTATAGAGACTGTAATAGACAAATAGTATGGAACCCAGACTGGAATATTAGCCGAAAAGAAAGCAAATGCTGAGTGCAATCTGGACCCAAACTGCAACAATCTCCTTAGATAAATTTTGCCAAAATTACGCTCAATCCCTAGAGATGAGCTATTACTAGTTACTAGCAGAACCCTATCCGTGAGTTTTTATTGTTTCTTTGATATATCCTTTCATAACTGTGTAACTCTTACTATAATAATGATTTTTTCAGATACTCCTCCCACTGTTTTACCAAAGTTCCCATTTCGTTGTGCCGTGAATGAACACATGAGTATAATTTTAAAATTTTCTATTTCTACTAACTCAGGACCTGGTGTTGCAGCATGTATGCGGACACTAACAAAAACTGAACTGCCCAGTGGCATGTATTACATTACGATGTTGGGCCTTTCTTCCGTTTGGAAGCAAACACTTTCTGTATGGAGGAAAACTTTTGCTTAAATAATACCACAGAAGAGAATAACCGATCCCTTCTTATCCATCCTGCTACTCATCCAATCTATCACAATACCCAAAAGTTTCTCCCTTATTTTTAAATGCCTCATTTTCCTGTGTGTTAGTATTTCTATCAGTCTCATTAACCAAAGTCCTTGTCATTTTGCTACTGAAGGGTCACCAAACTGGCATCATTAAATAAGATTTACCTGTACGTTGCAAAGAGTTGCTAAGCTCTGCTTTCCCACCTCTTCACTGTTCCAACACCAGATTTAATCAGCCCATTTCTCACAGAACGAGGGAAAAACTCATTAAAGAATCATTTAATGTTTCACTGACCTACCTCCAAACTTATTTTCCAAGTTGTCCCCTTTATTTAAGCTAAACGTTCACATTTGGTAATTAACATGTGTTATGTGGAACTGTTTCCTCTGTGAGTAACTCAACCAGTTTTTAAATTTTATTCTTCCAGATCATTTATAACTGCAATCTGGAGACGAAAGAGAAGTAATGCTGAAAGTAGGAAAATTATTTACAAGAAAACTACACTAGCAGAGAAGAGAGATGAACTAAGGCAGTGGCAGTAAGTGAGGGTAAGAGCTAATGCAGTAAGGCAGGTCAGCCTCAACAGTAACATGATCGGCATTGCTGCACTGTGCAATATTTTTCTGGTGAATGCATACAATTTTTTTTTTTAATATTTGCTTGACTTTCTGGGTACTAATCACCATCCTTCTTCAAGGTTCTTTAAAAAAAAAAAAACTAGGGGCGCCTGGGTGGCTCAGTCGGTTGAGCAGCTGACTTCAGCTCAGGTCATGATCTCGGGGTTCGTGAGTTCGAGCCCCGCATGGGGCTCTGTGCTGACAGCCTGGAGTCTGCTTCAAATTCCGTGTCTCCTTCTCTCTCTGCTCCTCCCCGGCTCATGTCTCTCTCTCTCCTTCAAAAATAAGTTAAAAAAAAAAAAAAAAACAACTGTAAAAACCCTTGTTTCATGGTGAATACACATGATGTAATAGTTTTGTCTTTGCTTTTTTTTTTTTTTTTTTAATATGGTGGAAATAGAAAAACCGCCTCCTCCTGAGCCCTATTCTCTAGCTCCAATCTGTACCAATTATCCATTTTACTGGAAATGATTTCCTACTATTTCTAGAAAACATTGTTTCTTTCTCTTTTTTTTTCTTTTTCTTTTTCAGAGCTTGCATTTATGGAACTGCTTTATTCTACCGTCATATGTAACGGATAATGTACAAAGTTTGTAAACTACTGAGTTGGAAATAAATGTCCTTTATATTTTGAAGGGTTGTCTTCCCCTTCCCACTTTCCAGGGTGCTTTGATAAATTAACACCATTACTTAACATGATAATCTTGGCATAAACTAACTCTCACTGTCTGTCTGTCTCTCTCTCTGGAAGATTTTAAGGTCATTAATTTTTCTCAGGTTTTTTTAAAAAATCGTGTAGCAATTATACCTTCATACGGGTAACTGAAAAACTCTTTGTTCAGCTACTCGGTGTGCTCTTTGAAATGGCTGTTTCATGTCCTTCCAATTTTCTTCAGTTACTTATTTTATAATTTCCTCCTGACTGGGCTTGCAATTTCCCTAGAACTCTTTTAGTAGGATTTTTAGTTTCCTATGACTTGTCAAGTTTCTTGAGTAATTTTTCTTCTTCCTTTTTTTCTTTCTTTTTTGTTGTTGTTGTTGTTGTTGAGTGAAAGCCCACAGGCACACAGGAAGGGGAGGGGGGAGAGGTAGAGGGAAAGAGAGAATCCTAAGCAGCCTCCAAGCCCAGCACAGAGCCCTACACAATCTCACAACTGTGACATCATGACCTGAAATGGAAATTAAGAGTCAGACTCTTAGCTGATTAAACCATCCAGGGCCTCCTCATTTTTTTTTAAATTTTTTTTGAATGTTTATTTATTTTTGAGAGACAGAGACAGAGAATGAATGGGGGAGGGGTAGAGAAAGAGAGGGAGACACAGAATCTGAAGCAGGCTCCAGGCCCTGAGCTGTCAGCACAGAGCCCGAAGTGGGGCTCGAACTCACCAACTGTGAGATCATGATCCGAGCTGAAGTTGGATGCTTAACCGACCGAGCCACCCAGGCGCCACCCTCCTCTTATTATTTTTATATCAGCATCTATTTCTTTCTACTTGCAATGGTTTCCCAAAATGTCTTTTCCAATATTTATATTTATATTTTACCTTACAAATTTCAAATTTCAAAACAATACCTTCCCTGTGTTCTGATTGTTTATCACCATTCTTGTTTTAAGAATGAGACAGACATTTCTTCTGTTCTATTGTCTCTGTTCCCTTCACGTGCATTCTTGTTCGATGTAGATTTCCTCAAATGTGTCATAATTCTTGGCTGTATACTATACGATATACTATGAGGCATAAAAACGCTATCTGGAAGCTTTGTGAGCCTGCATGAGCATTGTGAGTGAATGACATTCAATGTAAAAAGACTAAGTAGAAACTTCTAAATTCCAATGCTTATATTTTCTCTTGGCCTCTCATTGTCTCTAGAAAAGAGCCCAGCATTCTCCTTCCTCGGGCATATAAGCCTATATACACTGGGAGGCGGACATGTGGCAACAGGCTGCCGAAATCTTTTATGTGTAGAATTTGACTTAATCTCTCCATCTTTAGCACACTCACCCTGCAGTGCCTTCGGTGAGCTCTGAAGGCCCCAATCCACAGTCTTCTAGATTTACTATCGCAAGAGCAGAAATGTCTCCTTTGTTCAAGGGAGACTGAGGTAGGGTTGGTTTTCAACAGATTCTTGCTCTTCTAGTGCCTCTATTCATGCCCATACTCTGAAGCTCTTCATGTCTCCACTCCAGGCATGTGTGCAAGTTCTGAGTGAGAGACTGACTTTGGTCCTCACGGGCTTCCTCCTGGCCAGCGCTCAGGTTTCAAGTTTAATTTGCTCCATTCGGTCAATTACCAATGACTCGTTTTCATAATTTGTTGACTTTCATGTTTTACTATTTCTTAAGTTCAATTGTTCCTTCTCTTCTTCATCTTTGTGGATTTATACAATTGTAAAACTCGAGTTCAGCCATTTTAGTGTTTCTGTTTATTTTGTAGGAAGCCGAGAGAATCTCTTATGTTTAGCTAAAAACCCAGGTGATATCTTTGAAATGGAAGAAAGTTTGTAGAAAAGAAAATACAAAGGGTTGTGAAAGAGGTCAGCAATGAAAGAAATGACCCTGAGTGGGAAGATGTAACACAAAGCCGTATAGCAATAAGGGTATGGATAAGGGTATGGGGTCCTATACAAAGAACATGAGTGAACTAACTGACCTCACAAGTACAGGTCACCCAAGATGAAGTCCCAATATCAAAAGCTCAATAATGAAAGTAGATTTCAATCTCTGAGCAGTATTCAAATACTACAATACTGAAGACATTTTTTGATGTTTTTTTGATAACTCTCTCCAGACAGATCAAGGTGACTAGCATGCTCAAGCTTAGTGTAGTGTAAATCAGAAGTCCTGAGGTGGCGTTGGAAAAGTAGGTATTGGGGTTGTATGGCCTCATTGTTGAAAAGTAACACACTAGGCATTGCTTGGATATTGATCTTAAAACTACAAGTTTTCATAAGAGCTAACTCTAGATAATCACCAATAGTGGATGGATGTAACAGTCTCTGGTCTGTGAATTCAACATTTTCATTTTAAATTATTCTATACTCTATAAGCTAGAGCATCTCCATTTAAGCAATGGTCCCCCAAATTTCAGAAAAAATACGTGAACAAGCAGCCTCAGCGAATGTATACTTTATTTCCTGAACTGTAAAATGGGGGATAATTATAGTTCTTATGGCTTCATTGTGCATGCGACCTAAACAGTTACATAGAGCCTACACCTAGAAGAATCTTGATTTGGTGTTCAGTTTTTGGTATCTTGAAATTATTAACAGGTTTTTTTCGGACAAAGGGCCCCATGTTTTCACTTTGCATTTGGCTTTGAAAAGTATGTAACTGGTCCTGTTCCCACCTCATAGAGCTGCCATAAGAACTAAATGAAACAGCACAGTGCCCTGTAGATATTAATCCTTCAACAATGCCAGCTGCCAGACTTATTAGAATAATTGTTGTTATTATCACTATTAGCAATAGTAGTAGTATGAAGGATAGAACTTTATTCAGTCATACTTAATCACACCATGCTCATTATTCACCCATTCTTCAACATAGAAGCATTCATTATTCCTTATGTGTTAGATACCGTTCTGGGGAACGTATTAAAATCACCAGTGTATCCAAAAAAAAAAAAAAAAAAAATCACCAGTCCATCTATATTCTCAATTAGACCATAACATTTTTTAAAAAAGAGAGTTTATCATGTTCATTTCAATAGCCCCCATGCCTATTAAATATAGTGGATCCACAATTATTTGTTGGAAAAATAAATGACTAAGTATTTTGAAAGTACCTTATAAGCTATTAAGCCATATCAAATGAAAGCTATTTCTGTTATTCACTCTTTTTAACAATTATATATTAGGTACCTTCCTATTTAACTTTTAACTGTGTTCTTCCCACCTACTCGCTCCCCTTGGCAAATATATCTAAAAGCATGGTCCTATTAATATGAAAGCATCATACATACTACACCCATTAGGAAGCAGGCAAAATTCTTAAATTTGACACACTTAAAACTCAAAGATTATAATGGAATAGGTCACTGATGCAATTGTATTCTCTTACAAAATTGAAATCCCTTAATCATCATATTAGAAACGTATCACTTCTACGAACAGCATGATGGTATGATGTCCGATGATATATAGAATTTAATTATAAAACTTTAATCACAACATGCAAATACCAAATCACAACTGTGTTCAGTTTTTAAGGAGATGGGTCTTGTCATAGCAAGCAAACAGTAAGTCTTTTGGCTATAAAGGCATTTTCCATCCACAGCCTCAATACTTAACTCCAAATACCTCCATCCGAAAAAAGGGTCCAATTAAACACACAGTTCTTTTGAAAATCAGCCTAATTGGAGATACTGGGGGATTACTGCCAAGAAATCAGATTGTTTTACTTTCAAGTTTTATAGAATCCATATGCTTGATAAGGTTATACAATGCTGATATGTTTATCAGGTATTTCAATTCTCTGAATTGCAAAGAAGATTGTAGCTCAACCATGTGGACTTTGCCACTTAACTGATTTTAGTTATGCAAATATTAACTATATGTTGCTGCTCATGAACTAGTCTACTTGAAACTCTTGTTTCCTGCACAATTATGCCATAGCGTTGGTGTAGTGATAATGTTGGTATAATAAGAATAGTAAGAATCATCATGGTTAAGTTCTACCTTTGTGGAAAGGCACTAAAAGTTCTTAAGCTAAGAAAACAAAGATAGTACAGTTGACCTTTGAACAATATGGGGGTTAGGAGCACTCTTTCCCAAGCAGTAAAAATCAGTGCATCACTTTTGGCTCTCCCAATACTTACTTACTAATATACTATGGTTGACTAGAAGCCTTACCAATATAAATTTGGTTAACACACATTTTGTATGTTATATGTACTACATACTGCATTCATAAAATAACCGAAGCTAGAGAAAACATAATTAAGAAAATCATAAGGAAAAGAAAATATATTTAAAATGTGGTGGTGTATTTATTTTAAAAAAAAATAGGGGAACACCTGGGTGGCTGAGTCGGTTAAGCATCCAACTTCAGCTCAGGACTTGACCTCGCAGTTTGTGAGTTCAAGCCCCATGTCAGGCTCTGTACTGACAGCTCAGAGCCTGGAGCCTTTTTCAGATTTTGTGTCTCCCTCTCTCTCTGCCTCCTCCCCATTCACACTCTGTCTGTCTGTCTGTATCTCTCAAAAATAAATAAACATTAAAAAATATAGGGTATTGGGTGCCTGGGTTACTTAGTGGGTTAACTGTCCAACTCTTGATTTCAGCTCAGGTCATGATCTCACAGTTCATGAGATTGAGCCCTGCTTCAATGCAGAGTCTGCTTGGGATTCTCTCTCTCCCTCTCTTTATACCCCTCTCCCACTTGTGCATGTGCACTTTCTCTCTCTCAAAATAAATAATTTTAAAAAATAGGGTATAAGTGGACTTGTGCAGTTCAAACCTGTGTCGTTCAAGGGTCAACTGCACATGCAGAGAATACAACCACTCTTCTGAATCTATTTAACATATTTACAGATAAAAGGGTTAGAGATTTACTGCTGATATGCTGGCACTACGTGGCACAGTCTGACTGAGGTAAATAATAATAATTAATAATAGGAATAATGATAACAATAACAGCAGCTACTATTTACTACGCCATGCTATGCCCTCGGTGTTATATTCCCTGTCAGTGAATTTTCACAATACCTTTATGAGATAACAGGAATATGTTTATATAGAGATGCTTTAAGATAGTGCAGACTTCATGGCCACCTTGAGAAATGTCAGAATGAATGGAAGTTGTAGTCAAGTTACCCGTCTGGTGAAACTGGACTTAAATCTAAATGAAGTACAGCACATGTATGATCATAATGCATTTGGAAAAGGATGAAAGGTGTGGGTTTAGAAGAAAAATCATTTTATCTGTCTGGGGTTATAATGTGATGAGGCTAACATTATTACAAATATTATAGTCAAATGGTCAAGCAAATATAGAGGAAAATCGAACCTAGACTGTTACACTCTTAGTAATTCCAACATTTAATTGTTAAAGTTAATAAAGCATTTTTTTTTACTCATTTAAGATGCAGAAGAGAATTGAAAACCATAAACTCCTTAAGAAAGGTGAATGTACTAGTTTGTATGCCCAAAGAATAGTGGTAGCTAGTTGTATTTTGGTTTTTTAGGGTGGAAGGACTAAAGTAGTGGCAGAAAATTTACTGAGAATTTGAGTTACCTATAGTGATCAGCACCGGCCTCATCTGTTGTCCGCGGTGTATTATAGCTGTATTAGTGTTTAGTATGCATGTATTTATATATGTGTGTAAAAGACCATTTAATTCAAAACCTATTTTGAATAGTTTTTTTCAATACTGCCTGTTTTGATAATACAAGTTTCCCTATTTCCTCCTCATATTCAGAAGTCAGCAACCCTATTTTAACTTCCTGCAAAGAACATGAGATGCCGACTTTCCAAAGAAAAACAGCAATTCTGGACTATTCACAGACTTTCATTTTGTATGAAATGGAAGTTTTTCAATAACAATGAAATTCATTTCCTTGCAAAGAAAAATGGATGCAAGTATGACTTCATGTAGGGACAGCATGGATACCTCTATCTAGTCCAAGCCATGTAGTGTGTTTTCAGGGAAGTCTATGAATATATAAACTTCTTAATAGCCTGGTTGATAATTTGTAAAAACTGTACTTTTAAAGTCAGTTTTGCCTTGAGTTACTATTTCAAATATAATCACAAAATTCTTTTATTACTATATAATTTGAACAATGCTAAATATACCTGAACCAAAATATTCTGTTATATTTTGACTGGCTGTGTGAGTAATAAAGAAACAGTTTTACAGTTATTCTTAGGGACAGGTAAAATGTGTATTTCATTTACTCCTGAAGCAAATATCTAATCAACAAAAAGTACTAGTGGTACCTTTCCATCGACAAAAGAAGAGAGGAATAATAAATTTCCGTAATGTCGTGTCTTCAAACTCTCCAAATGACCACAGTATTATAAAATGGCAATGATGTAATTCAGTGAGCTACATAAATCAACTGTAAACTCACTTGTAGAAAGGTCTTCATTAGAAAACAACTATGATATTTGTTCTAGAAGAATGACTAATTTCCTAATTAGCCCAGTTTAAAAAGGACTTATTTTGACAGATAATGTGACCATATTTCTCAATTTCCCGTGTCATTAATTTTTGTATTCTTGAAACAGCAAGCAAACATTAGTTGAAAAACTCTATTCTGTGTATAAAATGTAAGTAAAAAACAATAAAACATCATCGCTTCCTTCAGTGGGCTTACATTTGAAAAGAAAAATGCAGACTTGAAATAAAGGTCAAATAAATACGATGAACCTCAACAGAGCACACGGGTTTCATTCAAATGGCACCAAGAAGTCACAAGGTGGTTATGGATGCTTTGCCTTTTCAGGTAAGCCCATGTAGGTGGCAGAAGACATCAAGTAAATGTCAAATGAAGAGCCAATTTTGATTGCTCAGGCAGTGCCTCTCTGTAAGTAACTGAACTCGGCTATAGCAAGCTAGTAAATCACTTAATAGTCAGTTCAAAGGTGGAAAACATACCGTAAGTGCACTAAAAATTCATCAGTGTAATTTTCAATTAAAGTCATGTTTGGGGCGCCTGGGTAACTCGGTTGAGTGTCTGACTTTGGCTCAGGTCATGATCTTGCAGTTTGTGGGTTCCAGCCCCATGTGGGGCCCTGTGCTGACAGCTCAGAGCCTGGAGCCTTCGTTGGATTCTGTCTCCTTCTCTCGCTGCCCTCCCCCACTCACGCTCTGTCTCTCTCTCTCAAAAATAAACATTAAAAAATTTCTTTTTATTTATTTATTTTTAATGTTTGTTTATTTTCAAGAGAGAGACAGAGCGTGAGTGGGGGAGGGGCAGAGAGGGAGACACAGAATCTGACGCAGGCTTCAGGCTCTGAGTTGTCAGCACAGAGCCTGAGGCTGGGCTTGAACCCAAGAACTGTGAGATCATGACCTGAGCTGAAGTCAGTCGCTCAACCAACTGAGCCACACATGTGCCCCCCCCCCCAAATTTTCTTTTTCAAAGTCATATTTTACTCAATTTATTTTCATTGGAATCCATAGTTACTTCTACTAATCTCTAAAACCCATATAATAATGGTATAAAACTGTGCCTACCACATAGTTCTCAAAACAAACGTTTGTTGAAAAACCTATCATTGATACAACAAAACACCCCACTTTGAGAAAGTATTTGCTCAAACTGTTTCTTCATATTAAGGTTAACTATATGTACCCATATATTTTTGACAAGTTAGCAGGAATAAGCAAGAAAACAAATATGTATGCATTTATTTGATGATATTAAATAGAGAAGTACAATGTATTGAGAGAAGTCATTTTAAAAAAAACACAAGTGTTTAAAAGAAGCACTATACAAATGACAAAATTTTCTATTTGGCACGCTCACTTAGGAAATTATGTTTTCTACAAGTATAGACATATAGATAGTCATTTGTGTTCTGTTTAGTGGTTTTAAATGGAACTTTTAAAAGGAAACTAGAAGACACCTGCAATGGGGAAAGACAGACTGGTTACTAATAATGCTACAAATTAGAAGTCATCATTACTCATAGAGAACATAAAAAATAACAAAAATCTGATTGTCCTACTATATAAATAGTATTTTAATGGCCATGCATTGCTAATCTCCTCTCCCACAAGTAATAATAGTACACATCTATTATTCCTTAGATTAGAAATACATTTCAGTTTGCAATGTAATGTGAAATTATAAGTATAAATTGAAATATAATTGAAATTATAAATTGAAATTTTCAACTGGAAGTAGTAAAAAAACATCATGTACCTGATGTAGTCCTTACAAACTGTAATTAGATAACTAGCATGCATATTTATTTTTGCTGAAAAAATAAATCTCCCTGTTTAGGTATAACCTTGATAATAGAAAATAATTAGGTAGATAATATATTAACCTAAAGTCTAAAGTTATAAGCTTGAAATATTATTTGCTCGAACTTAATGAGTACAATTGTTGGTGTAATCATTAAAATATCTTTATGTCATGTATTTTGCTATTTTCAATTTTTTCAAGTGCAGATTACATATCAAAATTACACTAAACTTCTTAAAAGTTCAAGACTATGTGTTCATTCAGAATAAATAAAATTTCTAAAGTCAGAGAAAAACAAATACCATATGACTTCACTTAGACAAGAATCTAAAAAACAAAACAAATGAAGCAGAAACAGACCCATAAATAGAAAACAAAGTGATGTTTGCTAGATTGTGGAGGGCGAGGGGGAAAACAAAATGGGTGAAGGAGGGTGGGAGGTCCAGGCTTCTGTTATGGAATGAATAAGTCATGGGGACAAAAGGCACAGCATAGGGAATACGGTACTGGAATAGTGTTGTATAGTGACAGATGGTAGCTATACTTGTGAGAACAGCATCAAGTATAGAGTTGTCACATCACTATGATGTACACCTGAAACTAATGTGACATTGTGTGTCAAGTATACTTCCATTAAAAAAACAAATATTCCAAAATTGGCTTATTAGATACAAGATCTTAGCATAGACATGTTGGCATGTAAACACCAACACCACAATACTGTCATAAACAGAATTATAATCTGGTGACTAATTCAGCGTTTCCTGTATGAGCCATTTCACAACAATCAGTTACAAAGCTGATCTAACTCTTCAGCAGTATTTACCAATTATCAAAGCATAACTGTGAACTGGAATGAAGGGATTTAATCAAAGAAAAAATGAGATTCTCTGCTTTGATGAGCTCCAGTATGGAGCTAGGACCACAAGTGAGTTCGATAAGATTTAATTCACAAAACAGAATCACAAAGAATTACAGAAACAATATTCCTTTCTTCAATTAACTAAAATTTAATACCTAGGAAGGATACTGGTCTAACTCCTATGGCTTCCTTATAGGGTCAATGAGTCCTGATTACATTGGGCATATTCATCCTGTCTTTCCATCTGCAAATTCCCTAAAGTAAAAGGAGGTCAAAAATCACCTTTCTTCATAAATTTAGCTTTGTATGCACTTTTCTAATGAACTTAGCCATCATCTCAGCTAGTTGAAATTGTATAGCTTAAACAATTGAGTTCACTGGCACCTACTTTGGGTATATTTTATACTCTGTAAGTCGACACAAATTAAAAAATATAGAATTACATTTATTAACTCTAAAAATATAATGATGTTGAATGTAATCAAGTAATTACAATCAAATAATCAGACCATCGAGTAATGCAAAAATAAAGTGTTTACTAAATGATTTTTAAAATAATAAGAAAAAGGAGGCGCAGGAAGATGGCGGCGTAGGAGGACGCTGGGCTCACCGCGCGTCCTGCTGATCACTTAGATTTCACCTACACCTGCCTAAATAACCCAGAAAACCGCCAGAGGATTAGCAGAACGGAGTCACCGGACCCAAGTGCAGACGAGAGGCCCACGGAAGAGGGTAGGAAGGGCGGCGAGGCGGTGCGCGCTCCACGGACTGGCGGGAGGGAGCCGGGGCGGAGGGGCGGCTCGCCAGCCAAGCAGAGCCCTCGAGTCCGGCCTGCAAAAGCGGAGGGGCCTGACGGACTGTGTTCCGACAGCAAGCGCGACTTAGCGTCTGGGAGGCCATAAGTTAACAGCTCTGCTCGGAAAGCGGGAAGGCTGGAGGACAAAGGGAGGGTGAGCTGCGGGGCCCCCGGACCACAGAGCTCAGTTTGGCGGGGAACAAAGGCGCTCGCCAGCGCCATCTCCCCCGCCCATCCCCCAGCCAATATCCCAAAGGGAACCGGTTCCAGCCAGGGAAATTGCTCACTCCGCGCAAACACCCAACTCTGTGCTTCTGCGGAGCCAAACCTCCGGCAGCGGATCTGACTCCCTCCGGCTGCCACAGGGCCCCTCCTGAAGTGGATCACCTAAGGAGAAGCGAGCTAAGCCTGCCCCCCCTCCCGCCGTGCACCTTGCCTTCCCACCCCAGCTAATACGCCAGATCCCCAGCATCACAAGCCTGGCAGTGTGCAAGTAGCCCAGACGGGCCACGCCACCCCACAGTGAATCCCACCCCTAGGAGAGGGGAAGAGAAGGCACACACCAGTCTGACTGTGGCCCCAGCGGTGGGCTGGGGGCAGACATCAGGACTGACTGCGGCCCCGCCCACCAACTCCAGTTATACACCACAGCACAGGGGAAGTGCCCTGCAGGTCCTCACCACACCAGGGACTATCCAAAATGACCAAGCAGAAGAATTCCCCTCAGAAGAATCTCCAGGAAATAACAACAGCTAATGAGCTGATCAAAAAGGATTTAAATAATATAACAGAAAGTGAATTTAGAATAATAGTCATAAAATTAATCGCTGGGCTGGAAAACAGTATACAGGACAGCAGAGAATCTCTTGCTACAGAGATCAAGGGACTAAGGAACAGTCACGAGGAGCTGAAAAACGCTTTAAAGGAAATGCAAAACAAAATGCAAACCACCACGGCTCGGATGGAAGAGGCAGAGGAGAGAATAGGTGAACTAGAAGATAAAGTTATGGAAAAAGAGGAAGCTGAGAAAAAGAGAGATAAAAAAATCCAGGAGTATGAGGGGAAAATTAGAGAACTAAGTGATACACTAAAAAGAAATAATATACGCATAATTGGTATTCCAGAGGAGGAAGAGAGAGGGAAAGGTGCTGAAGGGGTACTTGAAGAAATCATAGCTGAGAACTTCCCTGAACTGGGGAAGGAAAAAGGCATTGAAATCCAAGAGGCACAGAGAACTCCCTTCAGACGTAACTTGAATCGATCTTCTGCACGACATATCATAGTGAAACTGGCAAAATACAAGGATAAAGAGAAAATTCTGAAAGCAGCAAGGGGTAAACGTGCCCTCACATATAAAGGGAGACCTATAAGACTCGTGACTGATCTCTCTTTTGAAACTTGGCAGGCCAGAAAGAATTGGCACGAGATTTTCAGGGTCCTAGACAGCAAAAATACGCAGCCGAGAATCCTTTATCCAGCAAGTCTGTCATTTAGAATAGAAGGAGAGATAAAGGTCTTCCCAAACAAACAAAAACTGAAGGAATTTTTCACCACTAAACCAGCCCTACAAGAGATCCTAAGGGGGACCCTGTGAGACAAAGTACCAGAGACATCACTACAAGCATAAAACATACAGACATCACAATGACTCTAAACCCGTATCTTTCTATAATAACACTGAATGTAAACGGATTAAATGCGCCAACCAAAAGACATAGGGTATCAGAATGGATAAAAAAACAAGACCCATCTATTTGCTGTCTACAAGAGACTCATTTTAGACCTGAGGACACCTTTAGATTCAGAGTGAGGGGATGGAGAACTATTTATCATGCTACTGGAAGCCAAAAGAAAGCTGGAGTAGCCATACTTATATCAGACAAACTAGACTTTAAATTAAAGGCTGTAACAAGAGATGAAGAAGGACATTATATAATAGTTACAGGGTCTATCCATCAGGAAGAGCTAACAATTATAAATGTCTATGCGCCGAATACCGGAGCCCCCAAGTATATAAAACAATTACTCATAAACAGAAGCAACCTTATTGATAAGAATGTGGTAATTGCAGGGGACTTTAACACCCCACTTACAGAAATGGATAGATCATCTAGACACACAGTCAATAAAGAAACAAGGGCCCTGAATGAGACATTGGATCAGATGGACTTGACAGATATATTTAGAACTCTGCATCCCAAAGCAACAGAATATACTTTCTTCTCGAGTGCACATGGAACATTCTCCAAGATAGATCATATACTGGGTCACAAAACAGCCCTTCATAAGTTTACAAGAATTGAAATTATACCATGCATACTTTCAGACCACAATGCTATGAAGCTTGAAATCAACCACAGGAAAAAGTCTGGAAAACCTCCAAAAGCGTGGAGTTTAAAGAACACCTTACTAACGAATGAGTGGGTCAACCAGGCAATTAGAGAAGAAATCAAAAAATATATGGAAACAAACGAAAATGAAAATACAACAATCCAAACGCTTTGGGACGCAGCGAAGGCAGTCCTGAGAGGAAAATACATTGCAATCCAGGCCTATCTCAAGAAACAAGAAAAATCCCAAATACAAAATCTAACAGCACACCTAAAGGAAATAGAAGCAGAACAGCAAAGGCAGCCTAAACCCAGCAGAAGAAGAGAAATAATAAAGATCAGAGCAGAAATAAACAATAGAGAATCTAAAAAAACTGTAGAGCAGATCAACGAAACCAAGAGTTGGTTTTTTGAAAAAATAAACAAAATTGACAAACCTCTAGCCAGGCTTCTCAAAAAGAAAAGGGAGATGACCCAAATAGATACAATCATGAATGAAAATGGAATGATTACAACCAATCCCTCAGAGATACAAACAATTATCAGGGAATACTATGAAAAATTATATGCCAACAAGTTGGACAACCTGGAAGAAATGGACAAATTCCTGAACACCCACACTCTTCCAAAACTCAATCAGGAGGAAATAGAAAGCTTGAACAGACCCATAACCAGCGAAGAAATTGAATCGGTTATCAAAAATCTCCCAACAAATAAGAGTCCAGGACCAGATGGCTTCCCAGGGGAGTTCTACCAGACATTTAAAGCAGAGATAATACCTATCCTTCTCAAGCTATTCCAAGAAATAGAAAGGGAAGGAAAACTTCCAGACTCATTCTATGAAGCCAGTATTACTTTGATTCCTAAACCAGACAGAGACCCAGTAAAAAAAGAGAACTACAGGCCAATATCCCTGATGAATATGGATGCAAAAATTCTCAATAAGATACTAGCAAATCGAATTCAACAGCATATAAAAGAATTATTCACCATGATCAAGTGGGATTCATTCCTGGGATGCAGGGCTGGTTCAACATTCGCAAATCAATCAACGTGATACATCACATTAACAAAAAAAAAGAGAAGAACCATATGATCCTGTCAATCGATGCAGAAAAGGCCTTTGACAAAATCCAGCACCCTTTCTTAATAAAAACCCTTGAGAAAGTCGGGATAGAAGGAACATACTTAAAGATCATCAAAGCCATTTATGAAAAGCCCACAGCTAACATCATCCTCAACGGGGAAAACTGAGAGCTTTTTCCCTGAGATCAGGAACACGACAGGGATGCCCACTCTCACCGCTGTTGTTTAACATAGTGCTGGAAGTTCTAGCATCAGCAATCAGACAACAAAAGGAAATCAAAGGCATCAAAATTGGCAAAGATGAAGTCAAGCTTTCGCTTTTTGCAGACGACATGATATTATACATGGAAAATCCGATAGACTCTACCAAAAGTCTGCTAGAACTGATACATGAATTCAGCAAAGTTGCAGGATACAAAATCAATGTCCAGAAATCAGTTGCATTCTTATACACTAACAATGAAGCAACAGAAAGACAAATAAAGAAAATGATCCCATTCACAATTGCACCAAGAAGCATAAAATACCTAGGAATAAATCTAACCAAAGATGTAAAGGATCTGTATGCTGAAAACTATAGAAAGCTTATGAAGGTAATTGAAGAAGACTTAAAGAAATGGAAAGACATTCCCTGCTCATGGATTGGAAAATAAATATTGTCAAATGTCAATACTACCCAAAGCTATCTACACATTCAATGCAATCCCAATCAAAATTGCACCAGCATTCTTCTCGAAATTAGAACAAGCAATCCTAAAATTCATATGGAACCACAAAAGGCCCCGAATAGCCAAAGGAATTTTGAAGAAGAAGACCAAAGCAGGAGGCATCACAATCCCAGACTTTAGCCTCTACTACAAAGCTGTCATCATCAAGACAGCATGGTATTGGCACAAAAACAGACACACAGACCAATGGAATAGAATAGAAACCCCAGAACTAGACCCACAAACGTATGGCCAACTCATCTTTGACAAAGCAGGAAAGAACATCCAATGGAAAAAAGACAGCCTCTTTAACAAATGGTGCTGGGAGAACTGGACAGCAACATGCAGAAGGTTGAAACTAGACCACTTTCTCACACCATTTACAAAAATAAATTCAAAATGGATAAAGGACCTAAATGTGAGACAGGAAACCATCAAAACCTTAGAGGAGAAAGCAGGAAAAGACCTCTCTGACCTCAGCCGTAGCAATCTCTTACTCGACACATCCCCAAAGGCAAGGGAAGTAAAAGCAAAAGTGAATTACTGGGACCTTATGAAGATAAAAAGCTTCTGCACAGCAAAGGAAACAACCAACAAAACTAAAAGGCAACCAACGGAATGGGAAAAGATATTTGCAAATGACATATCGGACAAAGGGCTAGTATCTAAAATCTATAAAGAGCTCACCAAACTCCACACCCGAAAAACAAATAACCCAGTGAAGAAATGGGCAGAAAACATGAATAGACACTTCTCTAAAGAAGACATCCAGATGGCCAACAGGCACATGAAAAGATGTTCAGCGTCGCTCCTCATCAGGGAAATACAAATCAAAACCACACTCAGGTATCACCTCACGCCAGTCAGAGTGGCCAAAATGAACAAATCAGGAGACCATAGATGCTGGAGAGGATGTGGAGACACGGGAACCCTCTTGCACTGTTGGTGGGAATGCAAATTGGTGCAGCCGCTCTGGAAAGCAGTGTGGAGGTTCCTCAGAAAATTAAAAATAGACCTACCCTATGACCCAGCAATAGCACTGCTAGGAATTTATCCAAGGGATACAGGAGTACTGATGCATAGGGGCACTTGTACCCCAATGTTCATAGCAGCACTCTCAACAATAGCCAAATTATGGAAAGAGCCTAAATGTCCATCAACTGATGAATGGATAAAGAAATTGTGGTATATATACACAATGGAGTACTATGTGGCAATGAGAAAAAATGAAATATGGCCCTTTGTAGCAACGTGGATGGAACTGGAGAGTGTAATGCTAAGTGAAATAAGCCATACAGAGAAAGACAGATACCATATGGTTTCACTCTTATGTGGATCCTGAGAAACTTAACAGGAACCCATGGGGGAGGGGAAGGAAAAAAAAAAAAAAGAGGTTAGAGTGGGAGAGAGCCAAAGCATAAGAGACTGTTAAAAACTGAGAACAAACTGAGGGTTGATGGGGGGTGGGAGGGAGGGGAGGGTGGGTGATGGGTATTGAGGAGGGCACCTTTTGGGATGAGCACTGGGTGTTGTATGGAAACCAATTTGTCAATAAATTTCATAAAAAAAAATAAAATAAAATAATAAGAAAAAAATCTAGTCACAGTCATAACAAAAGAAAAAAAAGAACAAATCCTGACAAACTTTTCTATGTACTAATATACTAACAAGTACGTTCTTTATAAACTTGTTAGACTTGCAAAATTTTATTGTCATGTTTACATTTACCTTTACCATCTTTTACTCTTCCTATCTCCACCTCCCCACTCCCATTAACGTTAGACAAATATCTATCTGCCTCAAATCATGTTTGAGGAAGTCCATTCCCAAGCCCAAGTCTCTTAGAAAAAGAAAAGAAAGAAAAGAAAAGAAAAGAAAAGAAAAAGAAAGAAAAGAAAGAAAAGAAAAGAAAGAAAACATTCTGAAGAAGTTGTTGAATAGATTTCATTTCTTTTAGACCCTCTGAGTCTTATTAATTTTGACTCTTCTTTTCCAAGAAGCACGTTAGTCATCCACTGAAAAGATCTGGCTGATGCTTCAATAAAATGCATAAAAGTTCACTGTTACTTTGATCTGCAGGCAAAGAATCATGATATCCTGGGACACATGGGTGATAGACTTCCTTATGTAATTCTGATGAACTGCATCAAAGTTCCATTCAGTTTGGGTTGCCTCAGTAGCAGAGAAATGTAGACAGATTGGAAGGAGTTCAGAGAAAAAGCTCAAAATGACTAAGGGAATCAAGTCGCATTACAAACAGATTAGATTAAAAGGAGGAAAAAAAGGGATGAAGAGCTTGTTCTAGTGGTAACTAAAGAGTTACATGAAGATATTCAGAAACTTGATTTAAATGCTATTTAACCAAAGAATTAGCCAATTTGGTACTAAGATCAATAGTATATAGAGAAATATCTCAAATGTTAACAAGGTGATTTTAGATTTTAATAGCCAGTTCTGAGAAGGTGAGTTAATCAGCCTCACAAATATGTACAAAAGAACACGCACCTATCTGACTAAACAAGAACATATTGATCCAAGAAACACTTACTACGTTGAAATGCATTCTTCAATCAATAATTATTCCAAACAGATTTTTTTATCATTTAAAAAATTTTTAATGTTTATTTATCTTTGAGAGAGAAAGAGAGCAAGCACATGTGCACGAGCTGGGGAGGGACAGAGAGAGAGGGGGAGACACAGAGTCCGAAGCAGGCTCCAGGCTCTGAGCTGTCAGCACAGAGCCCGATGTGGGGCTCCAACTCAGGAGCCGTGAGATCATGACCTGAGTTGAGTTTGGACGCTTAACCGACTGAACCTCCCAAACTGATTTTTAACAGTAAAAAGTAAATGATAGAAATTAAATGGTCTACAGAAAGATAGTAAATTGACTAAAACAAGTATACTTACAATAATTCTTTTAATGTACCATGCACTATACTAAGAACTTTACATCACTCTGTGAGATGATGATGATGTCAATGATGATGATGATGATGATTCCTACTTTACTGTTGATGGAACCAAGCAAATAGGAGGGCAGATAACATACCAAGGTCACACAGCTTGTTAATGACTTAGCCACTGTAGGTTCCAGTTTCTGTGCCTGAATCCTGTAGCTCCTCGAGTCTCTGATGGTCTCTTCCTATCTAAATATATCAACCACATCAACTCACTTCAAAGTAAGTATCCTCACATCTGAATATCAAGATAGTGGGATGCTGCAGATCTATGCCATACAAGATAGCCGACAAAATAGCACCAGGTGATTCCAGAGTGCTTGAAATAATTTATTTCCAATGACGTGCTGTATTTGTGAAATATATAATAATCTTCAACGATTTTGAGAAAAAATACAAAATATCTCATTCATATTGATACTGTTTTATGTCAAATAAAATTTTTTTTGAGATATCGGGTTCAATGAAATCTACACTTTTTAAATGGAGCTATATAGAAAATTTTAAATGTATATGTGCTTCACCTGTGTGACTCATTGCATTTCTATTAGACAGTACTCTTTAGATAAATTCCATGGTCTTTTCTATTCCAAGTCTCCATAATTCTGTGCAAATGCTGTAAAATAAGGTTTTGGAAAACCTGTCCAAACAGGATTTTAATTATTATGACCGATTCTATTGATAAACCTGAAGAAAAAATAAGTTATTAATAAATGAATATCTATTCTAATTATCATTGCATTTCTTCTGTTAGTGCTCAGTACATCTCTAGCAAAATTAAGTACATTTTTGGGGCATCTGGGTGGCTCAGGTCATGATCTCATGGTTCATGAGTTTGAGCTCCGCATCGGGCTCTATGCTGACAGCTCAGAGATTGGAGCCTGCTTCAGATTCTGTGTCTCCCCATCTCTCTGCCCCTCCCCTAATCATGCTCTGTCTCTCTCTCTCTCTCAAAAAATAAACATTAAAAAAACTTTTTTAAACAGTGAAGTGGATTTAAACAATAAAGATTGGCATGTTTTGAAATTTCAAATTCTAATAGGTAACAAAAGGGTTTTTTTTATTTGTTATGCTAATTTTTGACCTAGCAATTAAAAAAAATGTAAATTGAGTATAATCCAAGATAGCAGTTTAGAAATGATGTTAAACTGCTTAGTGAAATCCTGGTTAGGGTCTTCACGTAGCCCTGAATTTCTTCTACCTATTAATACTTACAATTGGAAAATGCCTCAAACTTTAAATATACAATATTTTAATACAACAATTTTACTTTGATGGTCAGTTTGTGAAATGCCAAAGGATAATAGGAATTTAAATCTGTCATCTTAAAAACCGTATCTAAACTTCATTAGTTCTAGAAAATTGAGGATCGGTTTGAATTTGTAATTGTCAGTGAATTTGAAAGACTTAAGGTGCTGAATTTCAAATGTGTTGTTTTTTGTTGCTAATCAGCATACTATTTTAGTTACCCTTGTATCCTAGTACCTTCAAAACACCCTAGGGGCGCCTGCGTGGCTCAGCCGGTTAAGCATCAGACTTTGGCTCATGTCATGATCCCGCGGTCTGTTGGTTTGAGCTCCAGGTCGGGCTCTGTGCTGACAGCTCAGAGCCTAGAGCCTGCTTTGGATTCTGTGTCTCCTCTCTCTCTGTCCCTCCCACTCACACTCTGTGTCTCTCTCAAAAATAAACATTAAAAAAAATAACACCCTAGAATGCATATTAAAAATTATGGTCCTGTTTATAAGTAAATCCCAACTTAAATTGGTATTTATGAGCCTTGAACAATATGGTAATGAGTTCTGTTTAATTTTTAAGTCATAATTTTCTATTAAGTATTTTCTCATACAGGGATATTTTAATCATGAAAACTAAAACAATTATTTTTTATTACAATGTTAAAGGAAAATAAGAACCCAAGCTTAAACATAATGAAAATGAATACTATCAATAAACTATGTAGTGTGTTCTCTTTTTACTCATTTCACACATTAAATCAAAATTTATTCACGTCTAGCTATTCACCTTACAAAAGAAAATAAATCAAACATCGTCAAAGTGACATAATGTTTTGATGAATATGACAGGTGACATCTGATTCATTGTAGTTTATATATAACAAGGGCACCCTACCTGTCAGTTATCTTTCATTCATGAGATATAATAATTTTCCATGATTGCAATATGAAAAAAAAGAAAAGGGAATATTTATTTGTTAGCAATATTATGCTAAAGGTTTTATTGAATGTCAGCTAGATTCAGCCAAAATTTGAAATATGTACCTTATTAGTTTGCTTAGAAATACAAAGTTAAATATAATGGAATTTTAGATTTATTCTCAGAAATAGTATTACTTTTATCTTTTTTAAACCTTAATTAAAAACTAGAAATACCCTTGATGGTTGCCAAAGGGAAGAGACGGGTGGGCACAATGGGTGAAGATACAGGCTTCTAGTTATTGAATGAATAAATCAGGGGACTAAAAGGTACAGCATAGGGAATGTAGGCAATGATACTGTAATAGTATTGCATAGTGACAGGCGGGAGGTACACTTGCGGTGACCATAAGCATAACATACAGAGATGTTGAATCACTGTGCTGTATACCTGAAACTAATGTATCATTGTGTGTCAACTATACTCAGGAAAATGTCCTCTAAATACCCTAGAGATCCATATTGCCATATTGCCTAGAATATCTGGATGCTGGTATATTTGAGGACTTCTAAAGAGTAAAAACCTAAATATTTAAAATCAGTAATGTTTCTAGGATGGTAACTTCCAACTACCTTAGAAGTTTTGGACTACTATTCAGTCTGTAAAAAGTTTTAAACAACAGGCCACATACATGGACACTTTTAACACATTAAAATTGACCTTAAACACCAATGACATTTGTTAATCCTTTAATGTATAGGTTCTCCTTCTATCTCTCTTTTTTTCTCTTTACTACAGTTAATTTGTTGATGAACTTGGGTCACTTCTCACACAATATTTTAAAGTCAGACTTTGTTCACAATATCCTCATGGTATTCTTATTATTTGGTTTTATATTTCCTTAAAATTCTAGTTAGATCTAGATATTTGTTCAGATTCCGGTTTGAGATTGGGACAAGAATACTTCATGCATGTTGTTTTGTTATAAAAGTTTATCCTTACTTCATGTAACATGTTTAAATAATTAACTCAGGTATCTGAAAGAAGTTAATGTCCTAGTGATAGTGGAATATCCCTTTACCAATAAAATAGAGACACTTTAAATACTCTTTTATTGACTTGTTAAAATGTGTGCCACAGAGAATCCTATGAATAGGTATATACTTTTCCTTTGTAAGATAATGAAAGGCCTTGATATTTTAAACCAAGTTATTGTGATATGATTATAAGTAGTTGTATTTTTTTTTAAGTTTTATTTATTTATTTTGAGAGCGAGAGAGAGAGAGGCGAGCGAGCCTGAGTAGGGGTGAGGAGGTAGAGAGAGAGGAGATAGAGAGAATCCCATGCTGATAGCACAGAGCCCGATGCGGGGGCTCGATCCCACAAACTGTGAGATCATGACCTGAATAGAAATCAAGAGTTGGAACTTAACCAACTGAGCTACCCAGGCACCCATGATGTAGTTTTTGATAGTAGTTTGGGTGGTAGTACTGGTAAATAGAGGTCAGAGAAGGAAAAGATGTATGGGAATAGATTACAAGTGGTATTTTGATTAAAATACTTAGAATCCCAGCATATTTATTTTATATTTGCTATGTTATTGGAGTATTCCTTTTCAGTTAACAGTATTAGTTACATTTCTACAATGTTCCAGAGACCAGTTCTGGGTATAGGATATACCAGTGAACAGAATGATAAAAACCCCTAACCTCATTGAGGTTATATATGTATATATATCCTAAATTCAATCAGCAGGTTCTTCTAAATACCCTTCATTCATGGCTATGACTCTATTTATGATGTTATGAAAAATACTCATGTCTTAATTTATGCTTTTATTTTATTCTTCTCAACCCTAACAGAGATACCAAGATGTGTATGCGGAAAGAAAGTAGACCAATGGGGCAGAGATCCTTTTTAGACCCTTTGGTAAGAGAGAAGCTCTTAGTAACTGGAAATTTTGCTTCCATAGTATTGGTCCCTCAAGTAGAGGATTTACTAATTTTCAGTAATTATTCAAGTTTTCAAAATGCATTAGTCTGGACAAAACTTTAGCGTACTGTTATATTCTAAAACATTCTCAATCTACAAATTTTTGCTAATGCCCTTATGAATGAAATGCAGTAGAATCTACCAGAGGGTGCAGATGATAGATATATTGAAATTGAACATGTTATGGACTTTCTTGTTTGGTGAATAATTTATATTTCAATTTTTAACTAAATTTTAATGGCTTGGAACCATCTTGCATGAGGCTTCATGACATATTGATTTAATATATTTAACTTTCACCTTTAGAGGTTTGGGTTAATCTGGCTTTGACCTCAACTGAATGAATTTAATGGCTTCAATTTAGCCCATTTGTCCACATCACTGGACTACAAATTTCTGGTAATAACACAGACTTGGAAGCCTTTGCTTAGGAGAACCCTGGGATCTGTACAGGGATGCTAAACAGCAGGCTAATATTTGGCCTAGTCACTTGGCTGCCAACAGTACCATTAATTTCTTATTTTCATAAACATAATTTTCCACAAAATTTACTACGAAAAAGATAAAATACGCTTCAGCGAAAAAGACTACTCATAAATTCTAACGAAAGGAAGATTAGGGGTATCCTGTCTGTATAGAGTAAGAAGATTCCAATCTTACAAATAATTCTGACATCAACTGAGTCTAGGATAAATGTCCATGTAACTGAGATACCTGGGTTTTGTTTACATTATCTGGATAATTTCTTCAGTTCTTCTCTTGAGAAACAATTACCTTCATGGCCAGCTGATCTTAAGTATACTTTCACACAGCATTTCATAACCACAGAGGTACTTAAACTTGTGTTAGAGCCTTCTTTCCTGCATGGCATCTCACAGTGTCGACAGTACAGTGAAAACGAGTGAGTACAAAGAATACACATCTCATCTACAGAATATCCCTCCATATTAAAAGGCAAAATCTGGCTTTTATTTTGGTATGCTTATGCAATGTTTATAAAATCTGGCCTTTATACGACAAAAGTTTCTTGTTTATCGCTAACTTTTGTGTTTGTTTTTGGAGAAAGGAAAATTCTCTAGAAGGTAACAAAAGTGGAGATTCTATGCAGGCTTGTAACAGTACACTGCAAAAAAGAATCACACTGAATAACAATTCAGTATATCTTAATTTGGCCTTTTTCATAACCATTTTTTCTCTTTAGAGTAAACGAAGTATTCACTTAAGATTTTTTTTTGGTGCCTAGACTGTGTGTTCTAGAGACATTTTATAACTAATGAGCTGACTATACTTAAAATAACCATGTTATATAAACAGCTTGCTCCAGAATCTTAAAAAAACATTGTCTGAGTGTTAATAACAGATTTTGAATACAAAGTTATGTGATGTTTAAAGAATAACTTAAATAAAATTTAAGATTTATAATACATACTCTTTTCCTCATCTTTCTTTATCAATTCTCCACTTAGAGGAAAATGGACAAGATATTTCACAGCATCTCATACTTGGTCTTATCATATAACATGGAAACAGCACATATAAAAGGGTTTTGGATGTAGATTTAGACTGTCATCCTATAGAATCTATACAAACTGTAGAAGCAGTTACTCTGTGTGTATGTGTTCATGTGCATGTATCTAGTTACTGTAAAGGAATCAAATAAGACTCTTAGTCTAGTATAATTCTTTCACCTGTCCTCTTTATGAATATCAATGTGGTAATAAACAACAAAATCAGATTAATCATAGGTATTTAATTCTATTATTTCTACTATCAATCATTATCTTCTACAATAATTACAATCTTGCTTTTAAACAACTGAATCAACTACTTGGATTCTGAAAATCTTAGAACTATCATAGTCATTAACAAATAGTCCATTAACTCAATAATTCTGAGAAAGTGCTAGAAATAGTTAAGTATAATAATTTTTTTTCTTATCATCTTTAAATTAGGTAACAGAAAGTAGTCACCACCAAAAATTTTGTTGTAAAACTGTATTCATCCCAGCAATAATAAGGATTTTCTTGTGGATGTTAAGCTCATCAACAACTCTAAAAGTATACTTTTCTGTTTTCTGAGCATCACCTATTAAAATGTACCATAGTAGATACCTTGTGCCCTACAGGTGGCAGGCATTGCCAGCAGACATTGTGTTTCAGGGTAAGAGTGGCATAAGTAGCAGTTGAGTGACATTTGATGCACAGAGACCTATGAGAAAGCTCAAATTTATCTGTAGCCTTTTACCACAACAACGGAGCAAATACATCAAGAGGTTGATGAAATTTAGTATTTTCTAAAGCAAACAAATTGATCAAATATCCATAGGGGTGCCTGGGTGGCTCAGTCGGTTAGGTGTCCCACATTGGCTAGGCTAGGCGTCCTAGCTTGATTTCAGCTAGGGTCATGATCTTGCGGTTCACGAATTCAAGCCCCACATTGAGCTCTACGCTGACAGCACGCTTGGAATTCTCTGTCCCCTCTCTCTGCCCCTCCTCCACTCGTGATCCTGTGCACATGCACGCTTTCTCTCTCTCTCTCAAAAATAAACTTTACAAAACAAAATCCATAAGTACATGCTGTCTATACTAAAGCATATTTGTGGGCATGGGAGGTAAACTATAGCTTGTGCATGCCCAAACATTCTCTATATTTGCGAGTCTTCACGAGGTTTTCCATTTGAGTTACTATAATAGATTCCTTGTGCCAAACATTTCTTCAGAAGAAGGAAAGGATGAAGGGCAAAAAAAAAAAAAAAAAAAGAGAGAGACGGTAGCTAAGCAGTTATTTAAAAAGTAAACAGATAAACATTTTTTGCACAACCACTGAATGTGCCAGCAAGCATTAATCCATATTTAATGGATAATATAATTGATCTAAATAATTTAAATAAGGTATGCAAGCAATTTTTATTTTCTTAGACAAAAAAATAAGCAAATATTTGAAATAAATAGCTTTCCTTTCCTACAGTAAGAATCCTGCTGCACATCCAGAATGTGTTTTTATAATGAACTTTTTATATGCCCTAAATATATAAACTAGAAATGCCTCCTAAAATCAGGAACTCATCTCCAATATATCCAATCATAAAGACATTTTAATGAAGTTTTTTTTTTTCATTTCCCACAAAGATGAAACACAGTGTGTAAGAATCAGTCTCCAGTGTTGCAAATAGTAACTGCACTTAATTCACATACAAAAACAGTAATTTCAGGAAATTTATTCTATGAATAAAAGATAGGAAACATAAATATCTATGAGTGGAAAAACACAAAAAGTTCAAACTTCTTCATTATTATCCTAATATTCTAAAGGTAGACTTATGAAAGTCACTTCAAACTACATAATGGATAAGACACAGAAATGAATAAGAAAACAGTGATCTTTTAGAAACATGGGATTTATTCTTCATTGGCAAATGAGACTACATTTAAGAATTTACAGGTCTCCAAAATTCACATATTAAGTTTTAAATTTGTAGAAATCCTTAAAAATACTCTTGTATAGTGAACATTCAAAGAAAATATTTTACTACGGTCAATATCTATGTATGTGTATATGTCAGAATTCAAAATCTCTAATAATATTTAGAGGTCAAGAGATTCTGTCAATTCAGTTCAAAGGTAACCCAAGGCATAGATAACCAAGGCATAGATAAATCAATACTTAAGAACAAATATTGTAGTTTTCACCTACTATGTGATCAATAAATATCTGTCACATAAATATTCCCAGATTAAATAAGATTTATCTATAATATATACTGAATATTCCAACACTGGACTTACATGAAAGGACAACTTAATTAGCCTTAATTATCAAGGACAGCCAGATCTGCTTGGCATTTGGACATTTGCCCAGTGGTCTGCTGTACTCAGGTGCATAACCCCAGTTGAGGGATCATGTCATGGTACCATCTGTTTCTGATTCTGCCCAGATTTTTCTGCCCCTTGCGCTCTACTTGCTCAAATATTGCTGCTTGGTTTATGGATGTAGGGTCATCTTAGACAAAACTGTGAAGTGGATGATGTCCCTCATTGGCAGTCTCACATTTATCCTTTAACCTCCTGCAACCTCCTAGAAGTCCTATGACCTGTTCCCCAGGTACTCATATGCTGTCCAAAGTCTTACACCATAGCATACCGTCTAAAGCTTGCCACTGGTCTCAACTCCTCAACCTCAAAATTATTCCTTCAGGGCTATCTCAGTCAGCATTTTTAGTTGCTAGCAATAGACACCAAACATGCTTATTCTAAGGAAAAGAATACTGAAAGGGAGGATTCTGAAAGTTAAAAAAAAAAATTCAGGAGGAATTGGAAAGAGGAGTTGAGTTCTGGATTGAATCAAAAGGCAACAGGGTGGCCAAAGGATCTAGGCAGCAAGCTCAGAGATTGTTGTAAATAGGTCAAAGTTCATTTCAACATAAACACTTTAGACAGCTTATCTGAGATATAAATATCAAGGAGTCTTAACAAAAAGATCCAGAAAGTTACCAAAACCCTTCCCTCCAGCTACTTTTGTTCACAAATACTACTTGTTTATTTTAAGATACAGGTGATGATAGCTATTACATAGTTACAGAAATTGGAAATTTATAATAAGAGAATTATCTATAAAAACCTCTGTGAAAGTGTTTCTCTGAGTCTGATTTGAGATAAGATCAAGCCTGAGTCCATGGTAAATCCAGGTATCATGTGGCCAATATAATTTCCAAAGAGTCTTCAAGTCATTCTTGACCACATAATCCACATGATTCAAGTTTTCACGGCCAATAACTGACAGGAGAGAAAGACTTCAAGTATCAGTGGTGAATGATTTTTTTGTTTTGTTTTTAGGACAAGAGGAATAAAAAGTGATAGCAATAGAGAATTTATAGTACAAGAATATATGACAAAAAAATCAAGGAAGAAAAAAGTGGAACCCTCTTTGGTAGGAACTGTCATGACTATTGTTGAGAATGCAAACTGGTATAGCCACTGTGGAAAACAGTATGGAGGTTTCTCAAAAAAAAATAACAATAGAACTACCCTATGATCTAGCAACTGCACTACTGGATTCCACAAAGCACAACAATATCTATATCATAGGATTCACAAAAGAAGAAAGGTAGGAAAAAGGGGGAAGAAGTTTTATTTAAACAAATTACAGCTGAGAACTTCCCTAATCTGGGAAAGGAAACAGACATTCAAGTCTAAGAGTCACAGAGAACTCCCCTCAAAATCAACAAAAGAAGGTCAACACCAAGACATATCAGAGTAAAATTTGCAAAATACAAAGACAAAGAGAGAATTCTGAAAGCAGGTAGAGGCAAAGGTCCTTAACCTACAAGGGTAGACACATAAGAGTAGCAGCAGACCTGTCCAAAGAAACCTGGCAGGATAGAAGGGATTGGCATGATATATTGAACACGCAAAATGAGAAAAATATGCAGCCAAGAACACTATATCTAACAAGGCTGTCATTCAGAATAAAAGAATAGCTAAAGGATTTCTAAGAGAAGCAAAAACTAAAGGAGTTAGTGAACAGTAAACTAGTGCTGCAGGAATTATTAAAGGGGATCATTTGAGTGGGAGAGAACAAGAGCAACAAAAACTAAAAAGGAACAGTCAATGTACAGTAACAGCGACCCCACAGGTAATACTATGGTGTTAAATTCATATCTATCAATAATAACTCTGAATGTAAGTGGACTAAATTCTCCAATCTAAAGGCATAGGGCATCAGAAAGGATTTAAAAAACAAAACAACAAAAAAAAAACAAGACCCATCATTATGCTTATTATAAGAGAGTCATTTTAGACCCAAAGACACCTCCAGATTGAAAGTGAGGAGGTAGAGAACAATTTATCATGTTAACGAACATCAAAAGAAAGCTGGAGTAGGTATACTTAGAGCAGATAAACTAGATTTTAAATGAAACACTGTAATAAGAGATGAAGAAGGGCATATATCATAATAAAGGGATCTATACAACAAGAAGATCTAATAACAGTAAATATTTATGTCCATAACTTGCAAGCATCCAAACATATGAATCAGTTAATAATAAACGTAGGGGTGCCTGGATGGCTCAGTTGTTTGGGTGTCTGATTATTATTTCACTCAGATCATGATACTAAGATCATGGGATCGAGCCCCATGTTGGGCTCTGTGCTCAGCACAGAGCCTGATTGATACTCTTTCTCTCTCTCCTCCTGTCCTTTTCCTTAGCTCGTGCTCTGTTTCTCACTTACAAAAAATTTTAAAAAAACATAACAAACTTAAAGAAACTCATTAATAGTAATACAATAATAGTAGGGGACTTTAACATCCCACTTACAACAATGGACAGGTCATCTAAGCGAAGATCAACAAGGAAATGATGACTTTGAATGACACAGTGAACCAGAAGGACTTAACAGATATAGTCAGAACATTTCATCTTAAAGCAGTAGAACACACATTCTTCTCGAGTGCGCATGGAACATTCTTTAGAATAGATCACATACTGGGTCACAAATCAGGCCTTAATCAGCACAAAAGGATTGAGATCATACCATGCATATTTTCAGACCACAACACTATAAAACGAAGTCAACCATAAAAAAATTTGGAAAGACCACAAATACTTGGAGATTAAAGTACATTCTACTAAAAAATGATAGGGTTAACCAGGAAATTAAAGAATAAATTTAAAAAAAAATACATAGAAACAAATGAAAAGGAAAGTGCAACTCTCTAAAACCTTTGGGATTCAGTAAAGGTGTACTTTCCTCTAAGTGGGAAGTATATTGCAATACAGGTCTTCCTCAAGAAGCAAGAAAAATCTCAAATAAACAACCTAACCTTACATCTAATGGATCTGACAAAAGAACAGCAAATAAAGCCCGAAACCAGCAGAAGAAGGGAAAGTAATAAAGATTAGAGCAGAAATCTATGATATAGAAACAAAACAAAACAAAACAAAACAACAAACAAACAAAACTAAACAAACTAAACTAAACTAAACTAAACTAAACTAAACCCTCTGTAGAATAGAACAAAAGGCACTGGCTTGCACAAGGAATTAACAAATTAATAAACACCTCACCAGACTTCTCAAAAAGAAAAAGTAAATGGCCCAAATGAATAAAATCATCAAAGAAGAAAGATCATGACACCTGAGAAATACAAACAATAACAAGAGAATATTATGAGCAATTATATGCCACCAAATTGGGCAATCTGGAAGAAATGGATAAATTCCTAGAAACATGTAAACTACTAAAACTGAAGCAGGAAGAAATAGAAAATTTAAATAAACCCCTAACCAGCAAAGAAATTGAATCAGTAACCAAAAATCTTTCAACAAACAAGAGTCCAGGGCTGGATGGCATCCCAGGGGAATTCTACCAAACATTTAAAGAAGACTTAACACCTATTCTTCTGAAACTGTCCCCCACATAAAAAAATACAATAAAATAAGTGGAAGGAAAACTTCCAAATTCACTGTATGAGACCGGAATTTCCTTAATTTCAAAACAAAGACCCCACTAAAAAGGAGAATTACAGACCAATATTCCTGATGAACATAAATGCAAAAATTCTCAACAAGATACTAGCAAATCAAATCCAACAGTACATTAAAAGAATTATTTGCCATGATCAAGTGGGATTTATTCCTGGCGTGTAGGGCTGGTTCAATATTCATAAATCAATCAACATGATACACCACATTAATAAAGAAAGAAAAAGCATCACATGATCTATATATGCAGAAAGAGCATTTGACAAAATACAGCATCTTTTTTTTTTTTTTTTTTGATAAAAACCCTCAAGAAAGTAGGGATAGAGGGAACATATCTCAACATCATAAAGGCCATATACAAAAGACCCACAGCTTACATCATCCTCAATGGGGGAAAACTGAGAGCTTTCCCCCTAAGGTCAGGAGCATGACAGGGATGTCCACACTCACCACTGTGTAGTACTGGAAGTCCTAACCTCAGCTATCAGACCACCAAAAGAAATAAAAGAATCCAAATTAACAAGGAAGAAGTCAAACTTTTGCTCTTTGCAGATGACATAATTCTCTGCGTGGAAAATCCAAAAGATTCCACCCAAACACTGCTAGAACTGATACATGAATTCAGCAGTATAAAATCGATGTACAGAAGTTTGTTGTATTTCTATACACCAGTAATGAAGCAGCAGAAAGAGAAATAAAAAAAAAATCCATCCCATTTACAATTATGCCCAAAACCATAAGATATTTAGGAATAAACCTAACCAAAGAGGTAAAAGATCTGTACTCTGAAAACCATAGAACACTGATGAAAGACACTGAATAAGACACAAAGAAATGGAAAAATTCCACGCTCATGGATTGGAAGAATAAATATCGTTAAAATGTCAATAATACGCAAAGGAATTCAATCCCTATCAAATAATGCCATCATTTTCACAGAGCTAGAATAGACAATTCTAAAATTTGTATGGAATCATAAAAGATCCTGAGTAGCCAAGGTAATGTTGGAAAAGAAAACCAAACCAGGAGGCATCACAATTCTGGACTTCAACCTGTATTACAAAGCTGTAATCATCAAGACAGTAAGGTACTAGCACAAAAATAGACACATAGGTTAATGGAACAGAATAGAGAACCCAGAAATGAGCCTACAACTCTATGGTCAGCTAATCTTTGATAAAGCAGGAAAAAAATATCAATGGGAAAAAGACAGTCTCTTCCACAAATAGTGTTTGGAAAACTGGACAGCGACATGCAGAAGAATGATATGGGACCACTTTCTTACACCATGCACAAAAATAAATTATAAATGGATGAATGACCTAAATGGGAGACAGGAAACCATAAAATCTTAGAAAAACACAGGGAGCAACCTCTTAGACTTGGCTGCAGCAACTTCTTACTAAACATGCCACCAGAGACAAGGGAAACAAAAGCAAGAATGAACTATCGGGACTTCATCAATATCAAAAGCTTCTGCTCGGTGAAGGAAACAATCAACAATATTAAATGGCAACTTGTGGAATGGGAGAAGATATTTGCAAATGACATATTGGATAAAGGGCTAGTATACAAAATCTATAAAGAATTTATCAAATTTAACACCCAAAAAACAAACAACCCAGGTAAGAAATGGGCATTTCTCCAAAGACATACAAATGACTAACAGACACATGAAAAAAATACTCAACATCATTCATCACCAGGGAAATATAGATCAAAACGACTGTGAGATACACCTCACACCTGTCAGAATGGCTAAAATTAAGAACTCAAGAAACAACAGATACTGGCAAGGATGTGGAGAAAGGGGAACCCTCTTACACTGTTGGTGGGAATATAAACTTGTACAGATACTCTGGAAAACCATATGAAGGGTCCTCAGAAAGTTAAAAATAGCACTACCCTACAACCCAGCAGCTGCACTGGGTCTTTATCCCAAAAAAATACAAAAATACTGATTCGAAGGGGCACATACACTCCACTGTTTATAGCAGCACTATCAACAATAACCAAATGATGCAAAGATCTCAAATGTCCATTGACTGATGAGTGGATAAAGAAGTGGTGGTATATATACACAAGGAATATTACTCAGTGATCAAAAAGAATGAGATTTTGCCAGCTGCAATGACATGGATGGAAGTAGAGGGTATTATGCTAAGTGATATAGTCAGAGAAGGGCAAATACCATGTAATTTCATTCATATGTGTAACTCAAGAAACAAAACAAATGAACAAAGGGGAAAACAGGCAAACCAAAAAGGAGACTCTTAACTACAGAGAACGAACAGATGGTTACTTGAGAGGATGTTGGGGGGATGGGTGAAATAGGTGGTGGGAATTAAAGAGTAGACTTATCATGATGAGCACTGATCAGTGTATAGAACCACTGAATTACTATATTGTACACCTGAACTAATATAGCACTGTATGTTAATACACTGGAATGAAAGGGAAAATCTTAATAAGAAAAATAAAAGGAAAAAGTGGTCAGCTGCCCTAATAACCATGAAACTTTAGATTAGAGCACAATGAGTTTCCATTTAAACAACAGAGTTTGTATAGGTTTGAAAAACAAAATTGCTCAGAGCTAACAGAATATGGAGAATGAGGCACTCCTGTGCAAGAATAAGTAGATGTACAAATGGCACAAGATTGCTGAGGATTATCAAACAACTTTCATCAGCATTTTTAAATGTAAAACTAATGAACCCAACAACTTAGAAGTCTAGGTATTTATCAGAAAATTATCATGGATGTGAACAAATATGTACTCACAAGTTTACCATTGCAGCATCTTGTATGAAAAGGTAAAATTTAAAACACTTTAGGTATCCAATGATTGGAACACTATGTAGTTGTCAAAAGTGATAGTACAGTTCAGGGGAAATGTTCAGAATGCATTAAAGGAAAAAAAAGCTGGTTATAAAAGTAGTAGTATATAATTTATGAAATAAACATATTACATGCATTGTATTAGTTGTTTACAGCTGCAGGAATAAGGTACCACAAAATGGATAGCTTAAACAACAGAAATTTATTTTGTCACAGTTCTGGAGATTAGAATTGCAAGATCAAGGTGCCGGCTGAATTGGTTCCTTCTGAGACACATGAGGGAAGTATCTGTCTCTCCAGGCCTGTTTCCTTGGCTTGTAAGATGGCCATCTTTTCTCTGTGTCTTCACTCTATATATTTCTGTGTCCAAATTCCCTCTTCTTATAAAGATACTAGTCATGTTGGAAAAGCACCCACCCTAATGACCTAATTTTAACATAATGACCTCTGCAACAACCCTATCTCCACATACATTCTGTGGTACTTGGGACTATGACTTCAACATGAATGGAGGGGAGGGACATAATTCAGCCAATAATACGAATATCCATATTTCAATGTGTTTTTAAAGATATCAGAATAGCATATGTGTATAAATATGTATAAGTGGAGTGGCATATGTGTGCATGTCGTGTGTATATATATATATATACACATAGATATACATAGGAGAAATAAAATACAGAGTTTTATATAAATATAGATAGGATATTATTAAATCAATATCAAATTTACTATAAGTATCATAATATATATGATATATATTATACTTTATATATTTTTTATATTTTATTATATATATATATATATATAAAGAGCAGGAATGCACATACAATCATTTCTGCTGAAACACTATATGTGTCTCTGAAAAACATTCTAAAACCTACACACTAAAATAATGGGATTTATGACAAATTAGTGATAGGAGCAATATGCTTAAATCCTATGAAATTGTGTAACCAGAGCACTAATGAAAACAATACTAACCCTCAAAATTCTTTAGTAGTTAAGTTTCTGTAGGCATTTTACTTAGATGTCACAGTAAGAAGATCCTTTGTGGTCTTAAAACTAGGGGTCTTGCTTCCTCCTTTGAAATAAAAACTCTGAAGGATATTTCCTTTTATTCTTTAACACAAGGATGCATCTTTATAATTTCTTTATTAGCACTTTCAGCTTCTCCAGGCATCTTAACACATTTGAAGGTGTAGTATTTTTTAAGCCTCTAAACCAGTCACTACTTCTACGAATGGAAGGCAGTTCCATTTTATTTTCAGCTCTTTTTAGAAGTTCTCTCTGTATTGTTAAACCTCTGCTGGCAAAAGTTTGCCTATGATCTCTTCAAAACATTAATAGGGTGTTGGGAAATGTGGAGGCATGAACCAACAGGGCTTGGTCATTACACGATCACATCACTTCCTTTTTAAATAGACCAACTTTGGAATCAGTTTGCATTTTTAAAAATGGCGTACAGCACAAAGGACATTAATTCAAGATATTAACAGTGTTTGTGGTAGACACCTATGGGGTTTTCTTCCTCCAACCACAGGGTTACTGTCAGCATCTGCAAGTTCACACAATGTGACACTGATTTGAACACAGTGTTCCAAATGTGTGCATTTGAAATCTCAGACTCTCCCCATTCCTTGGCATTGTTGGATTTGATGACCTCATTCTTTTTCCTGTGGCTGAAACTAAAATATAAACCGTTTCCAGCCATATGAATCAGAGAAGCAGAGGTCGTCCAGTTATAGGAGGAAACACAGGCTGAGGCCATGTGTAGAAATGAGGATAAAAGACAGAGAGACCTGATTGTATTTGAGTGTCTGGTTTCAAATACTCCAAAGATCCTCCAGTTTCTGATTTTGTTTCTGTAAAACACTATACTATCTTTAAATAGATTCTTTTTTTTCCCCTGTGGTTATGCTGATTCAGATCAGATTTCTATCATTTACAACCAAAATAGTCCTAACCGATATATGATTACAGCTGAGTAGTGAGCTGATGTGTGACTCTGATCTCCTCATTATATCCTTCTTTATTTTCAAAAATTCTATGATAAACCTCTTTCCTTTTGTGAACAGACAAAATTATAAGTATTTGTAAAGTAAGCAGCGAAAGAAAAGTGCTCTATATTGATTATTTTATAATTTGGGCATCTTTCAATAATGCAAAATGTGGTTGAAATTTAGACATTTACTACACTGTTTTTTTTTAATCTTTACATTTGCAATGACCACATTACCACTCTCTGTGACATTCACTGTCCCCCACAAGTTTCCCTGAACGCAGATGTGTTTGGCTATCTCTGACTAAAGAAAGCTATAAAATACAATTGCATCTCTCATGCCTTTCTTACCTCCTTTCAGGAAGAGAAGTTATGGGATGTTTCCAGGGCAGTAGGATTCTCCCTATTCCTCCACCCCCTTATCTAAACACCCCCTCCCCTTTTTCTCTTAACTGCATGTTCTATGTGTCTGGTTCCTCCAAAGGAAACAGAATTTCTTTAAGAAATGTATTCGTTTGCATGAACTGCAATTAATTTGCCAAGAGTAAAAAAAAAAAAAAAATCTCTTTAGAAGATACTCATCCCCAGTATATAAGCTATTGATATTTGAAAACGTTTTATACCAATAAATGGAATATGGTAACCAAAAAAAGGACATGAGTATTTCAAAGAAAAGTTAATATTTTGTACAAAAGAGGGACAAAGTTTCTCAGTGTCTACAAAGACATAATATGCCTTTAATTAAGCTTCATGATTAAGGCTAAAGTAAGGTGAATGTTAACTTTAATCTTAGGTAAAATTCCTCTCATACTCTGATCAAGTGTAGATTTAATGACATTTCTGTCATCTTAACATCAATCTCCAAATTCAAACACAGGATCTAACACAATAATCAACACTTTAAACTGAAGATTAGATTTTATACCTTAAACATGTTTGTCACATCAACCTTTACATATATTTATATATTTATGATATTTTGCCTGCTAGCCTATAAATTATTTAAGGCAAAAGCTGGATCATCTATCTCCATTTATATATGGTTCAATATCCTGATGGTTTATGTCTTAAAAAAATGATGTTATTATCTGTGGAATCAAGGATATTTGAAGTATAATCTGGAAGGAATCTGTTATTCCAATACATACATATCACATATGCATATGTACATATACATATACATATCACTAATATAATACACACAATCACTAAGTATCCTGGCTATTCTCTACTGTTCTATTCTTTATCTCCCCTGCCTCATTCTCCTTCATCCACACACTGGCTCAGCTAAAAAAAAATCACCTGTGGAAGTAAATATATTGCACCGCAAATTTGAATGATTCTTTTCTGGAGAATAATTTGCATAGGAATTCTGACTGTGACTTGTTTAGATCATCAGTAAGCATTTGGTTTAGCAAATATTGCCTCATAAAAGATAATGCTTTGGGCAAGAGACACAAGCAAAAAGAAAAGACAAGAAGAAAATGAAAAACATTTGAGAAAAAGTTTTGCTCATTTACTAACTTAACACACCAGTCCAGCCATTCCCTCTACTGCCCATATTGTTCTTTAGGCAATCTTTTTAGCCTCTATACGGAGCACGGTACATATCACAAAGTAATGACAAGTGCTGCAAACAAATATTTTACAGAGACAGTTGCTAATCATTTCTTAATACCAATAATGACATGCACTGATTTGTTTTTTTGCTGAAATACGAGTTTTGTGTAGCATGAACATATTCTTACCGATAAGCAAGCCTAGAGATGTACACAAATTAAAAAGAAATAATTAAGTGCATTCTGTTAATAAAGTGTTTTAGCTAAATCTATTTGTAGAATGTGAATTTTATTTAATAAGATACTAAAATGTTTTTATTATTGTTAATAACATGTAACTACAAAGTACAGAAGTGCAGCATCTATAACAATTGAGATACACAAATTAGTAATTGATCAAGTAGATCAATTGCTTTGTGCTGAAGACTGACATTTAGATGACTTAAAGTACGACTGTTAATTAAGCTGGCCAAATGCAGAAGGATGGAGTCAATTGCATTCATCTTAAAGGAGGCTGAAAAACTGATGATACAGTAATAAACACTTTTGAATTTAAAGCTTTAGAAAGTCAGAATATGTTAGAAGAATCTTCTCTTTTATTTGAAAGAATGATATGTTCCTTGTATATAAAGCAACAATCTTAATCCTCTTCTAGCTGTTGTGAACTTAGCTGAATTTTCAGGTTTCCTCTGTGTGCCAAATCAAATGCAAGGGCAGAAATAATATTGTTCAAAGTTTTGCCCAGTTTTACTAAATTTAGGGGACAGAAACATAAGTATTATCTATTTTATTCTTCTAAAGAATAAAAGGGATTAGGACACTCCTTTTCAAGCAAAATTCAACTTGTAGCAGCATTACACTCAGTTTCAATACAATCCTGCTGATCCGATTAAGAAGTGAAGTTACACAGGTGCATTATGTAGTTCACTTTGAAAGGAAAAAGCAACAGAGTTGATCAAAACATTTCTCCCCATGGCTGCATTGTCAGACAGGACCACTTTTAGGATACTAACAGAAAATGTGATAAGAATTGCTATTTCCCAGAATTGTTAAATGAGTATCTAATAATGGGTATCAGATGTTCTTTCCATTTTCTTCCTAGTCTAACTCTGTAAGATTCAATAAAAGAATCAGTAATTTTGACTACAAACATATCTGGCTTCCTGCTACCACCTACCTAAGTTAATTCTGTTCGCATTTCATATATGTGTATTAAAGCACTGAGTGTTCTCTTCCCAATGGTGCATTATGCAAAAGATTTAAAAGTATGATTTAAATAATATCTTCATTATACCGTAAAATAACTCCAATACTCTTTGAGTTGTCGATGAATAAAGATATCTTTCCAATGAACAGAAAGTCAGATCGTATTAGCATAGTTTGCCAAAGAAATGTTAATCATATATATTTATTCAACTATTACTTGAGTACCTACTATGTGTCAGCTCATGTCCTGGATGATTGAAATATAGCAATAAACAAAATAAGAAAAAAAATTGCCTACCCTCATTGCAGTCATATTCTAGAAGTAGTCGAAAAGCAATAACCAAATACATAAGTGAAACATAAGTGTGTGTGTGGAGGGGGGTGGTAATTGGTTTTGTGAATAAAACAGCAGAGCACAAAAGAGTAAAGAGTATAGGATGAAAGAGTGTAATTTTTAAATACAATTATAAGAAAAGTCTGTTTTTAAGTGGTATTTGATTAAAGACCTGAAAGAATTGAGGGAGATATGCAAGCTGCTGTCTGTGGGAAGAGTATTCCAGGCACAGAAGGCAGCAAGTGCAAAGTACACACAACCATGGCTACATTTCAGAAACAACAGTAGATACAAGTGCAGCAAATGGGTGAGGAGATGAGTGACAGTGAATGAGTTCAGAGAGGTAACAGAGAAACACACTGTGTAGCACCTGGTAGATCACTGTATTTTAGCGAGATGGAAAGTACTGAGAAGGGACGTGTTGAATGGAAATCAGGACGTGTTGAATGGACATCTGGTTAGGGATGCTTTAAGTTGATTTGCCTGTAGACATTTATACGGTAACATTGAATATTCAGTTGCCTAGGCAAGACTAGAGATCACAGGGAGGGCCTAAGTGTATCAATTATCAATTGGCAGGTGCATTTAATGCCATGAGAATACATGAAATCACAAAAAGAATGAATGTAGGGAAAAAAGTGGATGCTTTAGAGGACTTAGAGTTGGGGCACTACAATATTTAGTGGCTGAGAAGATGAGAAATCTGGGGGTAAAAATTAAAAGAGTTGGTCTATGAAGAAGGAAGAAAGTCACATTGTTATGATTGTTCATATATATATATATATACACACACACTATACCTTATATATGTTATTAATATGTAACTTTTAGTCACTAAATTAGTATAGTTATTTATCCTATATCAAATATAGTATTTCTATTACATATGTCATGTATTATATAATAAATTTATAATATATATATATATATATATAATAAAATATTTTATACTGGACATTGTATATAAAAGACACATGAAAACCAATCCTAAAGTTGTTGTTATTTCCCCCCTTTGAGAAGGCAGATAAGGAAGGGCTGTCATCTCAATTCAATCAGGCATCGATCTGGATCAGCACTGGTTGCTGTTTTAGTTAGATTTAGCCACCTCTCTTTTCCAATGTCTCCATGACAAGATGTATTGTGTATTTGCTTCAGGTTATCCCCTAGTGGGACTTTGTCTCCTAAGTGCCATCAGGGTAAAAGCACTCAGCTTGGCTGTCCAGCCCAACCTCCAGCCCTCGACATCATCACCTAAGCCCTTAGAAATGTCCTACAGGAAAACAGTCATGAGCTTGGAGGGGTCTCTCTAGATCCAATCCAGCATATCAGCCCCTATGGTTATCACGAGTTTTGATACTTCTCTTCCCCCGCCTGATTAATCTACCTAAATTAATCTACCTTAACATCCCTAGATTAAGTTTAACTCTCACCCTGTAAATAGAAAAGGTCTGACAGTCTTAAACATACCCAAGAAGGGTTCTTTCCTCTGTTATTTTAGTTCATCTTATCTTCTTCACCTCTGATGTTTTAAATGTTAATTCAGCTTTTGTTTTCCCTAGTTGTCGCTGTGAAAGTGATTTGCTCTTGCTAGCTACTCAACCGTACTTGGAAGTAGAAGACTAATTAGTCATTATCTTTATTCACACTTTGATAGTACAGGTTTCCCCCACTATCCAAAAGTACAGCACTCCGGTGAAAACTTTCTAAAGCCAAAACGGCATTAAGCAAAGAAGCAATGAACCCACTTCAAAAAAAATCAAAATCCTCTTTGATTGCTTTCATTTAATGAAAACACACAGGTCTGTGATAAAGCAAAGGGATGTAAGGCATAAAGCGAACTTTCAGATAGCTGCCAGAAACCTGTATTTGAGCATTTGAAAAAGGCTAATGAGTGACATGAATTTCAGCATAAGTGGTGGGAAGTAATCTATATAGTACAATCATACATAGGATAGTGTTTTACTAATGAGCAAGGAGATTTGGATGGGAAGAGAGGACTTTAGCAATAGCTAGTGGTGCGATGTGAAGCCAGTTTTATAAGTTCTCCAAGCATCATGCCCTGATTAAAGATTCGATAAGGGCACTCTCTTGGAAACAACCATTCTAGCACATTCTCAAAGCATATAATACTATATAATACTTGCATACACCCCCGGCATGTGAGTGATACATAACCCAAAAACTGATCACAACACTTTCTCTCCCTAGTAGCACTCTCAACTAGGGTAAGAGGCACATTCTAATGGAAATAGCCACATTTGGCTTCCTGGCACCCAGTCTCAGAGAACAGGAACTAAAAGTGCATCAGAGAACTAATCAATTGCCACCACTCAGAATCATATCTGACATCTATGCTACTAACCTGCCAGAGTTCTCATCATTATTTTTAGTTTACCAATGTAACTAGTGAAGTCCTCCTCCATATCAAAAGTTTAGGTCAAGAGTTATACTGAAAGATTCTAAGATCTCTTTGGTGAATAAAATAACTCTTTTTCACCATTTCTAGGATGAAAGACACTATTTCTGCCCAGAGCAACTGCTCCGGTAATGTTGATTTTATGTGTGAATATAGACATTTATAGTTCAAGGTTGGAAACTGTAAGTAGATAGCGCATGCTATTTATGTGCCTTTACAAAATAGATCGGATTATACCTAACAGGTAATAAAACACAATGATTAAGAACTTGGGGTCTGGAAAAAAAATTAAAAAAAAAAAAAAGAACTTTGGGGTCTGGAGCTGGACTGCCAGATTTCAGAGGACTTCTGCTCCTTCCTAGCTGTGCAACACCAACAAGCTAATTATCTATGCCTCTGTTGTCTTTTCCGTGCATTGGAGACCTAATACTGCTTACTTGCACAATGTGTGTTAATATAAAGTCCTTAGAAAATCGTCTGGCACAGAATGAGCCCTAGATAAATATTAACCTTGATTATAACAGCCTTGTTTTTTTTTTCTTCCCCAAATAATTATCATTAACTTCTCTGTTCTCTTCTAGTTGTTATTTTGGTTTTCACAGGGCAGAAAACTTCTCAAAAATATATCCTACACATCAGACTTTTATTTTTAAAATCTTATTATCTTTCCAAAGAAGTAAAATTCTTGAAAATCACTGTTTTTCTTTGTTCAGGAAACAGTATTTTTACTAGACTTATTCAAGTAATGACATTTCAAATATCAACTCTTTTTTTATCCTCCCTCCCCCCTTAAATACATGGTGAAGTACTAGTTGTCCTAGGAGACACCAACAAGGTTGTAAAAAGAATCTACACACCCTAAAATCTATGGGAGATGGGCATATGTAAATTAAGTACTTATTAAGTCTGTAATGTCTATAGACTCACAGGGATACACAGAAAAACCACAAACTTATATAAGGAAAGGCCAGAGAGGGAAAAGGGGAAATTTAGGTATTAAATATATATAATCTCAATTTTATAAACAAAATGAAAATGACACATAAAATTGTAATAGATGATACACCAAATGTATATGGTGTTGTCTTTTCCTGGCAAATTGGAATTCATGTATATTTTTAAATAACTCAAACTCATCATGGCCCTTGTTCCCCTGGAGCTGATAGATGGCATCACATTACTTAAATTCATACATGTAGAAATATCCTCTCCATTTCTTTAAACGATTTTAGTGGTTACAAAGTCATTAGAAATAAACGAAAACCAGGTAAGATGTAAATCAATGTGAGTTCTGCAAAATAACAATATGAGAACAGTTGTAGAATACTTTGTTTCTCCCATATAATTATTTAATGCAATTTTGAATCATATAGAAAGCTTTATTTCAAATATTTCCGCTTTTTTGGGGATTCTGTGATTTAATGAATAATGTCTACTAAAATTAATCTACTGTGAAGGAATTAACATTTTTACCAAGGCATAAAACTAAATTGGGATAATATAGTTTAAAAAATTAACACAGTGTAAAGAATGATCAGCCTTACTGAGGAAGTCACACTATTTGACTGGGGTGTCCAGTTTCAAGATGGATTCACATGGAGTGGTCAGATCAAACAGGGAGATATTACCAGCCAGGTCATTTGGACTAGGATCAACTCCTGAGGGCATAACAGATTGTTGCAGGTAGATTACTCTCCAAATAATCTATCCTTTTTGCTTTACCTCTCTTGTGAACTCTAATTATTTTCAAATTTCAGTGATGGTTATAATGTTTTGTGAATCTTTCCTTCACTGTCCCAGAAGTTAGGTACACCAGTATTTCTTCATGATCTCCTAGCACCCTGACCTTGCCACTATCATCATGTTTTATTATATCTTATGATTACATATTGCAATTTTTAAAACCAGATAAATATTTTACCCTTGTGAACCACTAGAATATGGAGATCATGTTTTATTCATTATATATCAACATAAAGTAGCATAGTTAAAAATACATAGTATCCATTCAATACGTATGTTTGTTGACTTAAATGAAACTTTCCATTTCAATTGTTTTAAATGCATAGTTCATGGTTTGTCTATAAAAATATATTTGTGTAAGAAACAGTCATTGTAGCTTTGTCACATCTCTGAAGGCAGTTTTTCACTCAACTTGGTCCTATTCTTCTTGTTCACCATGTTGTTCTCATTAGAGAACCCCCTCCCTGTTAGCATACCAACATGATAATACTATTTCCTTTTTAACAGTTTTTTCTGGATTTCCCAAATACCTCTCTTTACTGCACCTTTGTCCAAAGTGCCTCTCATAGAGCTAACTAATCACAGATGGCTGCCTCTCACGGGTAAAGCAGTACATAATTCTAGCTATTTGCTGGCACATTAATGATTAATCATACTTTAAAATATCTGTTACAAAAAAGTTTTTTAAACACTTAAGTTTTAAAATACATAGCTGATTTCTAAAAAATTCTTCAAACAGGTAATCTTATTTTTCCTCTATAAAAAGCACCAAATTATGTTGTCATTTTTCCAACATAGTGACATGTCAGCATACGAAAACAAATTTGTTTTCCCCTTAGTATCACTTTCTCACTCATTCCTTCCATCATCCACACCTATCTATAATTCCAGAATTCAGTTCTATAAAAAAAAATCTGAGTTAATTAATGTATATGGTCTCTATCTAGTCTATACATACACTATTATATAGACCCTTTTTTTTTTAATGGAGGAGACTCACATTGACCAAGCATGCAAAGTCTGATTGGTTTTCCCCATATTTAAAATGTATGAACTAACAATGAAATATAATCACAGACCCAGCATGGTTATGTCCCTATGACAAATCTAAAAAATTGAGTAGGAAATAAACAACAATGTGTAATCTTCTAAGTCAGTGTATTTCTCCCTTGTCTCCTATGGGAAGGGATACTACCTTGCCAATATTAGCTTATCTGCCAACATTAACGTACAAACACAAGATTGGATAGTCAACCAGTCTCCCTACCTCATTTCCAAATCTTTGAGGAGATTTAAAGAAGACTTCTTTGCTAATTTTACAGCCCAACCTTCAGAGGAGGTTATTAGTATGTTCTATTTCAATATTATTTTAAGGGGGACAACACATAACGTTTTCCTTATTACCACAGGCAATAAGTACTCAATATAAAATGTGTATTTTTTCACAAAATCGTGATAGAAAAGAGGCAAACAAATAATTTATTACTTACTTGTTCCATTTGCTTTGAAAATATCTCATAAATCTTCATAGTAACCATTTGACACATATTTATTATCTCCCTTTTTTTCAAATGAAGTGGGGCTCAAAAACATTATATAACCTACCCAGATTGCTTGTGGGGCCAGGATGCAAACCTAGGTCTAACTCCATGGTGTACTTTCCATTATAGTGGAGAGCCATAAGCAAAGAATCCTGCTATAACAGCAATCATTTGCAGACTAAAGGACAAGATAACTACAACAAATCGACAACTTACTAAAATCAACAAAAATTAATTTTATATGCCTATAATAATATGCATAATTGTTGCTGTTTTGCTCAGTAATTAAGATGCAAACAGCTAAACATTTAAGTATATGGCTTTAGTTAATATTAAAAAGTCAAAGTATTTCTAAATCAGAACAAAGAAAATCTTAAAACAGGAAGAAGTTCTACAATTGTTTTATGATTTTATTTTATTTTGAGAGAAAGACAGACAGACCACAAGTGGGGGAGGGCAGAGAGAGAGGGAGACACAAAATCCGAAGCAGGCTCCAGGCTCTGAGCTGTCCACACAGAGCCTGACAAGGGGTGCAAACTCATGGACCTTGAGATCATGACCTGAGCCAAAGTCTGACTGATGCTTAACCAACTGAGCCACCCAGGTGGCCCTAAACAGGAAGATGTTCAAAGGTCTTACTTACTTAACTAATCTGAACCCCCTTAATCTTCTATTGAAAATGATCTTCTAATTAAGCGGCATTTATGTAAACCAGATCGCTTAATAGGTAGCATGTGAGTGACCTCAAAATCCTTTGTTTCAGAAAAATAGTTTCCTGTTACAGAAAATACCTCCCCTACATTGCCAAAAATCTAAAAATGAGTGGCACATATCGATCAACAAAATCGATAAATGATCATTTTAGGTGGACATGGCAAAGGAAAAATTATACAGTAGTTAGAGCGGGAATTCATGAAAAACAGAAAATAAAAAAGTCCAAGAAAAATAAAACAAATTAGGCTTTTCTGGCAGACCAAAACACCTTTCTATAATTCCAGAATTCAGTTCTATAAAAAATCTGAATTCATTAATATATATAGTTTCTCTATGCAGTCTATATGTACACTATTATATAGACACTTTTTTTCATTTTCTTTTTTTTAAGTTTATTTATTTATTTTGAGAGAGAAAGCACAAGTAAGGGAAGGGCAGAGAGAGAGAAGAGTGAGAGAGAGAAAGAGAGAGAATCCCAAGCAGGCTCTACATTGTCAGTGAAGAACATGACATAGAGCTTGAACCCAAAAACCATGAGATCAGGACCCGAGATGAAGTAAGACACTTAACCAACTGAGCCACGCAGGCACCCCAAAAACATAAGTGTTCTTAAATTGACAATTAATCAACAAGTTTGGATGGAATTACTTTACATAGACTAATGGTAGGCAAGAAGAGGAACAAAGGTTGGGACCAGAACAAAAGAGACCTTGAAATATGTAAATCCTGTGCATAGTATTTTCCAGAGTCTTGTAAAATGACTGAAAGATGCTCTGTCCCTGGCATAACATATTTTCTACCAGCTACTGAAACCAACACTAATCTAGATGCTGCTGTGAAGGGATTTTGACAGATTCAGTTAAGGCTCAAAACAGTTGACCTTAAGATAGGTAATTATCCTAGATGAGCTTTATTTAATCAGGTGAGCTCTTAGAATAAGATCTTCTAGAAATCATAGATTTGAGCATAAGAGAGATTTGAGTCAAGGGAGATTCTTTGCTGCTGGCTTTGAACCCTAGGGGGCTATCTGACAAGGAATGTGGGTAGCCTTAGGGACTTGGTAACAGCCCACAACTAATATCCAGCAAGGAAAGGGCATCTCAGTACCACACTGCAAAAAAATGAAGTCTGCCATATCCATATGAGCTTAGAAAACTCCCAAGCTCCAGATGAAAACACATCTAGCAACACCATAATTTCAACCTTGTAAGACCTAAAGAAGAAATGTCAATCATGCCATGCCTGAACTCCTGACCCACAAAACTATGAGCTAATAAATAGTGTTTGAGGCTGCCTGTTTATAGTAATTTGCTACGGAGCCCAATATAAAGCCTTCATCTTTCATTTCTCATTTAGTCTCATAAGGTTACCATAGGTATAAATTATATACAAATAACTGTACATATTAATGTGTATAATCCGATGGTATAGACATATGCAGATTTCCATAATAACATCACCACAATCAAGAGAAGGGACATAGCCAACATCTCCCTCCCAAAGTCTCCTTATGTCCCTTTGCTTTTTGCTTTCTTGGTTTTTTTGTTTTTTTTTTTTTTTTTTGTTTTGTTTTGTTTTGTTTTTACATAGAAACACTACTTTTATTAACAAGTTAGGGCCACGATGGACAGCTTCCAGAACAAAAATAAGACAGTCCCAAGACAATGGAGAGTAAAATTGTAGCAGACAAGTTAATACTCTTCACACTTATCCTCTCCCTCAGCACTATCCATCGTCCTCATAATCCTTCTCAAGGGCAGCCATGTCCTCATGGGCCTCAAAAAACTCTCCTTCCTCCATGCCTTCACTCACATACCAGTGAACAAAGGCACACTTGGCCTATATCAGGTCAAACTTGTGGTCTAGGTGAGCCCAGGCCTCACCAAATGGCTGTGGTGTTGCTCAGCATGCATACACCTCACTATACTTTGGCCAGGTCTCCACCTGGTACCACAGTGGGAGGCAGGGAATTAATGCCAACTCTGAAGCCAGTGGGGCACCAGTCCACAAACTGGATGGTATGCTTGGTCTTGAGAGTGGCAGTGGCAGGACTGACATCTATCGGAACCACGTCACCAATGGTACAACAGGCAGCAAGCCATGTATTTACCATGGTGAGGGTCACATTTCACCATGTGATTGGCTGGCTCAAAGCATGCTCTAGTGATCTCTGCTACAGTAAGCTGTTCGTGGTGGGCTTTCTCAGCAGAGAAGTAGGGCCGTATGTGGCCAGAGGGAAGTGGATGTGAGGATAGGGCACCAAGTTGGTCTGGAATTCTGTCAAATCAACATTCAAGGTTCCATCAAATCTGAGGGAAGCAGTGATTAAATACACAATCTGGTTAATAAGGTGGTTAAGGTTAGTGTAGGCTGGGCATTCAATATCAAAGTTTCTATGACAGATGTCATAGACGACCTCATTGTCTACCATGAAGGCACAGAGAGTTCCAGAGTGGTGTGGGTAGTGAGGATGGAATTATAGGGCTCAACTACAGCAGGGGAAACCTGGGGGGCTGTCTTGTTGATGCCCATAAATATTCTGCTGCTCCTTGTGCCGTCAAGAGTTTGCTGACACCCAGACAATAAGGAGCTTTGTGAAGTTGCAAAAAGGCTGTCTCATAACATTGAAAAACCTCCACTAAAAACAGTTACCATTTTTTTCCCCTTCTCCTCCCCCACGGGTTTCTGTTAAGTTTCTCAGGATCCACATAAGAGTGAAAACATATGGTATCTGTCTTTCTCTGTATGGCTTATTTCACTTGGCATAACACTCTCCACTTCCATCCACGTTGCTACAAAGGGCCAGATTTAAAAAAAAAAAAAAAAAAAAAAAAGAGGTTAGAGTGGGAGAGAGCCAAAGCATAAGAGACTCTTAAAAACTGAGAACAAACTGAGGGTGATGGGGGGTGGGAGGGAGGGGAGGGTGGGTGATGGGTATTGAGGAGGGCACCTTTTGGGATGAGCACTGGGTGTTGTATGGAAACCAATTTGACAATGAATTTCATATATTGAAAAAAACAAAAAACAAACAAAAAAAACACAAAAATAAACGCTAAAGTTAAAAAAATTTAAAAAATTTAAAAAAATAAAACAGAGTTGCCTTACTGCATTTAAGAAGGTGGCGATTCGTTTAGGTTAATTCTTAACTCTCTATTTTGTTGTTATTCCTTAGGCTAAAACTCAGGGATGAGTCTATGAAGATAGAACCAAAGCTTAATCTGAGAGACCATATCTCTTTACCAACATTTTCACTGACTCTTCCATTGACTGTGAATAAAATACTGGCATCTGGATTCTCTTCTCTGTCAAAATGAGTCTTTCCCAGAAGGTTGCTTTTTAGGTAAACATAAATCTAGGACGGTGATTCCCAAATAATTTCCATGCTAAGACCCACCTGATTTCTAGTATAAGTATAATTTAGGGTTAAAATACGACCTAGTTTAACCAACAAGAATCATTCAACAGAACACCTTAGGATATCATGATCCAATTGTGCACTGCTGTTATCAAATGTAGGAAGGTTTTCCTTCCGCAAATCATAAAAGACTAGTAGGAGTCACATTAATTTTAAGATGAGAAAACTAGAGCCCAAAAGGCTAAAGGAAACATTTACTTAGGGTATGACTTACTAACAATTTTCTTTACATACAATAAACCAATTAATAAAATGGTGATGTAAAATGTCAAAATCTAATGTTCTATAAATATAACAAGTGAGAACTTAATCAATGTTTAAATAAAGAAGACATTTCCTAACCATGAAAATTAACCAGAATAAGAGAGCTCTGCTTTAATGTTGATAAAAGTGTATCCTTAAGAGAAGGACTCTAAGATATTTTCCAAGGAAGCTATCACACAAATATTACACAAGGAAAATGTTATAACTCTGGGTACACTTTGTTTCCTCTCAATGCATCTGAATTCAAGACCATCACAAAAATTTAGCTTCCACATTTCTAGATTTAATTTTGGAATTTCTCACTTATATTTTTAATCTCAACACTCCCTTATAACAAAATCACTGCCTCACATGTGGAATTTATTAGCCTACATTGGCTATCTAGATTTCTGATTCTCCCATCCTTCTAGTGATGATGTTCAGCACTGTGTTTTCTGATCCATCATTGTAATCTTGCAACAGCCCAAGTCCAGAGCTGAGAAATGGAAGTCTTACACACTTACTGTGCACATCATAAATGCAACTGAACACGGGGCAGGTAGTTTCTGTTAATTCACCATAGCCATAACATACTCCTTGCACAATTTCTAATACATAGTCAGCTTATTGGTGAGTCATTAGTTTTAAGAAACAACTTATTTCCACAAGGATTTCTTGTCCATCTAATATGAAGAAGGTAGTCTGGTGGGTGATGAAGAATCACATAATAAATGGCAGATGATCCTGTGCATTGAGAATCTTACGGTCTCTACAGACTACATTGTGCCTACCTGCTCTGATGGAGTTATACTCCCCTCCCCATATCCAACCATCCTGACCAGAACAAGGACCAAGAACTTCATGAGGGTAGAGCCAGGACTGGCCCAAAAGAAAGTAAGGTAAATTTTGTCTCGTAACCTTCCCAGTCCTCCTCTCCTGGTGTTACCTATCTCTGCTTGATAGCAGTCTGTCTACTCGTATTCTTATCCAATATTTTATAATGCATTAACCTAACCTCTCCTCTTCTTCCTCAAACTGGATCAGGCTCCATTATTACCTTTTAATTCATCCCTACAACCATCAATCTCCCTTTCCAATCGCCTGAGTGTGAGAGATAGTATGTTCGCCGGGACTTACTACAAGCAAGGGTATAAGAAAATGGTAACTTTATTCAACAACATGCTTAACACTCAAAAAGTGTTCCTTGTACAGATGTTTTATACATGTAATATTACTAGAAAAGTAATTTAAAATAAAAGGCTATTCCCTCCACGCACATATATACCCAGAAACATGAAAACGATATGATGTAATCTGTAAGTAGCGTACTGGAATCTCAGCTTAGGCATTTATTATCTGTGTGATAGTAGGCAAACTAATTAAATTTCATGAACTTGAGTCTCCTAATCTCTAAAATGAAGATGGATAATAAAATAAAGATATATTTCATAGCAATGAGATAATAAGTAAAGTTTTAGCGGAATACCTAGAGCATAGCCGACTCTCAGTAAATGCCATTTCCACGTTATTCAGGTAACAATGGCAATCTAATCTACCAAAAACAGGTAAGTATTTACTGTGGTTACTATTATAGTATCTATAAAACATGTTTTAAAAATTTATTTAATAATTGCAATTGTAAATGATAAACTATGTATCTAATTTCCTCATTTAAAAGAATCACACAAGCAAGTCTAGAAAGTAGTATAATCATTATATTGAGGAAACTGAAACCAAGAAAGGTTAAGTAACTTGCTTTGCATCATAATATAATTAATAACAAAGTCAAAGTATGTCTTTTTTGACTTATTTATGTGTTTTTTTAAATTTTTTTAATGTTTATTCATCCTTGAGAGAGACAGAGACAGAATGGGAGTGGATTAGGGGCAGAGAGAGAGGGAGACACAGAATCCAAAGCAGGCTCTAGGCTCCAAGCTGTCAGCAAAGAGCCAGAGGCGGGGCTCGAACTCACCTGCTGTGAGATCATGACCGCAACCAAAGTCAGCCGCTCAACCCACTGAGCCACCCAGGCGCCCCTTATTTATGTGTTCTTTTGTCACCCTGTGCTGACGACACAGGGAAGCTCTGCCTGCCACTTCAACTCTGTGTCTCCACAAGCTCTCCATCTGACTCATTCCAGACAGAGAAATTCCATTTCCTCTTTGCTCTTGAGGTATTCACAAGATATACTGTGACTGGCTCTTTTTATTTAAAAAAAAAAAAAAAAAATTATTATTCATTTTTGAGAGAGAGAGAGAGAAAGAGAGAACAAGCAGGGGAGAAGCAGAGAGAGAAGGAGACACAGGATCCAAAGCAGGTTCCAGGCTCTGAGCTGTCAGCACAGAGCCCAGTGCGGGGCTCGAAGCCACAAACTGTGAGATCATGACCTGAGCTCAAGTCAGACACTCACCTGCCTGAGCCACCCAGGCGCCCCTGTCTTTTTATTTTGAATCTCCTATAGTGAAGATTTTCTCTGGCTAAATATTTTACCATCGATATTGTTTCTTAAAGTTTCCTGAAATTTGGCCCTACTTTAGGCCAAATTTCCGGATGATCCACAGATAGCAGGTAGAATTGAGAAATCGCAGTCACGACAATCCAGCCTTAAGAAAATGATTGGGTTTAACAATGGTCACGTGGTGTAATTCTGCCCAATGAGATGTTAGAGGAAATGGGCTTCTAGGGCTTCTCAGAAATTGTCCTCTCTCAATAAAGAACAAAAGACATGCGATTCTCTTTTCCTGTCTGTATATTACTATTTAGATGTAACACCTGGATTTACAACAACCCATAAGCCATCCACCTAAATTATCAGAGGAACAAGGTGGAGGGACTTAATGCCACCGCTAATCAGATAAATGAACTACATCTTGAAGCACTCTCCCTCTGAACTTTGTTAGGTAAAATAACAAATACTATTATTGATCAAATAAGTTTTAGCGGAGTTTTCAATAGCTGCAGCAGAACACATACCTCAAAGTGACCTAGTGATGAGCCTTTACTAGGATAACTTATTCTTTGTCTAGTGCTCTTTAAAAATTACAACATGCCATGCCTGGGGAGATACACCTACTCATCCTTGGTAGAAAACTGAAATTTTATTACTGTACGGAAAACCCTTTGAAACAATTTAGGGAAAGTAGCACATTTCATTCTAAAATGTAAATTTTTCTTAATCAACTCTCCACACCGCAGCCAAAACAATAACATATAAACTAAATGTCTTAAACTTCCTTAAAATTCTTTTGATACACTCCCAAGTCTGTTGCTTTCGCCAGTGTTTCTCACCCATGGCTGAACATTTTAATAACTCAGGGAGATCTTTAGAAATAATGATGCCTGAATTCCCTACCTCCAGAGATCATGACATTCTAGGTCTGGGTATGGTCTGGGCTTCATGATTAAATGTGAAGCCAAGTTTAAAAACCCCTGCCCTAGAGATTAATTAGCTGGTTAAGGGTAAGACCTGAAGGTTTATACATACACACGTATATATACACAGACACATACATACACTTTTTTTTTTAAGGCTCCAGGTGATTACAAATTAGCCAGAATTGAGAAACACTAGCCTATGAGACAAAGTACAAATTCCTTACATGGGATACAATACATTTTATTATTTCCCTCCAAATATTTTCAAACTGCCTTCCTAAGCAGGGACTCCTCTCTTGCTCTGTGTTCCAGTAACACTACATCAATTGGAATTTTACTTTATATAACATAAAAACTCAAAACCAGTGGCTGAAATAGAATAAAAATGTATATTTTTCTCCTATTCAAAAAAAAAAAGAGTTTTAAGGTACACATTGATGGTTCTAAAGTGTTATCAGAGTCCCACACAACTGTTTTTTTTTTTTTTTATTGGCTAAAACTTAGTCATATGGATAAATCCAGCTATAAGGCAGACTGACTACACTGCCCTTATAAACAAAGTTAGTGTTCTAACATATATGAGACACGAAGAATAGATATTGTTTGGCAACTAGCCTTATATGCCAAACTACATTAAACTGTCCCAAACATCATGTTTCTTTTGTCCCTATGTGCCTTCATTCAACTCTCAAGCATTACTTCCCCTTCAAGTCCCAGCTCAACCATCAGGTTAGCCACAAAACTCACTGTCCCCTTAGTTCATGTAAAACTGATTACTCCACCCGCTCCTTTATATAGGCAGATATCATTTTATGGCATTTTGCTTTATTGTCATCGGCAAATATTTGCATTTTTTACAAACTGAAGGTGTGTGGCAACCCTGTGTCAAGCAAGTCTATCGGCATCATTTTTCTTTTTTTGTTCTTTTTAAAAACATTTTTTAATGTTTATTTATTTTTGAGAGAGACAGAGACAGAATGAGAGTGGGTTAGGCACAGAGAGAGAGGAGACACAGAATCCAAGGCAGGCTCCAGGCTCCCAGCTGTCAGCACAGAGCCCGATGCGGGGCTTGAACTCACAAGTTGTGAGATCATGACCTGAGCCGAAGTCGGATGCTCGACCGACTGAGCCACCCAGGAGTCCCGGCATCATTTTTCTAACAGCATTTGTTCCCTTCGTGTGTCTGTGTCACATTGTGTTAATTTTCACAATATTCAAAATTTTTCATTATTATTACATTTGTTATGGTGATTTGTGTTCAGTGATCACAATTCCCTGAAAGCTCAGATGGTGGTTAGCAGTTTTTAGCCAGAAAGTATTTCTAACTAAGGTATTTATATTGTTTTTTCAAACATAATGCTATTGTATACTTCACAGACTACAGGAGAGTGTAAACATAACTTTTATGTGCACTGGGAAACCAAAAAAACTCATTACACTCACTTTACTGCAACATTCACTTTATTGTGGGAGATTAGAACCAAACCTACAATGTCTCCAAGGTATGCCTGTACAGATTGATATCCCACAACCTAAAATATTGTATTGCACTTACATGTTGACATCATTCTCTTTCTTTTCAGACCTATTAGCTCCTTGAGGGGAAAGAAAGCTTTAAAATATGAGTATTTCTGGCATCTAAAGATACTGAATAGAACAGTGGTTAAAGCACAGACCCCATAACTATTACTTGGGCTCACGCCCTGGCTCCAAAACATAGGTTCTATCTGTAGAAATTAGAGAAGTCACATAATACCACAGTACCTCAGTTTCCCTGTCTGTAACTTTACATTTGGGTTGAGTAAATAGTGCCCATTTGATAAAGTTATTATGAGAGTGAAGTGAATTAATAAACTTAAAGTACTTCATATAGTTTCTGGCACATGGTGAATGCTATAGTAGAAGCATCTACAATTGTGACTCTATCGCCCAGCCTGAAATAATGCTACATTTATTGAATGAATGAATCATCCATGTGTATTGACTTATAAGTTTTAAATTATGAAGAGATTTATATGAGAGGGATACAGAAGCATGAGACATTATCTTCACAATACAGAAGCTGAGACGATTGTTAAAATGAAAATGCTAGCATCTAATGTGCTACTTTATATGAGGGAGGTCTCAAATCCATGGAACATGTAATAAATGATACCATTCAGAGGAAGTATAGTTCATTGACAGTAATTGAGAGTAATAAGGGGAAGTTTCACGAAGGAGGTATAGTTCAAGCTCGATATTAAAGGATGCACAAAGAAGATGACAGAGAAAAAGCATTAGAGGTGATCTAGAAATGACAGTGTGGTCTGGTTTTGAGACACGGTGAGTAGCTTGATTGGAACAGAGCTTTCAGCCTGAGATATAGATTTAACAAAAACAGATTTAATAAGCATTTCCTGCATCTGAGCAATGTTCCAGCCACAGCACTAGGTGTTTTCCCGCAAGTGTTAAGGGAAAAGTCTGGATAGACAGAGCAAGGCTATAGAAATAAGGAGTTCTAAGAAAACTACGAGAATACAGATTTAATGTTGGTAAGGAATTTCATGAGGAACCTA